>NC_061510.1:104175842-104219717 GCF_022539505.1 Lolium rigidum
TTGCAAGAATTTGATTTACATATTATAGATAGGAAAGGTGCTGATAATCCTGTTGCTGATAATTTGTCTAGATTGGAAAATATTGCTTATGATCCTTATCCTGTTAATGATAGTTTTCCAAATGAACAATTGGCTGTAATCAAGGTGAGCTCGCGAGATAGCCCTTGGTACGCTGATTATGCTAACTTTATTGTATCCAAGTACTTGCCTCCAACCTTTTTAGCTCAGCAAGGGAGGAAATTCTTTTATGATTTGAGGCATTATTTTTGGGATGACCCACACTTATATAAAGAAGGAGTGGATGGTATGCTGCGAAGATGTGTTCCCGAATATGAACAACAAGAGATATTGAGTAAGTGTCATGGTAGTGTTTATGGAGGACATCACGCCGGAGATAGAACCACGCAAAAGGTTCTACAATCAGGTTTTTATTGGCCAACTCTCTTCAAAGATGCAAGAAAGTTTATTTTATCTTGTGATGAATGTCAAAGGGTTGGTAATATTTCCAGACGCCATGAAATGCCTATGAATTATACTCTTGTTATTGAACCATTTGATTGTTGGGGATTTGACTTCATGGGTCCTTTCCCTTCTTCAGAAGGTAACACTCATATACTTGTTGCTGTTGATTATGTTACTAAATGGGTGGAAGCCATACCCACAAAAAGTGCTGATGGTGAGACCTCTTTAAGAATGCTTTTAGATATTATTTTTCCTAGATTTGGAGTTCCTAGATATATTATGACCGATGGAGGTTCTCATTTTATTCATGGTAGTTTTAGAAAAACTCTTGCTAAATATGGTATTAATCATAGAATTGCTTCCGCTTATCATCCTCAAACTAGTGGGCAAGTAGAATTATCAAATAGAGAGATTAAATCTATCTTGCAAAAGACTGTTAATAAATCTAGAAATAACTGGGCTATTAGACTGAAGGAAGCACTATGGGCTTATAGAACGCTTATAAAAATCCCATGGGTATGTCACCGTATAAAATGGTTTATGGGAAAGCTTGTCATTTACCTTTAGAACTAGAGCACAAAGCTTATTGGGCCGTAAGAGAACTAAATAAAGATCCTAAACTTGCCGGTAAGAAAAGATTGCTACAATTGAGTTCTCTAGATGAATGGAGAAGTGAAGCATATGAAAATGCTAAACTCTTTAAAGAGAAAGTTAAGAAATGGCATGATAGAAGAATTATCAAAAGAGAATTCAATGTTGGAGATAAAGTCCTATTGTATTGGTCTCGTCTCAGATTTTTTGCAGGGAAATTACTCTCAAAATGGGAAGGACCATATGTCATTGTGGAGGTGTATCGTTCAGGGGCAATTAAAATTATCTCTCTGCAAGGTAATGCCACACAAGTGGTGAATGGACAAAGACTCAAGCATTATATCTCTGGTGATTCTTATAATGAAGATGTTGATGTTATTCGAGTAGTAACTCCGGAAGCCTTCATCAAAGGCCAAGTTGACAGTTCAGCAGAGTTCGACTTTGAATAGGTAACAGTTCTGGTAAGAAAAAGTCCGCGTTTAACTTTCCGAACAATGTTTTTGCTACTTTTGGAAAATATGAAAAATTACGAGATCGAAACGGAGTGGAGGAGACGCACGAGGGCGTGCCCCCATAGGCCGGCGCGGGCCCCAGCCTGGCCGCGCCGCCCTATGAGGAGGGCCCCTCGCTGTCCCCCTCCGACTCTGGTTCGACCTGGTACTTTCCTTCTGTCGTGAAAATTTCTGCTATATAATCCCCCGGACCCCTGGAGGTCCGTATATCGTTTTCTCGTCGTGTTTTGTTTCGAGCTGTTTTCTGCCAGGATCTGTTTTTGATCTAGAAGCACCATGGTCTCCAACAACAAGGACAAGGAGCCTTTGGAGGAAGATATTCAGGATCCCGTGTTGAAAGAAGAATTCAAGGAGGAAGTGAAGGAGACGTCATCAATAAAAAGAAAGCGGCAAACTGTGGGGAGTAAGCCAATCTTGGTGGGATCGGTTAACACTGGACGTTCTTTTTCTCATAACTTGCAGGGACCTCTACCGCCTGCTCTTAGCCTCAACTCTTTCCCTGCTGTGGAGGAAGCACTACGGGTTACCGATGAGTTTTGTGATCAATACCGTGCTCTGAGAAGGGAGGTGGAGATACTCCAGGAGGAGAACAACCGACTTCGCAGGATGCTGGAATATCACTCGATTCCCATCACAAGGCCACCACCGCCATCTTTGGATAACAATGAATCTCTTCAAGTCTTAGTGCAGAACTGCCAAACTGAGAAGCTGAAGCTGAAGGAGATCTTTAAGAATCGCAGGAACGGGCCATCACCACCGCCGAAGGAGTAATTCATCATCGGTATTGGCACCCCCTTGGTTTGTTCCAACCTTGGGGGAGTGCCGAGGTATCACATCATCACTATCTTTTACCTTTTTACTATCAAGTAGTGTCATATCATGAGTAGGGAAGTTATCATATAAGATGTGTTGCGGTATGGAAGTATCTCTTTTTAGTTGGTTATCTATGTATCCCTTGGTGTGAGTTATCATTATGGAATATTAATTAGAAGTTTTATCATTTACATATTGCACATCTTATTTTAGTTTGCAATCTCTATTATATGATCGATCTTGTTGTTAAGTATTGGTATCACTTTGGGAGCATTGAGTAAATCTATTTGGTTTTGGCAAACTTAGCATTGGTCAATAGCAACAACACTTTGAGTTTAAGTAGAAAAGAGGAAATACATGTAGATATGTTATTATCTTTCTTGTTAGTTCCTAGCTTAGTATTCTGAAGTTAAAATTGTTTGTGCTTACAAGAAAGATGCATGATTGTTTCTATCACATGTATATTTGTTTGTTTCCCTCAACTCTTATGCTTGCTAATTAACCTTGCTAGCCAAAGACCTGTACCGAGAGGGAATGCTTCTCGTGCATCCAAACCCTTAAACCAAACCTATGCCATCAGTGTCCACCATAAGTACCTATTATGTGGTATTTCCCTGCCATTCCAAGTAAATACTTCATCTGCTACCTTTAAACAATTCAAAAGTTATTACCCCTTATTTGTGTCAATGTTTTATAGCTCATGAGGAAGGATGTGGTGTTTTATCTTTCAATCTTGTTGGGCAGCTTTCACTAATGGACTAGTGGCTTCATCCACTTATCCTATAATTTTGCAAAAAGAGTTGGCAACGGGGTTCCCAGCCCCAATTAATCAACTTTCATTAATAACTCTCTTCACATGTTTTGCCCTGATTAATCAGTAAGCAACTTAATTTTGCAATAGACACTCCTCCAAGGTATGTGAAATGTTGGAAGGCACCCGAGGATTCGGTTAGCCATGGCTTGAGAAAGCAAAGGTTGGGAGGAGTGTCATCCTTAAATAAACTAAAGTACATGTGTAAACAAAAGAGAAGGGGGATGATCTACCTTGCTGGCAGAGATAACGTCCTTCATGGGAGCCGCTGTTTGGAAGTCCGTTTGGCAAGGGGGTTAGAGTACCCACTACCATTCGTTGACAACAACAAACACCTCTCAAAACTTTACTTTTATGCTCTCTATATGATTTCAAAACTTAAAAAGCTCTAGCACATGATTTAATCCCTGCTTCCCTCTACGAAGGGCCTATATTTTACTTTATGTTGAGTCAGTAAACCTATTTCCCTCCATCTTAAGCAAGCAATTGAGTTGTTGTGTTCCAACCATCTATATTGTGATTTATTTAATCATGCCTTTTATTCTTCCTTGTTCAGTACAAGTTTTATCTGAATGAATATAGCTTTGAAGGTTATGAATGATTATGAGGAGATTATTATGATTGAGTATGCAAGTTTTGTTATAAGCTTTAATGTAAGAGCGCTGCTCAAAAGATAAGTACAATCTGTTAACTGTTCTCTGACCAAGAACGAAGTTTGCCATCACCAATTATGATTTCCTATGCACCTTTATTTGTGATTTCCTTTTACTTGTTTCAAGTTGAATCATATGAGGAAGTTGTTTACTAGAATGTCTTGTGTGAATTAATATGATGGTTCTTGTCCGTATTTTATTTATCGACTCTTCACTCCATAAATATGTGGTCTTGTTTACTGAGCTCAGTTTCGCTTGGGGACAAGCGAAGTCTAAGCTTGGGGGAGTTGATACGTCCATTTTGCATCACTATTTTATATCATAATTTACTGTTATTCATTGATATCTTTTCATATTTAGAGATGATACTTATATTATTTCATCTATTTTGCATGTTTCATGATTATTGGAGAATCGCGCACCAGAGTCAGGATTCTGCTGGAAAAAGCACCGTCAGAATGCAATATTTCGGAAGATCAGCAATTGACGGGAATTATACTGAAAATCCTATTTTTCCAGAAGACGGAGGTAGCCAAAAGGAGGAGCCGAGGAGGGCCGCCATGGGCCCCCCATAGGCCGGCGCGGGCCCAGGCCTGGCCGCGCCGCCTTGTGGGGAGGGGGCCCACAGCCCCCTCTGGCCTCCTCTCCTTCGCGTACTTCTTCGTCCCAAAAACCTAAGCTGCGGGGGATAGTCGCGAAGAGTCACAGCCGCCTCTGCGGGGCGGAAAACACCAGAGAGAAAAGAGCTCTCCGGCAGGCTGAAATCCGCCGGGGAAATTCCCTCCCGGAGGGGGAAATCGATGCCATCGTCATCGTCATCGAGCTGGACATCATTGGTATCATCATCACCATCATCTCCATCATCATCACCGCCATCTCCACCGCTGCACCTCGTCACCGCTGTAACAATTAGGGTTGGATCTTGATTGTTTGATAGGGGAAACTCTCCCGGTATTGATTTCTACTTGTTATTGATGCTATTGAGTGAAACCATTGAACCAAGGTTTATGTTCAGATTGTTATTAATCATCATATCACCTCTGATCATGTTCCATATGATGTCTCGTGAGTAGTTCGTTTAGTTCTTGAGGACATGGGTGAAGTCTAAATGTTAGTAGTGAATTATGTTGGTTAGTATTCAATGTTATGATATTTAAGTTGTGGTGTTATTCTTCTAGTGGTGTCATGTGAACATCGACTACATGATACTTCACCATTTATGGGCCTAGGGGAATACATCTTGTATTCGTTTGCTAATTGCGGGGTTGCCGGAGTGACAGAAACCTAAACCCCGTTGGTATATCGATGCGGGAGGGATAGTAGGATCTCGCAGTTTAAGGCTGTGGTTAGATTTATCTTAATTACTTTCTTATATTTGCGGATGCTTGCAAGGGGTATAATCACAAGTATGTATTAGTCCTAGGAAGGGCGGTGCATTAGCATAGGTTCACCCACACAACACTTATCAAAAGAATGAAGATTAATCAGCTATATGAAGCGAAAGCACTAGACTAAATTCCCGTGTGTCCTCAAGAACGTTTGGTCATTATAAGTAAACAAAACCGGCTTGTCCTTTGTGCTAAAAAGGATTGGGCCACTCGCTGCAATTATTACTCTCGCATTTTACTTACTTGTACTTTATTCATCTGCTATATCAAAACCCCCGAATACTTGTCTGTGAGCATTTACAGTGAATCCTTCATCGAAACTGCTGGTCAACACCTTCTGCTCCTCGTTGGGTTCGACACTCTTATTTATCGAAAGTACTACGATACACCCCCTATACTTGTGGGTCATCACTTCCCTCTGCGAAGGGTCAATCTTTTACTTTTACATTGTGTCTCCATCCTTTCTTTGAGCACTTTCTTGAGAGCACAACTGTCATTCTTAGTATAATATGCTTGTCCCAAAATGTGATTAACTGTGGTATAACTTTGATGCTTTTATCTTTGATAATCTCTACTTCCAGTCTTCCCATATACTTCAAAGGTGCCCAAGCATTTATGTTTTGCTGTACAAATACGGGCAAGCGAGATAGCACTTTATCATATCCTTTTATGAACATTGCAATCCTGCTGATAGACATGATTCATGATGCTCATTATTAATTTGTTGGTACCTTTTCCATGATTGACATAGCTATTAAATGATTTTATTTGCATGTACCTTATTATGAATTGCTTAAGTATTTGCCATATCATGAGAATATTTACATCATATGAACAAATGTGTTTGTGAAAGTTCTTTTATCGCACTCAGTTGTTAACTGAATTGCTTGAGGACAAGCAATAAGCTAAGCTTGGGGGAGTTGATACGTCCAAAACGTATCTACTTTCCCGAACACTTTTGCTATTGTTTTGCCTCTAATTTGTATATTTTGGATGCAACTAACACGGACTAACGCTGTTTTTAGCAGAATTGCTCTGGTGTCTCGTTTTTGTGCAGAAATTCAACTTTCAGGAAAATCCTCGGAATTTATGGCGAAGGGCTTATTTTTCCAGAAGAATCATGGAGCCAGAAGGGCAGGCCTGTGGGAGGCCCAGGGCCCCCACACACTAGGGCGGCGCGGCCTGGAGGGGGGGGGGCGCCGCCCTAGCGTGTGGCCCCCTCGGCTGGCCTCCGACGCCCCTCTCTGGACTACTTAACACCTTCGACCTAAAAACGCACGGGGGTTAGACGAAATCGCCAGAAGACATCCAGAACGCCGCCACCATCGCGAAACTCCGTCTCGGGACCGGAAACTCCGTTCTGGCACTCCGCCGGGACGGGGAATTGGAGGAGATCATCGCCATCATCACCACCGACGCCTCTCCATCGACCAGCCATGTTTCCCCCATCCATGTGTGAGTAATTCCCCCGTTGTAGGCTAAAGGGGATGGTAGGGATTGGATGAGATTGGTCATGTAATAGCATAAGATTGTTAGGGCATAGTGCCTAGTGTCCGTAATTGGTACTTTTATGATATTGTTGCAACTTGTTATGCTTAATGCTTGTCACTAGGGCCCGAGTGCCATGATCTCAGATCTGAACATGTTATCAATTCATGATGATATTCATTGCTTTATGATCTTACCCGCAAGTTGTATACACGTATTGCTGTCCGGAACCCGAGGCCCCAAAGTGACGAAATTGGGACAACCGAAGGGGAAGGCGGTGATATGAGGATCACATGTGTTCACGGAGTGTTAATGCTTTGCTCCGGTGCTCTACTAAAAGGAGTACCTTAATTTCCGAGTAGATTCCCTAGAGGCCCGGCTGCCACCGGCTGGTAGGACAAAAGATGTTGTGCAAGTTTCTCATTGCGAGCACGTACGACTAAATATGGAACACATGCCTATTGATTGATTAGTACTTGGATACCGTTTTATTACTATCTGCAAATGCCCTACCTTGATTGTTACATGAGTTTCTCTCATCCATGCAACGCCCGTTCATCCATCCCTGTGCCTACAGTATTTTAATCTTGTTGGTTACTATAATCACTACTGCTGTTTTTGTTACTCTGCTGCTGATATTTCACTACTGGTACTGCTATAAAACTGTTACTACTGATAAACTCTTGCGAGCAAGTCTGTTTCCAGGTGCAGCTGAATTGACAACTCCGTTGTTAAGGCTTACAAGTATTCTTTGGCTCCCCTTGTGTCGAATCAATAAATTGGGTTTTACTTCCCTCGAAGACTGTTGCGATCCCCTATACTTCTGGGTCATCAGCCCGCCTCCGACTCTCCTTCGGTGTTCTGGGGTCTTCCGGGAAAAATAAGATACTAGGTCTTTGTTTCGTCGAATTCCGAGAATATTGCCCGAACAACCTTTCTGGAACCAAAAACAACAGAAAACAGGAACTGGCATCGTGGCATCTTGTTAATAGGTTAGTTCCGGAAAACGCATAAAATCATTATAAAGTGTGAGCAAAACATGTAGGTATTGTCATAAAACTAGCATGGAACATCAGAAATTATAGATACGTTGGAGACGTATCAAGCATCCCCAAGCTTAGTTCCTGCTGCCCTCGAGTAGGTAAACGATAAAAATAATAATTTCTGTAGTGACATGCTACTTACATAATCTTGATCATACTATTGTAAAGCATATGAGATGAATGCAGTGAATCAAGGCAACGATCTATAGTTTGCTAACAAATAGATAACATATAGCAAAACTTTTCATGAATAGTACTTTCAAGACAAGCATCAAAAGGTCTTGCATAAGAGTTAACTCATAAAGCAATAAATTCAAAGTAAAGGCATTGAAGCAACACAGAGGAAGATTTAAGTTTCAGCAATTGCTTTCAACTTTCAACATGCATATCTCATGGATAATTGTCAACACAAAGTAATATGATGAATGCTAATAAGCAAGTATGTAAGAATCAATGCATAGTTGACACAAGTGTTTGCTTCTAAGATGGAAGGAAGTAGGTAAACTGACTCAACATAAAGTAAAAGAAAGGCCCTTCGCAGATGGAAGCAGGGATTAAATCATGTGCTAGAGCTTTTTAAGTTTTGAAATCATATAGAGAGCATACAAATAAAGTTTTGAGAGGTGTTTGTTGTTGTCAACGAATGGTAGTGGGCACTCTAACTACCTCATCAACCAGACTTTCAAGAGCGGCTCCCATGAAGGACGTTATCTCTACCAGCAAGGTAGATCATCCCTCTTCTCTTTTGTTTACACATGTACTTTAGTTTTATTTATGGATGACACTCCTCCCAACCTTTTGCTTTCACAAGCCATGGCTAACCGAATCCTCGGGTGCCTTCCAACATTCACCTACCATGAAGGAGTGTCTATTTGCAAAATTAAGTTGCTTACCGATGAATCAGAGCAAAACATGTGAAGAGAATTATTAATGCAAGTTAATTAATCGGGGCTGGGCACCCCATTGCCAGCTCTTTTTGCAAAATTATTGGATAAGCGGATATGCCACTAGTCCATTGGTGAAAGTCTGTGAAGAGTAAATGACAAGGTTGAAAGATAAAACACCACATACTTCCTCATGAGCTATAAAACATTGACACAAATAAGGAGTAATAAAGTTTTGAATTGTTTAAAGGTAGCACATGAAGTATTTACTTGGAATGGTAGAAAAATACCACATAGTAGGTAGTTATGGTGGACACAAATGGCATAGGTTTTGGCTCAAGGTTTTGGATGCACGAGAAGCATTCCCTCTCAGTACAAGGCTTTGGCTAGCAAGGTTGTTTGAAGCAAACACAAGTATGAACCGGTACAACAAAACTTACATAATAACATATTGCAAGCATTATAAAACTCTACACTGTCTTCCTTGTTACTCAAACACTTCTACCAGAAAATATCTAGACCTTAGAGAGACCAATCATGCAAACCAATTTCAACAAGCTCTACGGTAGTTCTCCACTAATAGGTTTAAACTACATGATGCAAGAGAAACATGATCTACTTGAGAGCTCAAAACAATTGCCAATTATCAAATTATTCAAGACAATATGAAGCATTTTCTGTTTCCTTCCAAATAACAATAAGTGCAATAGCTTCCAACTTTTGTCATGAACATTAAAAGTAAAACGAAGAACACCAGTGTTCATATGAAAAAGCGGAGCGTGTCTCTCTCCCACACAAGGATTACTAGGATCCGATCTTATTCAAACAAAAACAAAAATAAAAAAACACACAGACGCTCCAAGTAAAGCACATAAGATGTGACCGAATAAAAATATAGTTTCATTAGAGGTGACCTGATAAGTTGTTGATGAAGAAGGGGATGCCTTGGGCATCCCCAAGCTTAGACGCTTGAGCTTCTTCAAATATGCAGGGATGAACCACGGGGGCATCCCCAAGCTTAGGCTTTTCACTCTTCTTGATCATATATCATCCTCCTCTCTTGACCCTTGAAAACTTCCTTCACACCAAACTTCTCATAAACTTCATTAGAGGGGTTAGTACTCAAAAAAACTTTAATCCAATTTAGCCCTGTAGTGACACATTGCAAGAACTCAATAAAACATTAGCTACGACTCTCCACGTCTAGAAAGCCTTGCTTAAAGTCCACAAGAGACAATGCAAAAACAGAGACAGAATCTGTCAAAACAGAACAGCCAGATAAACACGAATTTTTAAGAGGTACTTCCGTTGCTCAAATCAGAAAACTCAAAACTAATGAAAGTTGCGTACATATCCGTGGATTACTCACGTAAATTGGCAGATTTTTCTGAGTTATCTACGAGAGAATCCTACCCAAATTCGTGACGAGCAAGAAATCTGTTTACGTGCGGAAATCCAAATCTAGCATCAACCTTCTATTAGAGACTTCACTTGGCACAACATTGCAATAAAATAAAGATAAGGAGAGGTTGCTACAGTAGTAACAACTTCCAAGACACAACAAAACAGTAGCAAAATAAAAACATGGGTTATCTCCCAAAAAGTTCTTTCTTTATAGCCATTAAGATGGGCTCAGTAATTTTAATGATGCTCACATGAAAATAAGAGTTGAAGCAAAAGGAGCATCAAGAAGCAAATTCAAAACACATTTAAGTCTAACCCACTTCCTATGCATAGGAATCTTGTACACAAATAAATTCATGAAGAACAAAGTGACAAGCATAAGAAGATAAAACAAGAGTAACTTCAAAAGTTTCAGCATATAGAGAGGTGTTTTAGTACCATGCAAATTTCTACAACCATATTTTCCTCTCTCATAATAATTTTCAGTAGCTTCATGGATAAACTCAACAATATAACTATCACATAAAGCATGTCTTTCATGATCCATAAACACATAATTTTTATCAAGCTCAAAAATAATAGGATCAAAACTTTCAAAACCACTTTTATCAATAATATAACAAGATGATTGATCAATCTCAAAAGATATGGGACTCGTAGATAAAGTCAATACCTCTCCAATCCCATTTTCATTAGTAGTACAATTAAATTTATCAAGTAACACAGGACCATCATCTAGAGATTTATCATAAACATTTGCCAAGCAAAACTCTTTAGTACCATGCATTTCGACATCAGGCACAAACAAAGCATTATCATAGATTTATCAAAATAGCATGGATTATCATAGATAACAGGAGCATAATTATTCTCACAAGTTTTACTCATAGGGAATATTTCAAGAGAATCCACAGGAACATAACATTCATCCTCCTTTGGTAAGCATGGAGGACAATCAAATAGTGTAAGAGATAAAGAGTTACTCTCATTAGAAGGTTGGCATGGGTAGCTAATCCATTCTTCCTCCTTTTGTTCATCAATCTCCTCTTCTTTTTCATCCAATGAGCTTTCGAGTTCATCAATTTCTTCTTTCACGAGTTCCTGCAAATTGTGAGTGCATTCTTGTGCATTAATGAGTCTCTCTTTATAATCAATGATATAAGGATTATCACTGTAACTTTCTATGTAAAAATTAAGGATAGAAGAGACATAATCTTTAAGGTCCTTACAAACAACACAAGTTTCATAATTTTTAGCCATGAAGGATTCTATTTCAGAAGCTCCCATAAACAAAACAAATTGTTCTACTTATTCGAACCCAAAATGAATATAGCTATTCCAATTATAGTTCTTAATTAAAACTTCCTCACTAAAGCCACATTGAAATTTAAGATGTTTAGTATCCTGTTTAGAGCAACAGTTTATATCATGGCATTTAAGCAAGATTTTAGCAATTGTATTCAATTTTTCTATCACAGCACTCATAAATTTTCCCGTTCTTGATTCTCTATAATTATTATATAATTCTATAAGCTCCAAATAGGTTGTGGGTTCTCCCATAACAACAGTTTTTAATTTTTCGGTTTTTCAAATTTTTATGGATTTTTGGGTATATAGGAAAAATAAAACAAAACAAAAACAAACTAGACAAAAGTAAACTAAGCAGAACAAAATAAAATAAAACAGAGAGAGGTAGAGTGTACTCCCCAGGTGAACTTATGAGTAGAGCTCTGCCTCCCCGGCAACGGCGCCAGAAAATAGTCTTGATAACCCACAAGTATAGGGGATCGCAATAGTCTTCGAGGGAAGTAAAACCCAAATTTATTGATTCGACACAAGGGGAGGTAAAGAATACTTATAAGCCTTAACAACTCGAGTTGTCAATTCAAGTTGCACCTGGAAAAGCACTAGTAACGAGGGTGATGTGAAAGCAGCAGTAATATGAGAGCGATAGTAACAGTAACACAGCAGCAGTAGCAGTAATATGAGAGCAATGGCACCAGAAAATAGTTGATACTACTTCCAATGACATATAGGACCGAGTATATGATGATGAAAGATGGACCGGGGTTCCCAGCTATCTACACTAGTGGTAACTCTCCAATAACAAGTGTTGGGTGAACAAATTACAGTTGGGCAATTGATAGGATTGAAATAGCATTAAGACGGACATCAAGATTATTAATCATGTAGGCATGTTTTCCATATATAGTCATACGTGCTCGCAATGAGAAACTTGTATAACATCTTTTGTCCTACCAGCCGGTGGCAGCCGTGCCTCTAGGGAATCTACTGGAAATTAAGGTACTCCTTTTAATAGAGCACCGGAGCAAAGCATTAACACTCCGTGAAAACATGTGATCCTCATATTTAAGCATTCCCCTCCAGTTATCCCAGTTGCTATCACTCTGGGGCCTCGGGTTCCGGACATAGACATGTGCAAACAACTTGTAGATACAATCTAAGCAATAAGTATAGAGCTTAAATCTAAGATCATGCCACTCGGGCCCTAGTGACAAGCATTAAACACAACAAGATTGCAGCAACAATAACTTCACAAACTTTATAGATAGACTAATCATAATGTAACAATCCATCGGATCCCAACAAACACAACAGCGATTACATCAGATGAATCTCAATCATGTAAGGCAGCTCATGAGATCATTGTATTGAAGTACATGGGGGAGAGAATACCAACTAGCTACAGCTAGAACCCGTAGTCCATGGGGGAACTACTCACGGAGCATGATGGAGGCGGTGGCGTCGATGGAGATGGCTTCCGGGGGCACTTCCCCGTACCGGCGGTGTGCCGGAACAGAGATTCTGTCCCCCGAATTGGAGTTTCGCGATGGCGGCGGCGCCCCTAGAGTCTTTCTGGAGTTTCGTCAATTCGTATCGCGTTTTTAGGTCGAAAGGGGTCTTATAGGCGAAGAGGCGGCGCAGGGAGGTGCCTGGGGCCTCCTCACCATAGGCTGGCGCGGCCAGGCCTGGGCCCGCGCCGCCTTATGGTGTGGTGGCCCCCTGGCCCGCCTCCGACCCTCTTTCGGTGTTCTGGGATCTTCCGGGAAAAATAAGATACTGGGTCTTTGTTTCGTCGAATTCCGAGAATATTGCCCGAACAGCCTTTCTGGAACCAAAAACAACAGAAAACAGGAACTAGCACTGTGGCATCTTGTTAATAGGTTAGTTCTGGAAAACGCATAAAATCATTATAAAGTGTGAGCAAAACATGTATGTATTGTCATAAAACTAGCATGGAATATCAGAAATTATAGATACGTTGGAGACGTATCAGCATCCTAGAAGCGTCGAGCTCCAGCGATGGATTGATGAAAAGGCCTCCGCCATGGAGGTTGAAGAAGGGCCACCTTTTTGGCCGGAGATCACGGCGAAAACAACGGGTGCATGTGTTGCGCTCGAGGAAATCCATCAGCTCTAGAACCTCTCTCCACAGATCCGCCAAGAACAACACTACCTCGAATATCCTCTTCTTCTCCACCAGCACAGTGGCTTGAACGAGGAAAATTCAAGGCCACGCCGCCTAGATCTTGAGAGCACCAAAAGAGCTTTATTGAGGGGGGTGTAGAAGCGCTTCGGCTGCCCGCCTCTGGCTCCCTCCATCGGAGCTCCACGAGCAGCCGCCAGAAGCAACTAGCACTCCACAACAGCCAGATCCCCATTGGCATCACGTCATTCTCCACATGGGTAAATCCTAGACCTAGACTCGATCTAACCCTATCCCTACAACTAGTGTTGTACAGAGGAGGTTGGCTCCCTCTCCCCCGTCATCTCCAGCTGTCGGAGAGGAGGGGGAGAGGAACCGGGGAGAAGACGAAGGCGCTCAGAAAATGGATGAAGAGAGAGAAAAGATAGGGGATGAGCCCTTTGTTGTGCGCATGCATGAAGGCCCACATATCACTAGAATCCACGTCCTCTATTTTCAATTTTTCTTTTCTTTGAAAAGCTAGGCTCTATTTCAGTATTTGCATATTCCACCAACACCCTTTCTTATTTTCCAATTTCCCCAATCATGCAAAAGGTTCTTAAGCTCTAGATATGTAACCTGAAGCAGGGATCTTTTGTTCAGCAAACAACTAACCAATTCATTTCCAAAAAAAAAATCTAGCTCTAAGAAATTAAATATATTGCTATCCCCTTTTAGAATTTTGAAAAAAAGGATGATCTTAGCAGAATAAACCTTCCCCACTAGGTGAAGCCTTACCTTTTCAGCAGCCTGCTTTACCTTGTATACCTTATCCTAGATATTTTTGCAATCACTACTGCATAGACTTTTATGATGAACCTGGATATGCATGAGAATATAAAAGGAGCTAGTAATCCCTTTTTGATAAGAGAAGATAAAAAAGAAACGCATTCCTCCTGATTTTGGACAAACTCCGCAGATTTGAGTGTTTTTTTTAGCTCCAACTAAATCATCCTCTATAATAAAAATCGTGATGTCCGTATGTTGTGTAAAGGCAGGGCGCATGCATGAAAGGCTACGCACCACTAGAATCGACGCCCACTATTTTCAGTTTTTATTTGTTTCTCTCCAGAAAGCTACTCTTTCACGAAAGGAAGCCAAACTGCCATGCATAAACAGTTGCCTAATTTGTACGTTGCGGGCGCATAAGGCTAAGTAGGAATATCTCGTAGCTGCATTCATGCAAAAACCTTTTGGTCGTGGCACGATGGGCGTGCGGGGATATGCTAGCCGGCTCGCACGACCTCACGCTCTCGCTCGCAGCTCGGCTCGGATTTTTCTCTGCGGAGAGCCGAGGCGGCCCGCACATGGGCTGACGTGCTTCCCGAGGGCTCCGCGGGGCCCAGCGAGCAACCACCGCGAGGCGATCCGGATCGGACGGCTGGGAGGGGAAGCTGGGATGGGAGGCGCGCGTAGGTAGGTAGGTGGGGCCCAGCGTTGGAGCGGGTCGCGTCGTGACGCATGTGATCGCAGCGGAGACCGCAGCGAGCGGCTCGGTCGTTCGGATACGGCCGTGCGCGCGCGCGCGACGGCGAGGGACCAGACTGGGCCAATCACGAGCGGCGGCGGCCACTCCTGCGAAAGAGCAACTGTATTGGTACTGCACAGCGAGCATCGACATCGAGACTGGTCGTCCCTTCGATGCATAGAGTGATAGAGCTTTTTTTTTAAGAAACACAGTATAAACATAGAGTTGATATACACGTTTGTACACTCACTCCTATGAAGAATGTACACACGCACACCGTATCCCTATAAGCATATCTGAAAGACTAATCCGATGGATTGAATCTTGAAATTGACGAAGTCACCACATACGTCTCGTAGTCAACGGGAACGTCGCGTCCAACTGAATGAATATTCCACCTTTATGAAATACACAGATGTTAAACCTAAGGTTTGAAATTTGATGGGCTGGGGTACAACCACCCAACCTCAGGTTGGTTCTCGTGATAGAGCATCCTCAGCCCACGCATTTGGCACCAAATATATCCTATCATTGGGTTGATATACTAAATCGGTCGTGTCGCACCTTCTGTCCTTTCGGATCGGGCCTGTTCCAGCCATCTAATGCAATTTTTTGTTTGTTTTATTTTTATTGATAGGAAACATAATTTACGTAGATTGAGAAAAGGGAAAAAACATTGAAAATAATGGACTGGGACCCCGACATATTCTACTTGACGTCTTCGTCGTCTTGCGTGACGTCCAGTATCTCCACCATCAACCACGACCAATCAGGTACCGACTCTGGCAGATGGTGGACCGGAAATGGAGGAGGAGGGATCGTCGATGGTGGTTGCTGCAAGGCGGTGGGTATGCCGTTGGAGAAGGTGGAGGATAGGCCAGGGCTGGCTCGGGCCACTCTCCAATAGGGATGGTGGCGCTAGAGGTAGCGGCCACACGAGGCCTCCATGTTTCTTCTATCTAAAATATTAGAAAGAATTATGAACGTCGCGACATAGCAAGGCAGTGCTTGTGGCGACGGGTGATCCCCTGCCGCCGCTGCATTGGCGGCACGTGCAACTTGCGGAAGCTAAGGAGCGAGACACCGGGGAGGTGGATGTCGTTCCACCCTGGAACACACAGCGTGCTCTCGCGGTAGAGGGCCTTGGCCACGTCGATGGTGACAGGAAAGAAGATGTGCGGCTTCTTCTTCTTCGTCGTTGACAACCTGGCCTTGTGGTCATTCTTCGGCTTCCCAAATGGCCACCCCTTGCATATGGTCATGGTTCCGTTGCGTTTTCTATTTGAAATAGAAATGGAAGATGGTGGAGGTGAGTTGGGTGAGATGTTAGCAATGGCCCAACCCTTAACAATGACGGGGATGTGGCCACTATGAATGTCGACACTGAATTCTAGGCACGTGCCATTGATGGCGATGCAGAAGACCTGTTGCCACCCACCAGTCCTAGCGTTGAAGCCGAAGAATGCAATTGATGGCACCACAACGACCAACGTGCAGGAGGGGAAGCGATGCGACTCAGCCGGCGGTAAACGATGCAAGTCGCTCAACCACCGCTAGTCAGGCCCAAGGCGATATGGCGCCAACACACGCTGTGTCCCAAATTTGGGCCGTGAATGCGTCGTCGTGGACATGCCGGTCACTATGCGTCGGGCCTCTGGATATGATTTTACCCATTTCATGTCCCCGTGGACCCAACGAACATGATTGGTCTGTTTACGGCGGGCCGCTGGAGATTCCCTTAGCGCATCTACAAGACACAAAACGAACATGAAAACTATCCGTTTTTTCATGTTTGGGTTAGGTCGTTGTTATCACCGGAATTTGACCAGATCAGAGGTGGGCCGCGATCAAGATGGGCTTGAAGATATATATACATGGAGGAAATACGTGAATCGGCCTTTTATACCAAGTTGGGCTAAACTGCCCATGTATCTGTAATATATTAGATCACATTTTAGTTTAGAAGTTAGAGTTTTACCCGTGCACGGTTTAGTGCACGTCCACATTAGAAAGTCCCCTGGACTATAAATATGTACCTAGGGTTTATGAAATAAACAACAACCAACGTTCACCCCAAACAAATCTCGGCGCATCGCCAACTCCTTCGTCTCGAGGGTTTCTCCGGTAAGCACCATGCTGCCTAGATCGCATCTTGCGATCTAGGCAGCGTAATGCCTATCCCCGTTGTTCATGCGTTGCTCGTACTGAAGCCTTTTTGATGGCGAGCAACGTAGTTATCTTAGGCATGTTAGGGTTAGCATCGTTGTTCGTATAATATGCTATCGTAGTGCGACCCTTGCATGTCTAGCCGCCCTTACGCCTATCTTAGGTGTAGGGGCGGCACCCCGCTTGATCATGGTTTAGTAGATTCGATCCGTTACGGTTGCTCCTTGATTCTTCAAGGATTAGTTTAACATCTGCAATAGTTAGGCCTTACAAAGGGTTGGAGGATCCGGCGGCGTGTAGGGTGTAGTTTGCTAGCCCTAGACGGGATGTTCCGAGGATCAACCTCGTGTTGGTTTTTAGGCCCCGTCTAGGATCGGCTTACGATCACCGTACGCGAGCGCGAGGCCCAATCGTGAGTAGGATGATCCGATTATGCGGTGAAAACCCCAAATCGTCGTAGATCTTATTAGCTTTATCTTGATCAAGCAGGACCACCATATATTCGGACACCTTGTCCGAATCATGGGTGGATCGGCTCTTTGAGCCGATTCACGAGATAACTTCGAGAGCCGATCGAGGCTCGTATTTAACGTTTACGTGTGTGCCCTGCGAGGAAACTAAGCGAGGCATCATCCACACCTTCCCGACCGAGGTATAGGTCAGGTGGCACGCCCTTGCGACGAGCATCGGGCGCGTGACCAGAAGGCTTTGCGGGCCGTCGCTCAGAGGGACTGGGGCCAGCCGCAGCCCTTAGTTGTTCCCGGCTCTCCTGTGTTGCCAGTCGCTGCCCGCCGGTGGGTTTCTGACGCCAACACATTCTGGCACGCCCGGTGGGACCATCATCGACATCCACCGCATCGCCATCTACATCTGAGATGGCGGAAAAGCACTCCGGTCAAGTATGAGGACCTGACTGACGAGCTCAAGAAGAAACATGATGAGATCGAGGCAGTCCTCGAGGCCGAACTCATCGGCTCCTTTGAAAAGACCCGCTCACACGATGTCAGGCTCTATGGAAACGCACGTCCGTGGCCTGGCGCCAACATGGTGGATCTCAGCCACTCCATAAGGGAGCCAGAGTTCTCCTTTGGTATCAACATGGCAGGTCTTGCAAGCCGCCATGGCAAAGATGAAGCAGAAAGCAGCCACTCCCGTGGTAGGGATAGAGAGGAGGCCGATCCATGCGACCGGCCCCAAGATGACGATAGACGGTACCAGCAGTATGACCGACGTCAGCGCTACGACGTGGATGATGAGAGATATCGTCGGTCTGATACGGAAGACAGAAGGTATCGTCGGCATGACAGAGTCAACGACGGGTACGATCGTCACGCTCGAGGGAGGTCAAGGGAGCAAGACGACACGGATAGGCACTGGGACTGTCCTTTCTTCAAACACTGCTGGGACTCAGGAATGAGCCGATTGCCAACAATCGAGAACTGCCCAGAATGCAAGCAGCAAAGGAAGAAAGCAAACGGGGTTTCAGTGTTCGAGCGTCTAGGACCTCTCCCACCTCGGAACAAACGAGCTGAGTCATCTCAAGAAGAAGGCTTCGAGGAGTCAGGTGGAGAAGAAGACAGGTATCATCGGCCAAGGTGGTGCCCTGATGGACTCAGCCGTTCTCAGAAGCGTAGGGTGCAGCGGCTGCGAAACCTTGAGGAAGCCGAGGCACAGTACCTGTACACGTTGAGGAAGGCACGGCCCGATCTGGCCGTGAAAATTCAACAAACATTGGAGACAAAAGCGCGTCCGCCAAAGAAAGAGTGGCGCCCCAAGCAAAGGAAAGCCGATGATGAAACGTCGGCTGGCACGAACATGGTGTTCATCGTTCCAGCGGAGTTTAGTGCTCCAGGATTCGACGAAGCACCCGTGGCACAACTTGACTGCGGCCCACGGCCGGTCATCTTCGAGAAGCCACGAGAAAGAAGCTACAGGCATCTGAAGGCCCTATACTTGCGAGGTTACATCAATGGGCAGCCTGTCAACAAGATGTTGGTAGACACCGGAGCGGCAGTTATTATTAGGCCATACTCCATGCTACGTCGGTTAGGACGCTCCAGCTCGGATCTGATCAAGACGAACGTGACACTGAGCGATTTCAACGGACAAGCATCGACGCACAAGGTGTTCGAGTGTGGATCTGGCCGTAGGAAGGAAAAGCTGTCCCTACGACGTTCTTCATCGTCGACGGCAAGAGTACCTACGTTGTCTGTTAGGGAGAGATTGGATCCACGCCAACTGTTGCATCCCATCCACGATGCACCAATGCCTAATACAGTGGGATGGAGATGAAGTAGAACTCGTCCACGCAGATGATTCGGCCGAAATTTCAACGGCTGGCATGAATGTTTGGGAGACATCAGGCCAAGAACCACTCTCAGGCATCAATTTGGACGACTGCGAGCGAATCGACGTGACAAAGAACGGGGTTAGGCTGGTGTTATCCACTGGCCTGACCGTGTAACAAAAGCAACGTCGACGAACGAATGTGGCAATGCCGATCCAAGTGATCGGCCCCAGGGATTTATGGAGGAACATTGCAAAAACCTTCATCGAGCAAGCAACGTGGAGGCCGATTCCAGCAATCGGCCAAAATTATTCTCAACGTACGTTTCGTCTGTGTTCGGCGTTGATCCAATAGATGCCTGAAAAGCCGATATCATCATTACTTGACAGAATCGGCTCGGGGGGCACATAGAAGGATAGAACACGAGGGTACGAATTTGAAGCGAGTCAGGATATATTCTGTGATAAAGTATGGGGGCCGATACGTGAACAAATCGGCCGTAAAAAATCCAAAAATTTTAAGCACAGCCGATGTGCAGACATCGACTCAAGGGTGGCTCAGCGGTGCGAGCAGGTGACTTGGCATCCAGAGATTGTGGAGAACATCAAAACTCCATCAACATTCTCACTGGGAGTTGCGCCAGGATGCCAAACACGATGAGCTGATAGGAGCAGCAAGGCGCAAGAGTTGAACTGGAAAAGCCCCGGGGGCAGCTCGCCCTAGGGATTCTTTATTCTAGCAAGCCGATTTTGTTGAAATCGGCTGGCTCACTATTGTCCTCGCTCTGACTGAGGCTCGGGGGGGCAGCTTGCCCTGGAAGATCCTTTGCTACCAGAAGCCGATTTTGTTGGAATCGGCTGGCTCTGCAGCACAGCTTGTCTGAGGAATGATGCTGATGTTGCAACATTATCAGTTTCAGCATGCAAGTCGATTCAGCGACGGAGCTCTGTTGAAGACACCTACCCAAAACCAGATTGCCAGCCTACTGGGTCGGCCGGTAAGATTCATAATCAGGTTATGATCCTTGTTGAGGTGTTTCATGATGCAAAGCCGATGCACAGTCATCGACTCTAGTACAAGCGCGCAAAGTTGCCAGGTTGCCAGTTCGGCAGGGCTATCAGGGGAGTGTTGGCATACAAGACAGCCTTTTGCATTGAACTGTGGGTGGTCATCTGCAGCGTCGGCTGACAACGGAAGAAGGTGGTCGACGGTTGCCCCGCTGATAGCTCTCGGATGACCGACCCGGTTGTTTATCCGATCATCGGTCCTCATCGCGTGTTCACCTCGGCGAGGCTCGGGGCTGGCCTCGTGGATACTCTGTTTTTAGAAGCCGATTGAAGAGTCATCGGCTGGTCTCGCAACGCAATTACTCTCAAAGGCGATGAGTTCTTGCAAAAGAAAGATCCATCATCACCGATGGAGAATTGACTCTGGGCTATCTGGTTGCCGTAAAGGAACAGAGCAGGGGATATCTATACTACAGGAGTCTCGGTTTCAACGGCAAGTTGTTTCGGCAGCGGTTTTAGGACTCTTTGGAAGGCGTGGTCTGCCTCATTGTCCACCAGGGCTCCGATTCATCAGTCGAAGAGGTGGAAGATAGATCGTGAAGAATTGATACGTTGACATTGACTTATTGAGCAGTGACCAAGTTCACGATCACTCCGACGTCAAAGAGATGAAGAATGGATCATGAGAGACCGATGCGTTGTCATCGGCTCATTAAGCATTGGCTAAGTGACGGTCGACAAGATCAGTATGAAGGAAAATCGGCTAAATTGGCATAAGGGCAATCGGCAAAATCAAATTGGGGAATTTCTTCATAAACGAGATTTCTTACATAGAAGAGCTGATTGCTCTCAAAAGGGAGTACTAAGGGGATACATTGCCCCGTCTACTGCTACTGATCCTATGCTAAGGGTCCTATCTACGGGCCGTTGCT
This sequence comes from Lolium rigidum, assembly GCF_022539505.1. Lineage (NCBI taxonomy): Eukaryota > Viridiplantae > Streptophyta > Magnoliopsida > Poales > Poaceae > Lolium > Lolium rigidum. The sequence goes on from NC_061510.1 coordinate 104,197,239, forward strand.
GCCCTCGTCGCCACCGTCATCGCCGCTGTCGGCGCTGCTCCCGGCCGGCTCGTCGTCGCTGCTCCAGCGGCGCCGGCAGGACCTTCGTTGTCATCATCCTCCTCGTCGTCGTCGTCGCCGTCGCTGTCGAAGTCACTCAGATTCCCCGGCCAGGGGCAATGGTGCTTGGCCGGCGGCTCGTCGGGGAGGCTGTCGTCGTCCTCCTCCTCCTCTTCCTCCTCCTTCACCTCCTCGGAGGTGGTGAAGTCGTCCCAGGAGAAGCGATCGTCATCGCTCTCCTCCTCCGATTCCCCGTCGGCGAGGAAGCGGAGGTCACTCTCCCCGTCCGTCGAAGACTTGTCATCCTCGGACCAGACGGAGAAGTCGTGGCCGGGCTCCTCCCCGGCCGCTATGGCGCGGCGGACGTTGGCCGCGTAGACCTCCTGTGGGTCCCGTTCTGGCGTCGGCTCATGGGAGGAGGAGGACTCGAGGGAAAGTCCCGATGAGGCGGAGGAAGAAGAAGACATGGTGCACAGGAGGGTTTTTTGGAATGCTAATGCGGAAAAGATGAGGAGGAGAACTGTTCGGTGCGGTTAAATAAAAGAAGTGGAGGTTTAATGTTCGAACAGTTTTCGAGGAGGTGGTGCCAAAAAACTGTCAAATCGTGCAGAGAAGATGGGAGGGTAAGTCGTCATGATGGAAACTACTGCGACGGTTCTGCTCTGCCACGACATGACCCCTCGGAGGAAAAAACAGAGTGGTTTTGAAATTATCATTACCAAAACCAGGGGGCATGTGTTATCACCGGAATTTGACCAGATCAGAGGTGGGCCGCGATCAAGATGGGCTTGAAGATATATACATGGAGGAAATACGTGAATCGGCCTTTTATACCAAGTTGGGCTAAACTGCCCATGTATCTGTAACATATTAGATCACATTTTAGTTTAGAAGTTAGAGTTTTACCCGTGCACGGTTTAGTGCACGTCCACATTAGAAAGTCCCCTGGACTATAAATATGTACCTAGGGTTTATGGAATAAACAACAACCAACGTTCACCCCAAACAAATCTCGGCGCATCGCCAACTCCTTCGTCTCGAGGGTTTCTACCGGTAAGCACCATGCTGCCTAGATCGCATCTTGCGATCTAGGCAGCGTAATGCCTATCCCCGTTGTTCATGCGTTGCTCGTACTGAAGCCTTTTTGATGGCGAGCAACGTAGTTATCTTAGGCATGTTAGGGTTAGCATTGTTCTTCGTATAATATGCTATCGTAGTGCGACCCTTGCATGTCTAGCCGCCCTTACGCCTATCTTAGGTGTAGGGGCGGCACCCGCTTGATCATGGTTTAGTAGATTCGATCCGTTACGGTTGCTCCTTGATTCTTCAAGGATTAGTTTAACATCCGCAATAGTTAGGCCTTACAAAGGGTTGGAGGATCCAGCGGCGTGTAGGGTGTAGTTTGCTAGCCCTAGACAGGATGTTCCGAGGATCAACCTCGTGTTGGTTTTTAGGCCCCGTCTAGGATCGGCTTACGATCACCGTACGCGAGCGCGAGGCCCAATCGTGAGTAGGATGATCCGATTATGCGGTGAAAACCCCAAATCGTCGTAGATCTTATTAGCTTTATCTTGATCAAGCAGGACCACCATATATTCGGACACCTTGTCCGAATCATGGGTGGATCGGCTCTTTGAGCCGATTCACGGGATAACCTGAGAGCCGATCGAGGCTCGTATTTAACGTTTACGTGTGTGCCCTGCAGGAAACTAAGCGAGGCATCATCCACACCTTCCTGACCAGGTATAGGTCAGGTGGCACGCCCTTGCGACAGCATCGGGCGCGTGACCAGAAGGCTTTGCGGGCCGTCGCTCAGAGGGACTGGGGCCAGCCGCAGCCCTTAGTTGTTCCCGGCTCTCCTGTGTTGCCAGTCGCTGCCCGCCGGTGGGTTTCTGACGCCAACAGTCGTGGACATAAAATTGGCCGCGTCGCCCCTTGTCTGTTCGGGTCAAGGGCAGCCCAGCAGTACAACACAATGCTTTTGATAAAAAAAATAGCAAAATTCATTTACATAGTGGCAAATGTAAATAAAAAGGCATAGAATTTTTTGAAAAATTATTGAAACCTTTGGCATGTCTATTGCTCGTTATCGTCGATGTCCTGGGTTAGGTCATGAGCACCGTCATCTCCCACGACCAATTGGGTGTCGGCGCCACCAGAAGGAATGTCAATGGTGGAGCAGCCGGTGCAACCATAGGCCATTGATCCCACAACAACATTGGCGTCGGGGGTCCAGTGTTGGAGGGACTGCTACAGGCGGTGCCCGGCTCTACTAAGTAATAGTCGCCTCAGCACACGCGACCCATCCAGCAGACCGGAGACATTCAGAGCAATCATGATTGCCTCCTCCTCATCCAAGACTTCCAGCATGTGGGGGAGCTAGTCCTCCGTGCCCTCCTCCTTGGTCTTCTCTGCCAAGTATGAAGCCCACATATTTGTCACGGATCTCCTCGCCGATGAAAAAGCTCCTTCTTGGGCATCGACGGCTCCTCCTCGGCCTCCATCTTCACATCTCTGGTCGGTGGAACATCGTAATTGTAATTGTCATCGCCAAGGAACCTATAGAGGCGTCGTTGATCCCATTCTTCCTTGACGAAGGTGTCCCACACCGGTAAGTAGAAGCCGTAGGGTGGGTCTGCGAGGAGGTTCGGAGGCAGAAGGCCCCGCCGGCGCCCGATCTCCTTGCGCTGCGCCCGACCCTCCCGCAACATCGGCGGCATGGGCACCCTCTATACACAAAGGTGACAGCCGCCAGGGAGGTGGACATCATCCCACCCCGCACAGCTGCTCCTGCTTCGGTACAACGACCATGCCACCTTCATGTGGACCGTGACACGGGCGCGCGGTGATGTCTACGCACGCTTCTATTCCTGTAGACAGTGTTGGGCCTCCAAGAGCAGAGGTTTGTAGAACAGCAGCAAGTTTCCCTTAAATGAATCACCCAAGGTTTATCGAACTCAGGGAGGTAGAGGTCAAAGATATCCCTCTCAAGCAACCCCGCAATCACGATACAAGAAGTCTCTTGTGTCCCCAACACACCTAATACACTTGTCAGATGTATAGGTGCACTAGTTCGGCGAAGAGATAGTGAGATGCAAGTGATATGGATGAATATGAGTGGTAATAGCAATCTGAATAAAATATGGCAGCAAGTAAACATGCAGTAGAACAGTAAATAAACGGAGATTCGATATTTGGAAACAAGGCCTAGGGATCATACTTTCACTAGTGGACACTCTCAACATTGATCACATAACTGAATAAACAAATACTACTTTCTCTACACTCTCTTGTTGGATGACAAACACCCTTCATTGTGTAGGGCTACAAGAGCTCCCTCAAGTCGGAGTTAACAAGCTCCACAACATTCGGTGTTCATATTTAAGTAACCTTAGAGTGCATAATAGACCATTGCAATTATACCGAGTACTAACATAGCATGCACACTGTCACCGTCAGGCTATGAAAGGGGGAATAGATCGCATCAATACTATCATAGTAATAGTTAACTTCATAACCTACAAGAGATCACAATCATAGCTTATACCAAGTATTACATGATACACACACTGTCAACATTACATCATGTAGGAGGAATAGACTACTTTAATAACATCACTAGAGTAGAACATAGATGATATTCAACTAGATCACAAAGCTCATGATCACATAAAGATCACATGAGAGAGAGAGAGATGAACCACATAGCTACGGTACAGCCCTTAGCCTCGGGGAAGAACTACTCCCTCATCATAGGAGACAGCAGCGGCGATGAAGATGGCGGTGGTGTCGATGGAGATGCCTTCCGGGGGCACTTCCCCGTCCGGGCGGCGTGCCGGAACAGAGACTTATGTCCCCCGAATCTTGGCTTCGCGATGGCGGCGGCTCTGGAACTTTTCTCGTCTCGTGGCTTATTGTTTTAGGGTTTTCGCGATGGAGGCTTTATATAGGCGGAAGGGCAGCCTCGGAGGAGTCCTGGTGGAGCCACACCATAGGGGGGCGCGCCCTCACCCCCTTAGCCGTGCCGCCTTGTGGGGTGGGGCCCCTGGCTCCCCTCTGGCCCCTCTTCGGTGCTCTGGAAGCTTCCGGGAAAAATAAGATACTGGGCGTTGATTTCATCCAATTCCGAGAATATTTCCTTTGTAGGATTTCTGAAAGCAAAAACAGCAGAAAACATGAACTGGCACTTCGGCATCTTGTTAATAGGTTAGTTCCGGAAAATGCATCAAAACGATATAAAGTGTGAACAAAACATGTAGGTATTGTCATAAAACTAGCATGAAACATAAGAAATTATAGATACATTGGAGACGTATCACGCGGCTTCTTCGTCTTCATCGTCGATGACCTAGCCTCATCGTCGTGTTTAGCTTCCTCTATGGCCATATCCCTTGCACATAGTCATCTTGAGGGGCGTTTACTTATATGGGTACATAAGGGGCGAGTTGGGCAATGGTCAGGTGGTGCGGTAGAGGCCATAGGCTTAAAAACAATCGGGACGATGCCACCATCAATGTTAGCATTGCAGTCCAAGCACCTAGACATTGATGGCAACGCAGAAGATCAGTATCGTCCGCCAATCCTTGCACACACGTTGGAAGCGGGCCATTGATGGCGCCGTAGTGACCAACGCGTGAAGGATGCAAAGCAGGCACAACCGCTGACATGGGGGCCAGGGAAGGTGATGCGGGCAAAAAGCAACACGTTTTGTAGCACCTAAATGATTGATTAGTGTTAGGATTTTTTGTATTGTACCACATTGGCGCATGCCTATTCTATCTATTTTAGGCAATATTGGAAATAAAGAGCAGGATTTGCAACTAATGCAAAAGGGGACCAAATGTGTGCAAAATAATGATAATTTGAAGCAATAAAGCCTTCCAACTATGAAGCAAACCGAGCCAAGGCAAAAATTCACGAAGAGAAGATTTTAGAGGTTTTAACGACCAGTGGTATGTCTAGGCTCGCCCGTACCACCTGACCTTACCACCCTTAATTAGCACCGCTTCGTCAAATCTAATTTGCCCGTGAAGTCGGATCTGAGAAGTAGGGCATAGAGCCACCAGAAAACCACGTATCCGGAGAGGGGACTCACAAAGAGGGATACATCATCACCGATGATGGGATCATTGGAGGCCAATACATCGATCTTCATCATCATCATAATTATCATCATCATCTTCGTCATCATCATCACCACCATCATGATTGGGCATCTTGTTGTAATCCTTAACCATTAGTTGGATTTTTTCTTGTATCTATTATATCTTCCATTTTCCATTCATAGATTCATGATGATGTTATTTGCCTCCATGTGTGAGTAGACCCATTTGTTCTTGGGGAGATTGAGAAGCCCTAGCCAAATTGTGAAATGAAATAAAGTTTGTTGATTGCATAATAGTTATGAAGTATGTTGGTTCTTCTCAATGATGCTGTGTGTTGTCGACCGCATAATATTTGCATACAGGGACTTCGGTAAGAATCATTGTTGCATAAGGTTGGCATTACGTGCGCGTATAGGTGACACCAATCTGCCACCTTTGTAAATCATGTGTGTACGAGGATTGTTGGGGTTCGCAGCTGAAAACAAAAAATTCTAACTAACGCACTCCAATTGTCTAAATATATCTAAGAGTAATGTTGTAACAGAGATGGTTTCGGTGACGTACCCTTGTAGACCAAAAGAGGTTAATGTCCTGCTATAACGTGGATGATGTAGTTGTACTCCTCGCCGACCTCAGGGTCGTGTTCAATCCTCGTTGCATGACATCGAGTGCCGCAAGTGCGGCACTTCATAGGTTTTGCACATCTACGGTATTGGCGATGACTCCCAAACCTCCGATCCAGCCAAGATTGCGGAAGTAGGTCTTCTAGATTGCAATCCCATCGGTGCAATGGCATACTGGGTGGACTTGTCTCCCTCCATGTGCAGCTCTTCGAGCAGCTGCGCGCAGTAGTGAAATTGAGAGCAAGAGGGGTGGAGGAGATCGAGGGTTCTCCTTTTTCCACCTGAAATTTTGTGTCCTCCTCCCTCCACGTGCCCCCACTATATATAGGGGAAGCCGACCGACTTGGAGAAGGAGAAGGTGGGGTGGCGGCCGACCCTTGGTGTCTCACGCCCTCCCCTCCACCCAAAACCCTAGCCATCCTGCTTAGCTCATGGGGGGGTCCGGTCGGCCCCCGAATGGGCTCCCCTTCCGGGAGGGCCCCATTTAGGGTGGGTAGCCTTTTATTATTAATTAATTAAATATATTTAATAGTACTAATTCACATAATTAATATATAATACATATTATTTAATCCCCGCTGATCGGAGACACCTCTCGAATCATTCCGAAGATCCTTTGTAATCTCTCGGAACCCTTTCTGGTTCTCTATCTCTTTTCTCTAGTGTTTCCAAATTCCAAAAGCATCTCAAAACTGCGAACCCTTAAGCATGTTACCCTATGGTCCGGGAATGCTCAGACATGACCGAGACTCTTCTTCGGTCAATGATCAATAGCTGGACCAGAATGTCCATAATGACCCCTGTGAATTCCCCAAAGAATATCGTTGTTCGAACCATTACGTTGAGTCCTATTACCTTTGTTACTTTGATACAAGCATTTGTTCGACATATGATCGTCGGTATCACCATACCTAGTTCGCTATCGTTACCAACAAGGCTATTCAACTCGTTCCCATATGATATCCCATCCTCATGACCTAATCATAGCTTGCGTAGCTTAATGGATGTAAATATCACAGTGTGGGCCCAGAGTATCTATCTGTCACTCGGATGAAGAAATCCCGCTCTTGACACATACGCCTCAGCCTAACTCTTCGGAATACCTGTGAAGACATTTATGACCACCCAGTTACGGTGTGACGGTTGATGCAGTCAAAGCAGCCTTCGATGATAATGATTAAATATGATCTCACGGTATAAGGATTAAGTCACTACACTTTCATAATTATCACAACTGTGAACTTTTTCACTTGATCGTGTTGCAATATTTATATATTGGTATGTCCATCATATCATTCACCCAATGATATGATCCCATTGTCAATTAACATAAATGTCCATGACCAGAAAACCTCGATCATCGAATAACCACAATGAGCTAGTTCACATATATGCTTAGTAGGGACCCTGGTTTGTTTACATGTCACACGTGTATCAATGTTTCCAATTGATACAACTACAACATTGCATAAAACTTATTATGAACTATTAAGATATAATAATAAACACTTTTTATTATTTGCTCTTGGGTACTATCTCCAACAAGGATAACAAGGGCTAGTACGTATGACCATGAACATGGGGAGACCCTTAATTACTGGAACCACTCGGCATGCAGAGAGGAAAGGTAGTGGCCATGAGGGATGTGAAAACAGTGCTTCCGGGAAACATCCATACAAGGAACCTTGCCACACATAGACATATATAAAAGATAAAATCGACATTCCCAATCACCATACCTATAGGCTAGCGGTGGATCCGTAACTCCCCAAGAACGCTTTATCTTTATTGAGTTTCATTTAGTTTACTATCATTCACGTAGTCTCATTTACTTCAGTCATACATTTAGTTTGTTCACAAACTCTCAAAACAGCCATCATTCATTTGCTTTGTATTTAAAGACAACTTGCAGGTGCATCCTAAGTGAAGGTAACAAGAGGCAATTAAACCTTTTACAATCAAGCTTCCCGTGGATTCAATACTCTCACTTTTAAAAACTAGCTACCCACGATCCGTGACCTTGCAGATATCAGAAGGTAGGAAGGACAAGCACACGTTCTACGCCATGTCCGTGGGGACACATTTTCTACCCAAATTGAGGCTGCAAATGAGTCATCACAGATAGGTTGATTCTTTTGTTTTGGCCGTTGGGCTGGGTTTTCCGGTCATCCTGTCCGTGCGAACCAAAACGGACCGCATTGGGCCATTTGTGTTGGGCTGCTGGAGATGCTTTTATGGTAGGGTTTCAAAATCAATACAAAAATCATTCCTTTGTGAAGATCCATTCATGCACTCCTTTCCTGGCATGTGGCTGCTTCCTGTGACAGGAAATTCTCGGAAATTGTTCTCCCTGCCCGCCACTCGTTGCAAAGAGAAACAAAATGGAGATATGAGGACGAGAGAGAAGGACATGGAATGACGGGTCGTTTGAGTTTTTCCTTTTATTAAGATTCAATTTTTCACTTTTGAGATCCTTGCATCGAGATCTTCAAAACAAATCCCATGTAGATAGGTTTCGTGAAAGCTTTTTTTGTGTACTTTTGAAACTACCACACTTTTACTTTCTATGAATTACTTGGTGAAAGTGCATAGAGCCCCATGTATGACTTTGGTAATTAATGCCAATTACTCCTCCATGTGTTCACAATTACTTCGTGTTCTGTTTTGGTCAAAGTTAAACTTTATAAAATTTGATCAACTATTCACGAAGAAATATTAACATTTAGAATATAAAATATATTATATTTGAATCTTCATAAAGTATATATTTAAAGTATATGTGTTCGGTATTATGGATATTGACATTTTTTTTAATATTTTGTTCAAAATTTGTAAAACTTTGACTAAATCTAAAAGGCGAAGTAAATAAAAACGGGGGAGTACTTTGAACTAATATTCACAGTAAATTATAGTTATATTTGGTACTCCCTCCGAATCAGTTTAATAGACACGCACGCAGTTATGAAACTACTTTGACCACTATTTTAATCAATAAAATATAAACTATATGTCATATAAATTATATCATTGAAAACTTTTTTAAATACGAATCTAATAATGTAACTTTTATAAAAATATAATTCATATTTTGTTGACAAAACTTAATGGTTAAATTTTTGTCTTAAAATACTTTTTTTAGGGGAACTAGAGGGCTTTATTCATTAATCCAGTTCATCGGTCAGGCAAACCTACAAGCCACACATGACGGCCAATAGGCAGAGTAGTAGCTGTCTTTACAAGTTTATGTGCATCCCACACTAAAACCCTCTGTTCATTGAGAAACGTGGCATCCTGGAACAATGTACACCTATGCTCAATCTTTTGCAGGATTGTAGCATAGCAACATGGCGCCTTGGCCTTTAGGTTGCTGATGACCTCCATACAATTTGACGAGACCTGAACTCGTTACACGTTCAGGTCCAACCCTAACGTCATTACATGCTAAAAACTTTTAAACTTGCTGGATGAGTAAGACCATCGTAAACAACATCAGATGCACCAATATACATCCCAGCTTCATCCCTGCAGATCGCCGCAGCTCCCTGACTTCTCTGGCGAGACAACCCACCATCAACCACTAGTGGAAAACGGGGCAACAGGCCCGCTTTGTTTGGGCATTCAGTTCCGGTTTGCAAACCGGGACCAACAAGACGGGACTAAAGGGCACCACGTGGTGCGGCCAGGGCGCTCGCGGTGGAGGGCCTTTGGTCCCGGTTCGTGGTACGAACCGGGTCTGAAGGTTCTCTGCCGCGGCAGAAAATTGCTATTTCTCTGCCGCGGCACATGTTTAGGGTGGAGCAGCGTTTCAGAGTTTCAGCAATGCATATATCATTTAAGAAACCACAAAATATCGTCGTGAATATATAGACATCGTCAACAGTACACGTAATGCATGCATATTTACAATATAAAGCTAGTCGAATCTCTTTACTAAATCTATTTGCCTTTACGAAGTTGCTCAATATCTATGACCTTTCCATAGTGCTCTCCAGTTGGGGCAATGACCTCGGTAAGAAAGAATCCCGCGATTTTCTCTTGAATTGCTCGTATGCGATCCTCCGTTATGAGAGTGTCCCGCAGACGTATCATCTATATTTAAAAAAGGAGATCAATATATATATGAATGGAACTCAATACAATTGATGGTAATAAGATTAATTGTGAAATATTGTTCATGTACACGAGTGTGGCGTATACCATCCTCCGCATCCCTGTGACAGGCCATGTCACGAATGAAGTTGCAGACGTAGTATCCACATAAGTTATTCCCGGGTTCCTGCCTCATACACTTTACGAAAAAATAGTTCGATCAAACTAATAATCAAGCATCGTATTGAAAGAAAATATCATAGAGTTTCACGGACATAGCTATATATATAATACTACTTACAGGGTAATCTTTAAATGTAAGCTCCGATTTCCATTTACCCGGAACAGTATTGATGAACCGTTTCCAAGCCCTGCCCGGCAAAAAATAATGAGTAAATGAGTTATTGATTAGTTGATGATATCGTCGAATTAGAACAGATGAAGATGTCAATACGAAATTGATTGAAATTACCTCTGGAGGATGGCAGTCATGTCCGCCCATTCCGCATGTTCTTTACGTTTTGAGTTCATGACATTTACAACTCCTTTGTGAAAATCAATGATTAGGAGAATAAAGTGGAATCTGCACAAGCATAGCTCAATGATTACGAGAATAAAGTGGAAGGTGCACAAGCATAATGTAAATTATATATAACACTCACTTCAAGTTGTAGGGAAAGAATATATCATCTTTGTTTGCTTGCTTCACTAAAAACCTTAGCATGTTGTCCTCTGTGTCCTTGGGGTACTGTCGAACCATAACTTCATGAACTGTGTCTGGGTCAATGAACCCCAGCTCGTGGAGCTTGCCTCTTTTGCATTAGAGCTTCTTCATTCTGCATAATTAATATATAGCGTACACAAAGAATATAGTGAGGATAATTGTTAGTGAAAATGAATGAGCTGAGCTACAAACTTAATTACATAAATAAATCACTTACATGCAGTAGCAACTGATGACAGCTTTGTCGAGGGCGTCTTGATTGAATAACTGAAATAGTTCTTCTAACTCAAGGTTTATCTCCTCCTCCCCCGGAAGTAATGCTCATCTCTAAGATACACCGTGAGGTAGCGATCACCTCTTCGACAGGCTTTCAGGTACCATTCATGCAACATTCGCATCTGAGTCCCTAGACGCGCGAGCTCGCCAGGTTTGACGAGATCACATCCGTATCTATACTTGTTTACGACTTGAGCCGTTGGATAGTAATCTTCGTACTGAACTGATGCTCCCTGATCTCTAGCCTCCCGTTCGATCATCGATGCCGTCTCTGGATCATCATAGGACTGCACGACGAAGTGGGGTATGGACTGATTGTCCCGATGTCCAAGTTGGGCGACATTTTTTGCTTTGCCCGCTCTATAGGACTGTCCAAGAGAGCGGTCATGATCACTTCTCGGCTCAGCTCTCTTTATTCTCTTCTTGGCAAAGTGTTTCATTGTATGCGGTGAAATAAACGTCTTCTTCGGCGCAAGAAACGCCTTTTTCTCATCAGTCTGCTCATGTGGTAACAACTCTGGAATCTGTGCCCTCATCGGAGTTGATGATCTCTTCGGAGCTGTAGGAGGTGCCGCGGTTAGCTTCCTCTTTTGCTTAGGTGGAGGCGGTGGAGTCTCCTGACGAGGAGGAGGAGGCGGCGGAGTATTGTCACGTGTGGGAGCCGCCTGTGATTCCTGAGGAGGAGACTGCTCATGCACAGGGGAATCATCATCGCACATAGGAGAATCATCACGCGGAGGAGACTGCGCAGGTGGCGGAGGAGGCGGACGAGGTGGCCTGCTTGGTGGCTTCTCACCTGGAAACACAATGTTCTCCTTCCGCCATTCCACGGTGGTTCTACGGGCTTCTCCCATTTCTTTGATTTCCCCATCTTCACCTGAGGGTGCTCAAGCACCAACTCCTCATAATCTCTCAACACTTCATCCACCATCACAACAGCAAAGTCGTCTTGGACCGGACGACAATGGTAAGTCCTTGTAGGTAAGAGGATGCCGACCGCTGCCTTGAAGGATAGGTTGAAAACTTTAACATGCAGCTCAAAAGGACGGCTCTCAGTGAGATCATCCACGGGGGGGTACCGAGGAGGCTCGACCACCTGGTCATCATCATCATTATCCACCTGCTGAGTGGAAGCCACACTGCTTTTCCGGTATTGAGATTGCAGCGGGACGATAGCATTGAGCAATGCAGGATCTACAACTCGCCCTGAGCCATCTGGGATGTAAGTACTTGGGTTACTATGGTTAATTGGGCTTTCATGGTGCTCATAGAATCCTCTAAGGACATTATGCGGTCTGTTTCCCTTGCCTTTCTCCTCTCATGGCTTTTATCAGGAAATCTCTTTCTTTCCGTAGGAAAGCCATACTTCCACGGAACAGAGCCTTCTGTGCCCCGTGTTCGTCCGCCGTGTTCTTTGTTCCCAAGGGCGCGTGTCAGCTCATCGTTCTCTCTTTCGGGCTGGAACCTCCCCTCCTCCACGTCCTTATGTGCTTGTTCCAGGGCTTCAATGGGATGCTTCAGATGAGCTTTCTTATAGATGCACTTCCCTGTTTCTGGATCCAACTTCCCCCCAATCCCGTAGAACCACTCCTTCGACCGTTCGGTCCAACCGTGTGTCCCTAATCTGATCCCTTTCCTGGTCAGTTCCACCTCAGATGCCTGCCACTTAGGATGGTTAGCCCTATATCCACCTGGACCCATAACTTGGTGATATTTCTTCAACGCAGCATTTGCCTTATTTGTTTCTGACCTTTTCTTAAATTCTTCTGACTCCGTGTTGTACTTCACGAATTCGTCCCAATGATTCTTTACCTTCTCACTGTCCGGAGTCTTGTCTTTCTTGATAAGGCCGCACAATCTTTTCTTGTGGTTCTTGAATAGTTCGGCCATCTTCTTCTTGGCAAAGTCACGGACTGCCTTCTCCATCTTTGCCTTTTCATCGGCATCCCCCTGATACGTCTCCGATGTATCGATAATTTATTATGTTCCATGCCACATTATTGATGATATCTACATGTTTTATACACATTATATGTCGTATTTATGCATTTTCCGGAACTAACCTATTAACGAGATGCCGAAGAGCCGCTTGTCTGTTTTCTCGCTGTTTTTGGTTTCGTAAATCCTAGTAAAGAAATATTCTCGGAATTGGACGAAATCAACGCCCGTGGTCCTATTTTTGCACGAAGCTTCCGGAAGACCGGAGGGAGACGAAGTGGGGCCACGAGTCGACGACACGCTAGGGCGGCGCGGCCCAGGTGCTGGCCGCGCGGCCCTGTTGTGTCGCCACCTCGTGTGGCCCCCTGACCTGCCCTTCCGCCTACTTAAAGCTTCTGTGACGAAACCCCCAGTACCGAGAGCCACGATACGGAAAACCTTACTGAGACGTCGCCGCCGCCAATCCCATCTCGGGGGATTCTGGAGATCACCTCTGGCACCCTGCCGGAGAGGGGAATCATCTCCCGGAGGACTCTTCACCGCCATGGTCGCTCCCGGAGTGATGAGTGAGTAGTTCACCCCTGGACTATGGGTCCATAGCAGTAGCTAGATGGTTGTCTTCTCCTCATGTGCTTCATTGTCGGATCTTGTGAGCTGCCTAACATGATCAAGATCATCTATCTGTAATTCTATATGTTGTGTTTGTCGGGATCCGATGGATAGAGAATACTATGTTATGTTAATTATCAATCTATTACCTATGTGTTGTTTATGATCTTGCATGCTCTCCGTTATTAGTAGAGGCTCTGGCCAAGTTTTTGCTCTTAACTCCAAGAGGGAGTATTTATGCTCGATAGTGGGTTCATGCCTCCATTAAATCTGGGACAGTGACATAAAGTTCTAAGGTTGTGGATGTGCTGTTGCCACTAGGGATAAAACATTGATGCTATGTCTAAAGATGTAGTTATTGATTACATTACGCACCATACTTAATGCAATTGTCTGTTGTTTACAACTTAATACTGGAAGGGGTTCGGATGATAACCTGAAGGTGGACTTTTTAGGCATAGATGCATGCTGGATAGCGGTCTATGTACTTTGTCGTAATGCTTAATTAAATCTCACTGTATTTATCATATCATGTATGTGCATTGTTATGCCCTCTCTATTTTTCAATTGCCCGACTGTAATTTGTTCACCCAACATGCTATTTATCTTATGGGAGAGACACCTCTAGTGAACTGTGGACCCCGGTCCTATTCTTTACATTGAATACAATCTACTGCAATTGTTCTTTACTGTTTTCTGCAAACAATCATCTTCCATACAATACGGTTAATCCTTTGTTACAGCAAACCGGTGAGATTGACAACCTCACTGTTTCGTTGGGGCAAAGTACTTTGCTTCTGTTGTGCAGGTTCCACGTTGGCGCCGGAATTCTTGGTGTTGCGCCGCACTACATCCCGCCGCCATCAACCTTCAACGTGCTTCTTGGCTCCTCCTGGTTCGATAAACCTTGGTTTCTTTCTGAGGGAGAACTTACTGCTGTGCTCATCATACCTTCCTCTTGGGGTTCCCAACGAACGTGTGAGTTACACGCCATCAAGCATATTTTCTGGCGCCGTTGCCGGGGAACGAAGAAAAGCTACACCACAAAGATTTCTAACTCCCACGTCAACTACACGCCAGCATATTTTCTGGCGCCGTTACCGGGGAGATCAAGACACGCTGCAAGGGGAGTCTCCACTTCCCAATCTCTTTACTTTGTTTTTGTCTTGCTTTATTTTATTTACTACTTTATTTGCTGCACTTAAACAAAACACAAAAAAAATTAGTTGCTAGTTTTACTTTATTTACTGTCTTGCACTCTATATCAAAAAACACAAAAAAATTAGTTACTTGCATTTTACTTTTGTTACTATGTCTAGTTCTGCACTTGTTACTTCTTCACCTGAGGAATTAGTCTTCACCTTTAAACAAGGGGATGAGGAGAGTTTTAAAGATGCTTGGTCCAGAATTTTTACTTCTTATCGTAAAACTGAACCTCAAATGACTCTAAGTTTGCTCCTTAGTAATTTTTATTTTGGTCTTATGATTCGCTATAGATATGCCTTGGATGCTCTAGTGGGAGGAGATTTCCTACATTGCAATGGGGATCAAGCTTTTAATGCCATAAAGAAGTTGGTTGCATCACAAGATTCAGCTAATAACTTTGATTCAGCCCTTATTAGCATTTATAATAGATTAAACACTCTTGAGACAAGTGCATCTCGCTTAAATGAAAATTATGGATATATTCGTAACCGTCTTGATCAACTTTTAGTGAACTCTGAACCTTCATTATGGGATCCTACTATTAAAATTGCTATCGGTGACCAAATTCTTCATGCTAATTGTGATATTATGTCTGAATTTTGCCTAATGCCTAAGAGAATTCATGAATCTTTGAAACTTTGGGGATATGTTGAAGGGGGAGAAGGAATAACTCTTATTGATAACTCCGTTATAATTCCTAAAGGAATAACTGCGGGTATGCATACAACCATTCTTGGGAGAACAATATCCACTGATTATCTTGTTATTGAATGCGCAGGAACAGGACAAATCACACTCGGAAGATCCCTGCTGAAGATCCCTGCTGAAACTATTGGGAGCAGTCATAGACATGGGAGAAGGCACCCTAAAATTCACCTCTACATCCGGGGGTAGCCATATATTCCCTAAGCCAAAGAGTAAGAAAAAGAACAAGAAAGGTAAGGGTAAAGCCCAAGGTAATGTCGATGCTTCATCTACTGATAATACTTGATACTAGCTAAGTGCCCGCGCGTTGCTGCGTGTGAAAAAATGCTGCTGAAAAGTAATACTGTTTGAACGCACTTTTTTTTTGGAATCCACTCTAGGAATAGTACTTCCTCTTTCCCAGATTAGGATGTCAAAGTCCAACCTCATAAAGTTTGAGCTACTATATAGTACAAAAGAATATCAACATCTGCAATGTTAAATAAACATAATATGAAAATATATTTTATGACGGTTCTAAAATATTAGTTTAGGATTATAAATGTTGGATCTTTTCTATAAAGTTGGTAAAAATTTACTTTATCTAAATATTATAGGCACCATATTTCATAATAGGGAGTAATTCACAAAGTGTATTGATGCATGTAGTGTGTGATGAAGTGAAAATTATCTAAACATCTGAACTCAGTGTATACAATTCGCCTACACCCGCCAAAAAGACAATTCACATAGACTTGCACATGAGAAGAACTATCCGTAAGAGCATCTCTAGTACTGCCCGTATAAACACGAATCGAAAACACGGAGTTCGGTCTCTCGAATTTTTCACTTTCGATGATTTTAGTCGTGGCGCAGAATAGAAACAAAAAACGCGAACTGAAAAATGAAAATCAAACGTCACGGGAAATTTTGCTCCGATGAACCATGCGAAATGAAACGAAATTTTGCGATCGAGCTACATTTCAACATAATTTACATATACTAATTAAAATACTAACTAAACCTACTCTTGCGCGCTAATTTGATCCAAAAATTTCCCCCGGGATTGTCACTGGAGCTCTACGCGTGGCGGAGGAGGAGGGTTTTTGGCACCGGGGACACCTATGCGAGGACGACTGCGGCCACCTCGAACGGCGCCGCCTCCGCCGAGCTCCCGCGGGTGAGAGCCGGCCCGTCTTCCTCGTCGTCGTCATTGTCGCCGCACGGCGGAAGCGCTGGCAGGGTTGCACGAGCCGACGGGTGGCGCGTCGGGTTCCTCACCGCGTGCCTCCGAGCCCGCCCACCGGCACGCGAACCTGCACGGCCACCTGCGAGCCGCCCGCTTCCAAGCTCCGTCGGAGAGCGCCCGCCTCGCGTGGTCCACCTCTAACTGCACACCCGGTGGACGAAAGAATAGAGTTATTGATAGCATGTCTGTTGCCACAACGGTTTAAATTTCTTTTCTCGCAGCACATGTCAACCCGATGTACGTGGATGTTCACGTGTGAAACTTATCCTAAAAATGTTAAGATTCCAATTCAGCGGAGTGCAATTTGACAAATTTTATAAGTTGACGTCATCTGAATATAAACCACAGCTGCTTCGTATCTGATTAGCAAAACTATATTAATCAGCTGTATAATTCACCCATACAAATGACTATGCATAACAATGTGAATTATGTTTTATATGCAACGTGAGTAAATTAGTAACCGAGAATTCGCAGAAAAAAATTTAGTTACCGAGCACCTATCAGTTTAGCCATGTTGACCAAATTCATCAGTGCGATAGCAAGGCAGCATCGGAGACGCTTCATCTGAATTTATGTTAAACTATCTCTGTGGTCTCTCTCAATTCCTGTAAACGGCAGTCAAACTCTGCACTTTCTCGTAGCAGCACAACCTACAGCAATAGTGCAATACCATGCCTATGCCAATTGATCAGCCACGCCGAGCTGAGTTGCGGTGACGAGGAGGACTCAGCTGCAACGATGACGTGCCTATTGGTTGTTGTCTCACCATTGCCCGTTATCTGCAGCCACCGAAACCTCATTACAGTCAATCGCCATGGCTCGTTACTGATACTCCTTGCCGATCCTTGCATCAGCTGCTTCTGCTAGCTAGCTTCTGGACCGTGTATATGATCTAGGTTCAGTACGAGTACTGGTACTATTTGATTTGTATTGGCCTTGCATACAATACCGGGTCAACCTCTTCACACGGCAGTTCGTCGCCAACGGCTAGAGCCTCTGGAGAGTCGATGGCCTCCTCGTCAATGTGTTCGCCGCCCAGGAGCCGGAGGCCGTACGTGGCGGCGCGCTGCCGCACGGCGAGGTGAGCTCTCGCCCGGTCCTTCCCGCTGGTGTTTGCTGTCGGGCCACTCAGCCGTAGCGGCAGGGGAAGTGGGGAACCACGGGCAACAGGAGGGGCCCACTGACTACATGGCGTGCCTAGACGTGCAGCCCAACCAATCGGTGGTGTACGTGTGCTTCGGGAGGTGGAAGGCCCAGACCTAAAAGTTCGGGCCCAAGAAGTTGGGCCACAAAACTAAAGCCTGTTTGTGACACCAGGCATCCACCTATTGCAATTTAATAGTAAAGATATACACTTTCTGCGCCTAGATGAAAGGCGTTAAAGAAAAGCGCTTATGGGAGACAACCCATGTTTTTACTACAGTATTTTTGTTTTATATTTGAGTCTTGGAAGTTGTTTACTACTGTAGCAATCTCTCCTTATCTTAGTTTTGTGTTTTGTTGTGCCAAGTAAAGTCGTTGATAGTAAGGTTCATACTAGATTTGCATTACTGCGCAGTTACAGATTTCTTTGCTGTCACGAATCTGGGCCTAATTCTCTGTAGGTAGCTCAGAAAAATATGCCAATTTACGTGCGTAATCCTCAGATATGTACGCAACTTTCATTCAATTTGAGCATTTTCATTTGAGCAAGTCTGGTGCCATTTTAAAATTCGTCTTTACGAACTGTTTTGTTTTGACAGATTCTGCCTTTTATTTCGCATTGCCTCTTTTGCTATGTTGGATGAATTTCTTTGATCCATTAATGTCCAGAAGCTTTATGCAATGTCCAGAAGTGTTAAGAATGATTATGTTACCTCTGAACATGTTAATTTTTATTGTGCACTAACCCTCTAATGAGTTGTTTCGAGTTTGGTGTGGAGGAAGTTTTCAAGGATCAAGAGAGGGAAATGATGCAATATGATCAAGGAGAGTGAAAGCTCTAAGCTTGGGGATGCCCCCGTGGTTCACCCCTGCATATTTTAAGAAGACTCAACCGTCTAAGCTTGGGGATGCCAGGCATCCCCTTCTTCATCGACAACATTATCAGGTTCCTCCCCTGAAACTATATTTTTATTCAGTCACATCTTATGTACTTTGCTTGGAGCGTCTGTTTGTTTTTGTTTTTGTTTTTGTTTGAATAAAATGGATCCTAGCATTCACCGTGTGGGAGAGAGACACGCTCCGTTGTTGCATATGGACAAATATGTCCTTAGGCTTTACACATAGTATTCATGGCGAAGGTTGAATCTTCTTCGTTAAATTGTTATATGGTTGGAATCGGGAGATGCTACATGTAGTAATTCTAAAATGACCTGGATAATGTGATACTTGGCAATTGTTGTGCTCATGTTTAAGCTCTTGCATCATATACTTTGCACTTATTAATGAAGAAATACATAGAGCTTGCTAAAATTTGGTTTGCATATTTGGTCTCTCTAAAGTCTAGATAATTTCTAGTATTGAGTTTTGAACAACAAGGAAGACGGTGTAGAGTCTTATAATGTTTACAATATGTCTTTTATGTGAGTTTTGCTGCACCGGTTCATCCTTGTGTTTGTTTCAAATAAACCTTCCTAGCCTAAACCTTGTATCGAGAGGGAATACTTCTCATGCATCCAAAATCCTTGAGCCAACCACTATGCCATTTGTGTCCACCATACCTACCTACTACATGGTATTTCTCCGCCATTCCAAAGTAAATTGCTTGAGTGCTACCTTTAAATTTCCATCATTCGCCTTTACAATATATAGCTCATGGGACAAAATAGCCTAAAAACTATTGTGGTATTGAATATGTACTTATGCACTTTATCTCTTATTAAGTTGCTTGTTGTGCGATAACCATGTTCCCGGGGACGCCATCAACTCTTTGTTGAATATCATGTGAGTTGCTATGCATGTCCATCTTGTCTCGAAGTAAGAGAGATCTACCACTTTAATGGTTAGAGCATGCATATTGTTAGAGAAGAACATTGGGCCGCTAACTAAAGCCATGAATCATGGTGGAAGTTTCAGCTTTGGACATATATCCTCAATCTCATATGAGAACACTAATTGTTGCCACATGCTTATGCATTAAAGAGGAGTCCATTATCTGTTGTCTATGTTGTCCCGGTATGGATGTCTAAGTTGAGAATAATCAAAAGTGAGAAATCCAAAATGCGAGCTTTCTCCTTAGACCTTTGTACAGGCGGCATGGAGGTACCCCATTGTGACACTTGGTTAAAACATGTGTATTGCGATGATCCGGTAGTCCAAGCTAATTAGGACAAGGTGCGGGCACTATTAGTATACTATGCATGAGGCTTGCAACTTGTAAGATATAATTTACGTAACTCATATGCTTTATTACTACCGTTGACAAAATTGTTTCATGTTTTCAAAATAAAAGCTCTAGCAAAAATATAGCAATCGATGCTTTCCTCTTTGAAGGACCTTTCTTTTACTTTTATGTTGAGTCAGTTCACCTATTTCTCTCCACCTCAAGAAGCAAACACTTGTGTGAACTGTGCATTGATTCCTACATACTTGCATATTGCATTTGTTATATTACTCTATGTTGACAATTATCCATGAGATATACATGTTACAAGTTGAAAGCAACCGCTGAAACTTAATCTTCTTTTGTGTTGCTTCAATACCTTTACTTTGATTTATTGCTTTATGAGTTAACTCTTATGCAAGACTTATTGATGCTTGTCTTTAAGTGCTATTCATGAAAAGTCTTTGTTTTATGATTCAGTTGTTTACTCATGTCATTACCATTGTTTTGATCGCTGCATTCATTACATATGTTTACAATAGTATGATCAAGATTATGATGGCATGTCACTCCGTAAATTATCTTTGTTATCGTTTACCCTTTCGGGACGAGCAGGAACTAAGCTTGGGGATGCCGATACGTCTCCGACGTATCGATAATTTCTTATGTTCCATGCCACATTATTGATGATATCTACATGTTTTATACACATTATATGTCGTATTTATGCATTTTCCAGCACTAACCTATTAACGAGATGCCGAAGAGCCAGTTGCTGTTTTCTGCTATTTTTGGTTTCAGAAATCCTAGTAAAGAAATATTCTCGGAATTGGACGAAATCAATGCCCAGGGTCCTATTTTTGCACGACGCTTTCAGAAGACCGGAGGGGAGACGAAGTGGGGCCACGAGGCGACGACACGCTAGGGCGGCGCGGCCCAGGTGCTGGCCGCGCGGCCCTGTTGTGTCGCCACCTCGTGTGGCCCCCTGACCTTCCCTTCCGCCTACTTAAAGCCTCTGTGACGAAACCCCCAGTACCGAGAGCCACGATACGGAAAACCTTACTGAGACGCCGCCGCCGCCAATCCCATCTCGGGGATTCCGGAGATCACCTCCGCACCCCGCCGGAGAGGGGAATCATCTCCCGGAGGACTCTTCACCGCCATGGTCGCCTCCGGAGTGATGAGTGAGTAGTTCACCCCCGGACTATGGGTCCATAGCAGTAGCTAGATGGTTGTCTTCTCCTCATGTGCTTCATTGTCGGATCTTGTGAGCTGCCTAACATGATCAAGATCATCTATCCGTAATTCTATATGTTGTGTTTGTCGGGATCCGATGGATAGAGAATACTATGTTATGTTAATTATCAATCTATTACCTATGTGTTGTTTATGATCTTGCATGCTCTCCGTTATTAGTAGAGGCTCGGCCAAGTTTTTGCTCTTAACTCCAAGAGGGAGTATTTATGCTCGATAGTGGGTTCATGCCTCCATTAAATCTGGGACAGTGACAGAAAGTTCTAAGGTTGTGGATGTGCTGTTGCCACTAGGGATAAAACATTGATGCTATGTCTAAGGATGTAGTTATTGATTACATTACGCACCATACTTAATGCAATTGTCTGTTGTTTACAACTTAATACTGGAAGGGGTTCTGGATGATAACCCGAAGGTGGACTTTTAGGCATAGATGCATGCTGGATAGCGGTCTATGTACTTTGTCGTAATGCTTAATTAAATCTCACTGTATTTATCATATCATGTATGTGCATTGTTATGCCCTCTCTATTTGTCAATTGCCCGACTGTAATTTGTTCACCCAACATGCTATTTATCTTATGGGAGAGACACCTCTAGTGAACTCGTGGACCCCGATCCTATTCTTTACATTGAATACAATCTATCGCAATTGTTCTTTATCGTTTTCTGCAAACAATCATCTTCCACACAATACGGTTAATCCTTTGTTACAGCAAGCTGGTGAGATTGACAACCTCACTGCTTCGTTGGGGCAAAGTACTTTGGTTGTGTTGTGCAGTTCCACGTTGGCGCTGAATCTCGGTGTTGCGCCGCACTACATCCCGCCGCCATCAACCTTCAACGTGCTTCTTGGCTCCTCCTGGTTCGATAAACCTTGGTTTCTTTCTGAGGGAAAACTTGCTGCTGTGCTCATCATACCTTCCTCTTGGGGTTCCCAACGAACTTGTGAGTTACACGCCATCACCCCCTCTGGAGGTACTATGTTGAAATGTGCCATTGATGGCGCGTGAGACACACGTCCGTTGGGAACCCCAAGAGGAAGGTGTGATGCGTACGACAGCAAGTTTTCCCTCAGTAAGAAACCAAGGTTATCAAACCAGTAGGAGTCAAGGAACACGTGAAGGTTGTTGGTGGCGGAGTGTAGTGCGGCGCAACACTGGGATTCCGGCGCCAACGTGGAACCCGCACAACACAATCAAAATAATTTGCCCCAACGTAACAGCTGAGGTTGTCAATCTCACCGGCTTGTCAGAACAAAGGATTATATGTATAGTGTGGAAGATGATGATTGTTTGCGAAGAACAAGAAAGAATAATTGCAGTAGATTGTATTTCGTATGTAAAGAATGGACCGGGCCCACAGTTCACTAGTGG
>NC_061510.1:104219817-104259407 GCF_022539505.1 Lolium rigidum
TGGCACATTTTATTGAGTCAAAGATGATTTATATTGCTCTCCCGATGGGAGTATATACAGAGTTATTTATAACTCGAAATATACTCTTTTGCTCTTCTATTTTTCTTCTTTTCATTCATTCTTTCTTTTTTATAATTTCATCAGGCACGCGAACAGCGTTCCCGATGAGAGTAGCCCCCGAGGCTATAGCCAAGGACTTGTGCTTGGTTGTAGACTCCACGCCTTATGCCGCTATATTTTCTTTCTCTCCCAAAGTTTTATAATTTCTCGGGTGCGCGAACAGCGCTCCCGATGGGAGTAGCCCCCGAGGCTATGAACAAATATTTGTATTTGATCATAGGCTCATGCCATTTCTATTTTGTCTTTCTTGATCTTTTCATTTTTTCAAAGTAGCCCCCGAGCATTTGATCAAAAACTTGTATTTGATCAAAGGCTCTCCAATATTTTTGCATGTCGCCTTTTTATGCAGCTGTTGAATCGAATTTTTCTGTCTGCCAAGGTGACGTTATTGCTGACAATAGCCACGATTGTGAGTCTGAAAATCGCGAGAAGTTTTCTCCCGCTGCCTTGCGGTTCCAAATTATCCATTATCTTGACACGTCGTGTAGGTGGGGGACACACGTCCTCCACTTTTCCTGGCGCAAGTACCGTAACTTCTCCATTGTTAAAATACTTTTTTACCCTTGTTTCCATGTGGTTATCATCTGCCACACACTTTTTTCATCCAACGGTCCGCCGCTTCGCCGCACCTCTATATAAGATCTCCTTCTTCTTCCTCGAGCACTTCCGCTCGCGCCGTTCTCCTGCTCTTCTCTACAAAACCTCCTCCTGCGCCCCACAACTTCCTAAGCTCATCTTCTCCAAGCTGCATTCCTGCGCCATTGTTGATGCCACCGCGTCGGTTGATCAAGCACAGCACGCCTGAATCGTCAATGGCTGCCGCAGATCTGGGAAGCGCGGAGTGGGAAAGGTCCAAAATTTCCACCCAGGACATCAATCTCTTGAAGAAGCTGGGGATTAACAAGAAGCCCAAGGCGCTGTGCTTCCCTAGTGAAGAAAGCTACCCAACCCCTCCAATGGGGTATCGGGTAAGTTTCGTCGACCATCTCATCCGCGGTCTTTCCGCCCCCATTCATCCTTTCCTCCGTGGATTGCTTTTTGTTTATGGTCTTCAACTTCACCACCTCACGCCCAACTCTATTCTCCATATCTCCATTTTCATCACCCTCTGTGAGGCCTTCCTTGGCGTCCAACCTAACTGGGCGCTATGGAAGCGCATTTTCTTCTGTCGCCGCAATGGCTCTCCCAATGTCACCTATAATATAGGCGGCGTTGTTATTTCTGTTCACCCCACAGTCGATTACTTCGATGTCAAACTCCCTGACTCAGTTCAAGGGTGGCGCAAGAAGTGGTTGTACATTCAGGAGGAGAACCATGGATGTGCTGAAGACAACATCCCTCCTTTCGATGGTGCCGAGAAAATCCTTCGCCGCCGCTCCTGGGATGCAGAGGCTACCGAGGAAGAAAAAACATCGACAGAGGCCTTGATTACTCGCATACATGAGTTGCAAAATACTCGCGGCAAAGAATTGTCAGGTATCCAAATCACAGCGTATTTTCTTAAAACCAGAGTGCAGCCTCTTCAGGCTCGCAAATACCCTCTCTGGAAGTATGCTGGCGACGAGGACGTAGATCGGTTGTCGCCGGATTTGGAGGTCAAGGACTTAGAAAAGCTTGTCCGAAAATCTCCTCTCTCAGACAAAAAGATTCTGTCCCTTCTTCTTGTCGTGTAAAACCGTACAGCGCCACCAATGCGCTTCCCAAGGTAAACTTTGTCGATTGATTTGTTATTGCCTTGCTATATTTTTGTAACTCCTTTTTTGACATCTTCCCCTGTTTTTGTATAGAACCATCCAAATCTTGTCTCGCTTCCTCCCCTTCCTGAAGGTTTAGAAGTCGAGGAAAGGGCCATTGTCACCGACGACAACCAAGATGCCCCCTCTTTTGTGAATGAACCCGCAGATTCTCAAAAATCTACGAGGTCTTCTGAAGGCACTGCATCGGCACAATCTCCTCCTCCTGCCGTTTCTCCAAAGAATAAAAGGAAAAGGAATGATGTCGAAGATTCCGGCACCTCCAAAGCCGAAGAAGCTGTTCCTTCACGTCAGAAGGCAGCTTATGATCCATACCTCGAGGCCCTCATCAGTTCGTAAGTCACCCTTTTTTTTCTTGTACTCGAAGATTTTTGTCTACCTTGTTTTTTACGTCTAGTTGTTTTGGAGACGCCAGTTGAAGGAGAGGAATCCTCGCCTCCTCAACAAAACGTCGGCGCTCCTACACCTCCTTCAAGCCCCCTTGTCCCTTCACCAAAAAGGACAAGGATTGAAACAATCCCGGAGCCTACTCTCCAATTTAGTAGCTCCTCTAACCCTCTCTTGGATGATGTAAGTTCTTATTTTTCTTGTCACTGTCTATATTTCCTCTGTTTGCTTCTTTATGCCATCATATTTTTCCCATACCGACATTTTCTTTCTTTGTCCTTCTTTGACGAGCCTATGATCAAAGAGCTTATTCGCATCGGTGCCCAATTCATCGGGTACCGTGAGTATGCCGCAAGATCGAAGGTAATAATTCTTTGCTCGGCCCTTGTTTATAACTTCTTGCTCCTCGTTTTGTTGCAACTTTGACTATTTTGGCGTAAAAACTTGCGGAAGCCAACAAGCTTGTCGACACGCTTGCTCAGAAATTAGAGCAAAGTGAAGCGGCTCGCAAGAAGGCTGAACTTGATGCTAGCAAGGCTAAAGCGGAAGCCGATAAGGCCAAGGCGAAGCTGCCGGTGTCAAAGATCCGCAAAAAGACTTGATGATGCCGAAACTGCTTTGAACGAGCACAAAGCCGCGCAGGCTACTCGTGAAAAGGCGATCATCAAGCGCTTGAGCACGCAGAATCGGCGCTTTGTTGGTAATTTTGTCGATCCATTCTTTTGTTCTTTTTTTTATTTACTGTCGACCAACATATATTTTCTGCGACAGGTAGAACAAACCAAGAATTTGAGCTTGAAGATCCCGACAACGATCCTCTTCTTGGCGCGCTCTCTGTCCTTGAGTTTCATGGAACCGAAGTTCGCGAAGGCATTGAACAGGCTGACGCAGGATTGTTACGGCTGTTCCCCTAATTCTTCCAGAAGAAAGCGGAACCCAAGACTTTCCTTGCTCTTGCCAAGGACTTCAATCCACCAGAGGATCTTGGACTGAAGATGTGCCAGGAGAACATGAAGATTGCTGTCGAAAGCACTGTTGCCTTGGTCGCTGATAGCCAACAAACTATCGACTGGACGAAAGTAGGCGACATAGAACAGATAGAGCAAACAAAATGGCGATCGTTGATCAAGGCGGCAAAGCCCAACACGAAGAAAATCCTATCCTATCTCGGGATCAAGCCATCTTCAACTCCTAGCTCATCAAAGCCGGAGGTCTAGTTGAATGCCCCTTCTTTTTATTTTTCCTGTTTCTTTAGCTATTGTCGCCACATTAGCTTTGGCGACAATTACCTTAGTAGTCCTTTTGAAGAACTCCTTCTGTAATATCCATGTAAATTTCTTGAAGATTAATGGAATTCGTTTTGTGCAATCCTTTGATATTGGAATTTTCTTTTCCAGTTAATATTTGATAACTACTCTGCCAATCCTCATTCTACCGATACTTCTCCTGCTTCCTCCTTCTCGAAGAAAACACTAGTCAATGATAACCTCATCGAAGGTTCTTCAAGACAACATTTTTCGCAAGATTTGCAAGAATTGCGCCAACAACTCCAATCCATGAAGAAACAAACTCTTGCGATGATGGAACAATCTCGACAAGCATCCGAGAGAGAGAATATTGCTCTTCAACAGGCAAAAGAAGCCATTGCTGCAAAGGATGATGCTGTTGCTGAGGCTACCGAAGCTTCTTCTCGAGAAAATTATATGCTTCAGCTATTGACTGACGCCGGCCTGGACATGACAGGTATGTTTACTGTTCATAACCATGCTGGATGTTATTTTGCTATTTTTCCTTCCTTGTCAATTTATTTGCTGTACCAGGCTCATTTTTGGATACTGCTGCCGAAGATCAACGTGTTGAAGCTCGAGCCAATGTTCTGCTCAGATCGGCTGCACAACATGGTTCTAACTTTTGGGTTACTCCCGAGCGTACCCGCCAAATTGTCGGATTCCAAGATCGCGCGGCTCGAGTCCGTGACTTTCTTGACTTCGTACGAAGACTTTATTTTTAGTTTATGGAACCATGTTCCTCGCAACAAGATGCCGAAACTCTTCCTCGCATTAATGGAAAAATTTCGAGATGCTCCTCGAATCCATGGCTTTGTGCGGGCTCAACTCTCTGCTGGCGCAAGATTTGCTGTGATGATGATAAAGATTTGGTATCCAAAATTGCCCATGAATCAAATTGTTCCCACGTGCCTGGCTAAAATGTCGAAGAAAAAGAGAAACATGGGCAAGATTGATGATCTGGTGACTCCTGTAGCCGAAGATATGATGGATGAACTTCTTCGGATGGACGCTGAGTTCTTTGTGAAGGGTAGCTATGCCGAGCATAGTACTCGTCCTTCCAATGAACGAATAACCATCGACCATGTGCTAGGTATCCATTGAGGGTTTTTTCCTTTTTCTTGCTGTAGTTTCACCATTGATACGTCTTTGTAAATATGATCTATATTGTAAAGCTGTCAACTCTGTAAGTATGTATTGTTTCTATTTTTGATCATCGAGCCCCCGAGCCTTTGGCTGGAGCTTATACTGTTTTGTTATCCCGAAGATTTTTCTCTTATTTCGAGAAGGTATATATATTTTGCTATCAATGGGCACGAGCCCCCGAGTGTCTTGGTGGTGACGTTCTATATTTTTGTTGCGAGGTTTTCAGACCAAAGCAATAACATTTTGACGAGTACACTATATTTATAGTTGTTAACTTCCGATGTTCTATTTGGCGAGGTATTCTTGTACCAAGGCGAAATATTTCGGTAAGTCTAGTTTATCTATATTGTATATTTTTTGTAACTTGAAGGCATTGAGCCCCCGAGCGTGTCGAAGAATAAGAAGTATATCTTCACTATCTTTATTATATTGCAGCACCGCGAGCCCGCCTCATTAAAAACCTTTCCGGCCCCACTCGGTGCCCCGAAAAGGAAAAGAGTGCGTCCGAAAACTCGCGGGCGTTTCAAGTACATTGTATTTTTACAGAGGAGGACTATATTTCGACTCTAAGCGTAGAACCGCCTGAGCTGCGCCACGTTCCAGGGGTTTTTCTCGGGAGCCCCCGTCTTCTTGTCCTTGATCCTGTACGCTCCTCCGTCGATGACTTCTGTGACGACGTAAGGTCCCAACCATGGTGACTCGAGCTTTTCAGTACTTTGCTGGTTGAGCCGTAGGACCAAATCTCCGACCTAAAGATCTGGGCCGCAATCGTCGACTGTGGTAGTTCTTCAGGTCTTGCTGGTACTTGGTAACTCGTGATAGTACTTCATCTCGAGCTTCATCGAGTGCATCCACATCATCCTCCCGAGCTTTTCGTGATGTTTCCTCGTCATACTGTTGCGGTCAGAAACCCACCGGCGGGCAGCGACTGGCAACACCGTAGAGCCGGGAACAGCTCAGGGCTGCGGCTGGCCCCAGTCCCTCAGAGCGACGGCCCGCAAAGCCTTCTGGTCACACGTCCGATGCTCGTCGCAAGGGCGTGCCACCTGACCTATACCTGGTCGTGAAGGTGTTGGATGATGCCTCGCTTAATTTCCTGCATGGCATACACGTAAACGTTAAATACGAGCCTCGATCGGCTCTCGGTTGTTCCGTGAATCGGCTCAAAGAGCCGATCCACCCATGATTCGTACGAGGTGCACGAATATATGGTGGTCCTACTTGATCAAGATAAAGCTAAAGCGATCTACGACGATTTAGGGTTTGCACCGCATAATCGGATCATCCTACTCACGATTGGGCCTCGCGCTCGCGTATGGTGATCGTAAGCCGATCCTAGACAGGGCCTAAAACCAACACGAGGTTGATCCCCGGAACATCCCGTCTAGGGCTAGCAAACTCCACCCTACACGCCGCTGGATCCTCCAACCCTTTGTAAGGCCTAACTATTGCGGATATTAAACTAATCCTTGAAGAACAAGGAGCAACCGTAACGGATCGGATCTACTAAACATTGATCAAGCGGGGTGCCGCCCCTACACCTAAGATAGGCGTAAGGGCGGCTAGATGTATAAGGGTTACACTACGACAGCATATAATACGAAGAACAATGCTAACCCTAACACATCTAAGATAACTACGTTGCTCGCCATCAAAAAGGCTTCGATACGAGCAACGCATGAACAACGTAATAGCTTAGGCTGCCTAGATCGCAAGATGCGATCTAGGCAGCATGGTGCTTATCGGAAGGAACCCTCGAGACGAAGGAGTTGGCGATGCGCCGAGATTGATTGTGTTGAACGTTGGTTGTTGTTTATTCCATAAACCCTAGATACATATTTATAGTCCAGGGGACTTTCTAATTCAAGCGTGCACCTAACCGTGCACGGGTAAAACTCTAATTCTTAACCGACACGCATCCTACTATGGTACAGATACACGGGCAAACTAGCCCAAACTTTGCATGTAAGGCCGATTCACATATTTTTTCTATATATATTCTCCAAGCCCATCTTGATCGCGGCCCACCTCTGATCCGGTCAAATTCTGGTGATAACACATACTCTGTTACTCTTGGAGAATCGTGCTCTATTTCAATTGGTAGTACTGCTTCAGCTCCCTGGACGAGGAAAAACGGAGTTTCTTGTGTCGCCGTATTTGGTGTTGTCCGGATGCTCCACAAAACACTTGGCAATTCTTCTGGCCAGGTGTGTCGAGCCTTTTCAAGCGGTCCCAGCAGACGTTTTTTAATGCCATTGCAGATGATACCATTGGCTTTTTCGACTCGACCATTGGTTTGGGGATGTGCAACTGACGCGAAGTGCAATTTGATGCCTACCTCTGCACAGTACGCCTTGAACTCCTTCGACGTAAAGTTGCTGCCATTGTCTGTGACAATCCTATGAGGCACTCCGAACCGAAAAACGAGGCCTTTCACAAACTTTATTGCCGATGCTGCATCCGGTGAATTTATTGGCTTCGCTTCTACCCACTTGGTGAATTTGTCGACAGCAACCAACAGGTACTCATATCCTCCTGGCGAAGCTTTGTGCAACTTGCCCACCATATCGAGTCCCCATTGGGAAAAGGGCCACGGCAATGGTATTGGCATCAGCTCTGCCGCCGGAGAGTGAGGTTTTGCGGCGAATCTCCGGCACGCGTCGCAGGTTCTTACTATCTCTTTTGCATCCTCGATTGCTGTCAACCAGTAAAATCCTGCCCGAAAAACATTGGCTGCGATAGCTCGACTTCTGGCGTGGTGACCACATATTCCTTCATGCACATCCTTTAGGATTATCCTTCCTTCTTCGGGTGTGACGCACCTTTGCAGGACGCCTGAAATACTTCGCTTGTATAACTCCCCTTTGACCACTGTGAAAGCTTTGGATCGTCGAATAATTCGCCTTGCCACAACTGGATCGTCGGGTATTTCTTTCCTGAGGATATACGATATGTACGCTTGCATCCAAGGAACTTCTACCATCATCACAAGCTCTTGGTCCTCTTCGTCCTCCACGGCTTCTTTGAGGGGCGCCGAAGTTTTTTCTTCCTTTGCTTTTTTCTGCGCCTTCTTCGGCTTTGTGGACCTCTCCGCTATTTCTTCCCAAAATACGCCTGGCGGGATTGGAAGGCACTGCGACCCGATGTTTGCGAGAACGTCGGCTTCATCATTGCTCAACCCACTCGATGTGATTTACCTCGCATCCATCAAACAGGCTTCTCAAGCTCATTGTACACCTCCTTGTATGCTATCATGCTATCATTGACTGCATCACATTGGTTCATAACTTGCTGAGCCACCAATTGTGAGTCGCCAAAGATTTTTAGTTGAGTTGCGCCGCAAGCTTTCGCCATCTTCATCCCGTGTATGAGGGCTTCGTATTCTGCTTCATTGTTGGATGCGTTTGGGAACGTCATCCGTAGGACATATTTTAACTTGTCGCCTTCGGGTGATATAAGTATCACTCCTGCGCCAGCTCCTTCTACTCTCTTTGATCCGTCAAAGTTCATGGTCCAAGTTCTCGACAAATCTGGGGGTCCCGTGTTTTGCAGCTCCATCCACTCTGCAATGAAATCTGGCAAAACTTGCGACTTGATTGCCTTTCTTTTTTCATACGTGATATCCCGAGGGGAAAGTTCTATTCCCCAAAGGGAGACACGCCCTGTAGCTTCTGGATTGTTCAGTATATTTGAGAGGGGTGCTTCATTGACTACTATTATCGGGTGTGCCGAAAAATAGTGGCGCAACTTTCTTGCCGTTGTAATCACTCCATATGCTAGTTTCTGGTACTGCGGGTACCGCTGTTTGGAAGGCGATAAATCTTCACTGATGAAATATACCGGCCTTTGCACTCCATGGAGTTTTCCTTCTTCTTCTCTTTCGACAACTAGCACCGTGCTAACCACGCGGGTGTGGCTACAATGTACAGGCAGGAGAGGTTCTTTTTTCCTTCGGCGCCACCAAGACCGGTGGTGTCGAGATTGTGCGTTTCGCATCCTCGAAAGCTCTATCGGCTTCTTCGTTCCACCGGAATTTCTCCCCTTGCTTTATTAAAGCGTAGAACGGTAACGCTTTTTCTCCCGACTCGGCGACGAATCTGCTTAAAGCTACGACTCGCCCGGTTAGTCGTTGTATTTCTTTCAACTTCGTTGGCTTCCTCATTGTTACGATGGCTTGTATTTTGTTGGGATTTGCTTCAATCCCTCTTGCTGAAACTAGGAACCCAAGAAGTTCTCTCGCTGGGACGCCGAAGGAGCATTTCGTCGGGTTCAGCTTTGAGACAAAATTTGTCGAGGTTGTCGAAGGTTTCCTTTAAGTCCTCGATTAATGTTGCCCCCTTTTTTGATGTGATGACGACGTCGTCGATGTACACTTGTACATTTTTTCCAATCTGTGTTGCTAAGCACTTCTGCATCATCTGTTGATATGTTGCTCCCACGTTTTTCAACCCGAAAGGCATTGTCCTGTAACAAAATACGCCATACGGTGTAATGAACGCTGTCTTGGCTTCGTCATCTTCTTTTAATCTGATCTGGTTATAACCGTAATATGCGTCCAAGAAGGAAAGACGTTCACATCCGGCCGTGGAGTCGATAATTTGATCGATCCTTGGGAGGGGAAAGTGATCCTTTGGACAATGTTTATTGAGGCACGTAAAGTCGACACACATGCGAAGGACTTTCGTGTTTTTCTTCGGCACCATCACTAGGTTAGCTACCCAGGTGGCCTCTGTGGATATTTCTTTAATGAAACCAGCTTCTCTGAGTCGATCAATTTCTGACAACATGGCTTTGCGGTTTGGTTCCGAAAAACGCCGCAAAGGTTGATTGATTGGTCTCGCTATTGGATCCAAGTTTAGGTGGTGCTCGGCAAGTTCCCTGGGTACTCCCGGCATGTCGACTGGACACCATGCGAAGATTTTCCAGCTTCTCACGGAGGAACTCGACGAGCGCGCTTTCCTATGCGAGGTCCATGTCGTTTGCGATGGATGTCATCTTTTTGGATCCGTCGGGTGAATCTCGCACCTCCTTAGAATTTTTCTCAGTGTTGAAAGTTGATTCTTTATTTGGCCTTCCAACGTCTGGTAGCACGTCGTAATCAGTCATGAGCCTTGACGCCAAATACTCAGCTTGCATCCCGAAAGTTTCTGATATTCGAGGAAAATCCTTATCACATTTATCGGCTAGGGCGAAGCTTCCTTTGACTATGATTGGTCCCTTAGGTCTAGGTATCCTCCACAACAGGTACGTATAATGTGGTACCGCCATAAATCTAGCATATGCTGGTCGTCCCAACAGAGCGTGGTATTGTGACGGGAAATCTACGACCTCAAACTCTAACTTCTCGATTCTGTAATTTTCTCGGGTCCCAAACTGAACGTCGAGATTAATCTTCCCCAACGGATAGCTTGGCTTCTCTGGTGTGATACCGTGGAATCTCGTGTCTGTTGGCTTCAAGTTTGCTAGGGATATGTTCATCTTCCTTAATGTATCTGCGTACATAAGGTTTAAGCTGCTGCCGCCATCTATAAACACGCGAGATACGTCAAATCCTCGCGATGACCGCCGGTAGTATGAGTGCCGATCGCCCCGGTCGAGGAACTTGCTCGTGGATGATCCGCTATAGTGAAGCCAATGTTTTGCCCCGACCAATTAAGGTACTCGACCGTTGGTGGAGGCATTTTCTCCGCCATGAACACCTGCCGCGAGATTACTTTCTGAGTTCTATTGGATGGCCTTCCCTTCTGAATCATCGAGACCGCTCCGTTAGAGTTAGGATCAACGTAAGGTGGTGGTGCAGGTGCCGCCGCTATTCTGAGCTGATGTCGATTATCGTCCGTAATCGCGGGAGGAGGTGGCAAGTGAATCTCACTTCTGGGTTCTCGGGGATTTCTTTGCGCTGCCTGAGCATTAGCATGTCCTGCATACCTTAGCATTGCCTGGAAATTGCGACAATCCTTCTGCAGATGTCCCGACTATCTTTTTCCGTTGCTGTCGAGGAAATAGTGCATCTGACACGGCCCGTTCATCATCTCTTCGGGAGACACGAAAGGCCTCTGGAACCTTGGCCCGCTATTTTGCCTATTGTTTCGAGATTCATCTCTATTGTCGCCTCGTTGCTCATTACTTCTCTGGTAATCATCTTTGTTGTTTCCTCCTGCGCTTGCTCGGAAACTAGCCGAGATTTGTCCTAGAGCATCATAGCTCGAGTACTGCCGAGGAAATCGTCGCCTTGGTTGATAATTTCGACCGTGGTCTTCCTCTGGCGACCTATGCCGTTTGTTGTGGACATCATCTTCTCCATCTGCCCATCTATTTGCTATTTCCATTAATGCGGACACTGTCTTTGGATTGGTCCTTCCCAAAACCTCGACAAAATCTCCACGCCTGATCCCTGCGACAAACGCATCTATTGCTCTCTCGTCGGATATATTTTCTCGCCGAGTTTTTGATGATGTTCCACCTTTGGATATATTTTCTCATTGGCTCGTCCGGCTTTTGTCGGCACGCTCTCAACTCCTCTAATGACGCAGGTTTCTTGCATGTGGACCTCGAAGTTCTTGACGAACACGTCCTCGAAGCTTTCCCGACTGTCGATAGATCCCGGAGGAAGTTTCTTTATCCAAGATCGTGCGGCTCCACTCAAATGCACCTGGATGCTTTGCATAGCTGTTGCTCTGGTTCCTCCTGTGAGCTTTACCGGCTCGAGATAATCAACTAGCCAATCGTCTAGATCTTGGAGGCCGTCGAATTTTTTTAAGTTATCAGGTAATTTGAATCCTGAAGGGACTCGAGTTTTTCGAACTCTCCTTGTGAAGCATGGCAAACCACACATATCCTCGTCATTTAGCTCTGGGGACTGCCGATGTTCCCTTCTGCTTTGTCATGCTCTGTCGACCCTTGCTTGTGCTGCCGTGTCCCTTGCTCCACTTGGTCCTTCGGGAGCTGTTGCTGTTGCTACCGTAGGTCGTGGACTATTTTGCCTTGCCGTTCATTCGGGAGGTGTTGATACAAACGCCATTCCCATGGCTCCAACTCCTGCCATTGCCATGTTATATAATGCCTCCCTTGGATCTCCCGGGGTGGCCTCGGATGCAAGGATGAAAGCTTGTGTCGCCATATACCCAGCCTTCCGGTGTCTTGGGGATGATGTTCCCTCTCGTGTCTATCGACATAAAAGACATGTCGAGGTTTTGAACCAAGTGTTCTCTTTCCCTTCGGGTACGTTTTGTAACCTTGATCTTGCTCGTTCCGAGCTTCTTCGTGGCTATCACCCGAAGTTCTAGAATGTCGACTCAGCTCTCGCCCTTCGCCTACTTGATGCGGAGGCTGCCTCCTTTCTTCCGTTTAACTCAGTCCGTCCGTTTTTCCAATTCCCTTGCAGCTCGTGCGAGCCTGTATTGATATGCTTGTAATTCTTCTGGCGTGGCTGTGGTGGCCATTGGTTCGGAGCCATCTATAGCTCTTGCGGCTCTATCCCATGCTGCTTGTGGAAGTTGGACTCTATCTCGCGGCTGTGGCCCGATATATTTATTGCCTAGGCCTCGCCGCAAATCAGAGGGATCGACGTATGGATTTCCCAAATCGTCGAAAGCCTCAGATGTTTCCTCCTGGTCACGGCTTGGCTTCTCCGATGACATAAATCCGATGATACTTTGTATTCAGATCTATGTTGGGTTTGGTGACACCATCATTAAGATTGGCGAAGACCTTGCCCCTTGTGGTAGATTTGTCGATGAAGTTGTAGCTGTCGATACTGCTTGAGCCATCGCTTATGTAAGAGTCCGCAGATGACTCAAACGACATGTCGCTGAAGATCTTGGCGAGTTTTTCTCTTGCCCTGGTGCTGATGAAGCGTGACGACGAAGTTTCTTCCTCTCCTGATTCGGTTGATGATGTATAGCTTGAAAAATCGGAATCAACCGGCGACGATCCCGATGAAATCGGAATTTCGACACGATACGATCCCTCTTTCTCGACGCGAAAGTGAAATCTTCCGAACGTCATCTCCATAGGCTCCTCCAGATACGCATATGCATCCAAACGGGAGGGCGGGTGAGGAACAAAATCAACAAGACCAGTTGCGATCTGTTTACCTCGATCCATTGCATTGCTTGCAGTTGACGAAGTCGACGATCTTGAATGTGCCATCGAGACCAGATCCTTGACGCCTCTAATCCCCACGGTCGGCGCCAATTGAAAAGGGATTAACTTGTCAATGCCTACGGGTTGTAGACTAGGGTTTAGTTGGAAGTAGAGTTCAGCCGAAAAGTACTCGACGAATATGAAATTAGGGTTTGAGAAACAATGATTCGATGCTTTCTTTGTCCCTCAACTCCCCCTTATATAGGAGGCGGAGCCGAGGGATTCATATTGTACAAGTTACAGAGTCCGAGAAGGTTTCTAACTCCTCCCGCAAGATTACAAATAATGCTTCCTATTACAACTCTAGCTTTCCTTAACAATATATTGGGCTTCCGAATCTTCTTATTCTTCGGGTAGTGGGCCTCCAGTAAACCCCGGGTACTATCTTCGGCAGGCCCATTGGGATGCCTATGTCAGCCAACGAGCGTGCCAACACACTTGCTCAAAAACTAGAGCAAAGTGAGGAGGCTCGTAAGAAGGCCGAATCAGATGCTAGTAAGGCTAGGGCAGAGGCTGACAAGGCCAAAGCCGACGCTGCTGGTGTCGAAGAACTTAAGAAGAGGCTTTACGACTCCGAGACTTCGCTGAGCGAGCATATAGCCGCACAATCTGCTCGCGAAGACGCGATTATTAAACGCCTGAAGTCGCAAAACCGTCGCTTTGTCAGTGAGTACCCGAACCATTTTGTACTCTTTGGACTTGCTTTTCTTTACTTGTTTGTTGATCAATAAATTTCTGTCTCGATAGATAAGACATCTCAAGAATTTGAACTTGAAGATCCCGACAATGATCCTCTTCTTGACGCACTTGCGTTCCTTGAGTTTCACGGAACAGAAGCACGCGAAGGCATTGATCAGGCCAAGGAGGGACTGTCACGGCTCTTCCCCTACTTCTTCCCGAAAAAGAGGAACCCGCGAATTTTCTTGCTCTTGCCAAGTGCTTTAATCCGCCAGAAGATCTTGGACTGAAGCTGCGCCAAGAAAATATGAAGGTCGCTGTTGAAAGCACTGTCGCCCTAGTTGCCGACGACCGACAAAACATTGACTGGACCAAAGTTGGCGACACACAGGAGATGGAGACCACGAAGTGGCGATCGCTGATCAAGGCTGCGAAGCCCAACACCAAGAAGATCCTTGCTTATCTTTGATTCAAGCCTACCCCTGCCCCTAGCTCGTCAAAGCCGGAGGTCTAGTAGAATGCCCTATCTTTTTCTGTTTTTCATTTTCCTGTTCCTTCTGAAGTTGTCGCCACAGTAGCTTCGGCGACAACTGTCGTAGTAACTCTTTTGAAGACTCCTCCTGTAATATTTGTGTAAATGTCCCGAAGATCAATGGAATTCTATTTTGCGTGATCATTGATACAAGAATTTTCTTTTCCAGTTGATATTTGATAACTACTCCGCAAATCCTCATCCCGCCGACACTTTTCCTGCATCCTCCTGCTCGAAGAAAACACTTGTCACAGATGACCTTGTCGAAGGTTCTTCGAGTAAACACTCCCCGCAAGATTTGCAAGAACTTCGCCAACAACTTCAGTCCATGAAGAAACAATCACTTATGATGATGGATCAATCACGAAAATCATCCGAAAAGGAGAAATTTGCACTTCAACAGGCTCGAGATGCCATAGCTGCCAAAGAAGCCGCTCTAGCTGAAGCCGCGAAAGCTGCTTCTCGAGAAAACACCCTGCTTGAATTGATGATTGAGGCAAGCTCAGAAATGGCGGGTATACTTCTTGGGCTAATCCTTCTCTCCCTTTTTGTACTTTGCCTGTTTTCTGCCTTTAACTGATGTACTGTCACCAAGTAGGTCCCTTTTTGGATGCTAAGTCCGAGGATCAGAGAGTGGATACAAGATCAAATTTGCTTATTAACTTAGGTCTTGATCATGGCGTCCTCTTCTGGGCCACCCCTGAGCGTACCCGACAAATAGTAAGATTCCAAGACCGCTCGTGCCAAGTTCGGGGATTTCTTGAGTTTTGTTCCAACACTTTATCCAAGATTTTCAATGCTATGTTTCCTCGGAATGTTCAACCAAAATCTCTCCTCGAACTGATGGAGAAATTTAAGGATGTGCAGAAGATCCATGGCTTTGTAAAAGCTCAACTGATAGCTGGTGCCAAGGTTACCCTTATTATGCTTCAAATCTACCACCCCAAACTTGATATGACAAAGGTGGTGGAGACTGTTCATACTAAGCTGAGGCAACGGCGAAGAGGTGTTGATAAAATCAATGCTCGGATCACCCCAGTAGCTGAGGAAATAATTGATGACCTTCTTCGGATGGACGCCGACTTTTTTTCAGACGACCATTATGCCGATTTTTTGGGTGCTGCTCCCGAAGAAGCCAGAGTAAACATTGACGACTTGTTGGGTCGCAACTGAATTTGCATTTTGTCGATAAGAACTATATCTTTGCTGTATGTACATTGTAAGTTGTATATATTTCTCTTCCTTTAAGCCCCCGAGTGTTTCGGTGGTGAATCCTTGTGTTGTGTATGCGAGGTATTAAACCAAAGCAACCAAATTATTATTGAATATACTATATTTGCGGGTACTAGCCCCCGAGTGTTTTGTTCTTTTTTTTATTGTTGTTTTGTTCCTTCTTTTTATCTGGCGAGGTATTTGATACCAATGCGAAGTATTTGTGTCGGTTAAATTCATCTATATTGTAACTTCGAGGTGTAAGCCCCCGAGCATGTCGAAGAGAAAGATATGTATCTCCACTATCTTTATTATATTGCAGCACCGCGAGCCCGCCTCATTAAAAACCTTTCCCGGCCCCACTCGGTGCCCCGAAAAAGGAAAATAGTGCGTCTGAAAACTCGCGGGCGTTTCAGTACATTGTATTTTTACAAAGGAGGACTATATTTCGGCTCTAGGCGTAGAAACGCCTGAGCTGCGCCATGTTCCAGGGGTTTTTCTCGGGAACCCCTGTCTTCTTGTCCTTGATCCTGTACGCTCCTCCTTCAATTACTTCTGTAACGACGTAAGGGCCCAGCCATGGTGACTCGACCTTTTCAGTACTTTGCTGATTGAGCCGTAAGACCAAATCGCCGACCTGGAAAGATCTTGGCCACAACCGTCGACTGTGGTAGTTTTCAGGTCCTGCTGGTACTTGGTGACTCGTGAGAGTACTTCATCCCGAGCTTCGTCGAGTGCATCCACATCGTCCTCCAAAGCTCTTCTTGAATTTTCTTCGTCATACTCTGTGACTCTTGGGGAGTCATGCTCTATTTCGATCGGTAGTACTGCCTCAGCTCCATGGACTAAAAAGAACGGAGTTTCTTGTGTCGCCGTATTTGGTGTTGTTCGAATACTCCACAAAACACTTGGCAATTCTTCTGGCCAGGTGTGTCGAGCCTTTTCAAGCGGTCCTAGCAGGCGCTTTTTAATACCGTTGCAGATAATACCATTGGCTTTTTCGACTTGACCGTTGGTTTGCGGGTGCCCAACTGACGCGAAGTGCAATTTGATGCCCACTTCTGCGCAGTATGCCTTGAACTCCTTCGACGTAAAGTTGCTGCCATTGTCTGTGACGATGCTGTGAGGTACTCCAAATCGAAAAACGATGCCCTTCACGAATTTTATTGCTGATGCTGCATCTGGTGAATTTATCGGCTTTGCTTCTATCCACTTGGTGAATTTGTCGACAGCAACCAACATGTACTCGTATCCTCCTGGCGAAGCCTTGTGTAACTTTCCCACCATATCAAGGCCCCACTGAGCAAAAGGCCAAGATAAGGGTATTGGCATGATTTCTGCTGCCGGAGAGTGGGGTTTTGCGGCAAATCTTTGACACGCATCACAAGTTCGCGCTATCTCCTTCGCGTCCTCGATTGCTGTCAACCAGTAAAAGCCAGCCCGAAAAACTTTGGCTGCAATAGCTCGGCTGCTCGCATGATGACCACATACTCCTTCGTGCACGTCCTTCAGGATTATCCTTCCTTCTTCGGGTGTGACGCACCTTTGTAACACACCCGAAATACTTCGTTTGTACAACTCCCCTTTTATCACCGTGAAAGATTTGGATCGTCTAATAACTCACCTTGCTTCAACTGGATCGTCGGGTATTGTTTTTCTTAGGATGTATGATATGTACGCCTGCATCCATGGGATTTGCACCATCAGTACTAGACCCTGTTCCTCGTCTTCTTCTTCTTCCAATGCTTCTTTCGCAGCCCCCGAGGGTTTCTCCTTCTTTGTTGATTTCTTCGGCTTTGTGGATCTCTCTGTTATCTCCTCCCAGAACACGCCTGGCGGGAGTGCGAGGCACTGTGACCCGATGTTTGCAAGAACGTCGGCTTCATCATTACTCAATCTGCTGATGTGGTTTACTTTGCATCCATCAAACAACTTCTCCAGCTCGTTATACATTTCCTTGTACGCCACCATGCTATCATTGACTGCATCACATTGGTTCATGACTTGCTGAGCCACCAATTGTGAGTCGCCAAATATTTTTAATCGAGTTGCGCCGCAGTTTTCGCCATCTTCATCCCATGTATAAGAGCTTCATATTCTGCCTCATTGTTAGATGCGTTTGGGAACGTCATCCGCAAGACATATTTCAATTTGTCGCCTTCAGGTGATATGAGTATCACCCCTGCTCCGGCTCCTTCTAATATTTTGGACCCGTCAAAGTTCATAGTCCAGGTTCTCGATAGATCCGGAGGTCCTGTGTTTTGCAACTCCATCCACTCTGCGATGAAGTCTGGTAAAATTTGCGACTTTATTGCCTTTCTTTTTTTCATACGTGATGTCCCGAGGAGAAAGTTCTATTCCCCAAAGGGAGACACGGCCGTAGCTTCCGGATTGTTGAGTATATTGGATAAAGGCGCCTCATTGACCACTATTATCGGATGCGCCGAAAAATAGTGCCGCAATTTTCTTGCGGTTGTGAATACTCCATATGCTAGTTTTTGGTACTGCGGGTACCTCTGTTTTGAAGGCGATAATACTTCACTAATGAAATACACTGGCCTCTGCACTCCATGGAGTTTTCCTTCTTCTTCTCTTTCGACAACTAGCGCCGTGCTGACCACTTGGGGTGTAGCCGCAATGTATAGCAGGAGGGGTTCCTTCTCTTTTGGCGCCACCAATATTGGGGGTGTCGAGATTGCGCGTTTGAGATCTTCGAAAGCTCGATCTGCCTCTTCGTTCCACTGGAATTTATCTCCTTGTTTGATTAGGGCGTAGAACGGTAACGCCTTTTCTCCCAGCCTGGCGACGAATCTGCTTAAAGCTGCGACTCGCCCAGTTAGCTGTTGTATTTCTTTCAACTTTGTTGGCTTTCTCATTGATACGATAGCCTGGATTTTTTCGGGATTAGCTTCGATCCCTTTTGCTGAGACTAGGAACCCGAGAAGTTCTCCTGCAGGGACGCCGAAAGAACACTTCCTCGGATTCAACTTGAGACAAAATTTGTCGAGGTTGTCGAAAGTTTCCTTCAAGTCCTCGATTAGTGTTGCCCCTTTTTTTGATGTTATGACGACATCATCAATGTACACTTGTACGTTTTTTCCCGATCTGTGTTGCTAGGAATTTCTGCATCATCCGCTGATATGTTGCTCCCGCATTTTTCAGACCAAAAGGCATTGTTCTATAACAAAATACACCGTAAGGTGTGATGAACGCTGTTTTGACCTCGTCCTCTTCTTTCAATCTGATCTGGTTATAACCAGAGTAAGCATCCAGGAAGGAAAGACGTTCACATCCTGCCGTGGAGTCGATAATTTGATCGATCCTCGGGAGGGGAAAGTGATCCTTTGGACAATGTTTGTTGAGACACGTAAAGTCGACACACATGCGAAGGACTTTAGTGTTTTTCTTCGGGACCAACACTGGGTTTGCGACCCACGTGGCCTCTGTATGCAGCTCCTTGATGAAACCAGCCTCTCTCAGTCGATCAATCTCCGACAGCATAGCTTTGCGGTTTGGTTCCGAAAAACGCCGCAAAGGTTGTTTGATTGGTCTCGCTATTGGATCCAAGTTTAGGTGGTGCTCGGCAAGTTCCCTGGGTACTCCCGGCATGTCGCCTGGACACCATGCGAAGATTTTCCAGTGCTCACGGAGGAACTTGATGAGCGCGCTTTCCTATGCGAGGTCCATGTTTGTTGCGATGGACGTCGTTTTCTTCGGATCTGTCGGGTGGATCTGCACTTCCTTAGAATCTTTC
Source organism: Lolium rigidum (assembly GCF_022539505.1). NCBI lineage: Eukaryota > Viridiplantae > Streptophyta > Magnoliopsida > Poales > Poaceae > Lolium > Lolium rigidum. Next base: position 104,238,832 of record NC_061510.1, read on the forward strand.
GCGGTATTGAAAGTTGATTCCTCGTTGGGTCTCCCTACATCTGGCAACACATCATAATCAGTCATGAGCCTTGACGCTACATACTCTGCTTGCATCCCGAAAGTTTCTGATAGTCGATGAAAATCCTTGTCGCATTTATTGGCTAACGCGAAGCTTCCTTTGACCGTGATTGGTCCCTTGGGCCCAGGCAACCTCCAAAGCAGGTATGTGTAATGTGGTACCGCCATAAACCTGGCATAAGCTGGTCGTCCCAACAAAGCGTGATATTGCGACGGGAAATCCACAACTTCGAATTCCAACCTATCTATCCTGTAGTTTTCTCGGGTCCCAAACTGAACGTCGAGATTGATCCTCCCCAATGGGTAGCTTGGCTTCTCTGGTGTGATGCCATGGAAACGTGTGTCGGTTGGTTTCAAGTTTGCTAGGGAGATGTTCATCTTCCTTAGCGTATCCGCGTACATAAGGTTTAAACTGCTGCCGCCATCTATAAATACTCGGGATACGTCAAATCCCGCAATTACTGCTGGTAAGATAAGTGCTGATTGCCCGGGTCGAGGAACTTGCTGCGGGTGATCCGCTATTGTGAAGCCGATGTCTTGCCCTGACCAATTTAAGTACTCAACCGTTGGTGGGGGCATCTTCTCTGCCATAAACACTTGCCGCGAGATTACCTTTTCGGCCCTGTTAGATGGTCTAGCTTTCTGAATCATCGAGACTGCGCCATTGTTGTTAGGTTCAACATAAGGAGGTGGTTGCGGTGCTGCCGCTATTCTGAGCTGATGTCGATTTTCGTCCGTGATCGCGGGAGGAGTTGGTAAGTGGATCTCACTCCTGGGCCCCTGGGGGTTTCTGTTTGCTACTTGAGCATTGGCCATTCCTGCGACTCGCAACATTGCTTGAAAATTGTGGCAGTCTTTCTGCAGATGTCCTGATTGCCTTTTCCCATTGCTGTCGAGATAAAAATGCATCTGGCACGGCCCATTCATCATATCTTCGGGAGTTACGAAAGATCTCTGAAACCTTGACCCGCTATTTTGCCTGTTATCTCTATTGTCGCCTTGTTGTGCATTACTTCTTTGGTAGTCATCTCTATTGTTTCCTCCATTGTTTCCCCGAAAACCAGCCGATATTTGGCCAGGTGCATCGTAACTCGAGAATTGTCGAGGAAATCGACATCTATTTTGAAAATTTTGACTGCGGTCTTCCTCTGGGGACCTATGTCGTTTGTTATGTACCGCATCTTCACCATCTGCCCATCTGTTTGCTATTTCCATTAATGCTGACACTGTCCTTGGGTTTGTCCTTCCCAAGTCCTCCACGAAATCTCCTCGTCGAACTCCTGCTACAAACGCATCTATCGCTCTCTCGTCGCGATATATTTTCCGCCGAGTTTTTGATGATGTTCCACCTTTGGATGTACTTCCTCATTGATTCATCATGCTTTTGTCGACATGACCTCAACTCCTCTAGTGTCGCAGGTTTCTTGCAGGTTGACCGGAAATTCTTAATAAACACATCCTCAAAACTCTCCCAGCTGTTGATGGATCCTGGGGGAAGCTTTTTTATCCACGATCTGGCGGCTCCGCTCAAATGTATCTGGATGCTCTGCATGGTTGTTGCTCTGGTCCCGCCTATCAATTTTACTGTCTCGAGGTAATCGACTAGCCAATCCTCGGGGTCTTGCAGGCCATCGAATTTCTTGAAACTATCGGGTAGCTTGAATCCTGATGGAACTCGAGTTTTTCGGACCCGTCGTGTGAAACATGGGAGTCCACACATATCCTCTTCAGCAAGTTCTAGTGAATGCCGACGTTCCCTTCTTTCTTGTCGCGCTCTATCAACTCTAGCCTGAGTTGTTGTGTCTCTGGCTCCACTCGCTCTCGGTGGATCTTGCACTGCTGCGGTAGGTCTCGGACTATTTTGCCTTGCAGTTCCTTCGGGAGGTGTGGCTGCAAACGCTGCTCCCATGGCTCCACATCCTGCCATGGCCATGTTGTACAACGCTTCTCTTGGATCTCCGGGAGGTGGCCTGGACGCTAAGATGAAAGCTTGTGTCGCCATGTACCCTGCTTCCGGTGTTTTTGGGATAATATTCCCCCTCGTGTCGATTGACATAAAGGACATGTCGAGGTTTTGGATTAAAGTCTCTCTTTCAGCCTCCGGTATATTTTGCAGCCGAGATCTTGCTCTCCTCCGAGCTTCTCTGTGACTATCTCCCGAAGTTCCTGATTGTCGACTTAATTCCGCTCGTCGCCTGCTTGACGCGGAAGCTGCCTCCTTTCTTCTGTTCAAAGCAGCTGTCTGTTTTTCCAATTCTCTTCCAGCTCGGGTGAGCCTATATTGATAATCCTGCAATTCTTCGATCGTAGCAGTTGTCTCCATTGGTTCAGAACCATCTATAACTTTTGCTGCTCTATCCCATGCTGCTTGTGGAAGTTGAATCCTCACGCGTGGTGTGGGCCCGACATATTTAGTGCCCAAACCTCGCCTTAGGTCGGAGGGATCGACGTATGGATTTCCCAAGTCATCGAAAGCCTCTGATGTTTCCTCTTGATCGCGACTTGCTTCTCCGATGGCGTAGATCTGATGATATTTTGAGTTCTGAACTTCGCTTGGTTTGGTGACACCATCATAGAGATTGGTGAAGACCTTTCCAATAGAGATGGACTTGTCGATGAAACCGAAGCTGTCGGTGTCACTCGAATCATCGCTTATATAGGAGTCCGCAGATGACTCGAAGGACATGTCGCTGAAGATCTTGGCGAGTTTTTCACTTGACTTGGTGCCGATGAAGCGTGACGATGAAATCTCCTCATCGCCTGACTCGATGGATGATGCTGAGCTTGAGAAGTCAGGATCAACCGCCGATAATCCCGACGAGATCGGAACTTCGAGACGATACACTCCTTCTTTCTCGACGCGGAAGTGGAACTTTCCAAACGTCATCTCCATGGGCTCCTCCAGATACACATATGCATCCAAACGGGAGGGCGGGTGAGGAACAAAATCAACGAGACCAGTTTCGATCCGTTTACCTCAGTCCATGATGTTGCTCGCTACTGATGAAGTCGACGATCTTGAACGTGCCATCGAGATCAGCTCCTTGTCGCCTCTAGATCCCACAGACAGCGCCAATTGACAAGGTATTAACTTGTCAATGCCTACAAGTAGTAGACTAGGGTTTCGTTGGATGTAGAGGGCAAGTAGATCTCGAAGGTTTCAGCCGAAAAGTACTCGACGATGTAAAAACTAGGGTTTGTGAGACAATGATTTGATGCTTTCTTTGTCCCTCGACTCCCCCTTATATAGGAGGTGGAGCCGAGGGATTCGTATTGTACAAGTTACAGAGTCCGGGAAGGTTTCCAACTCCTCTCGTAATATTACAAGTGTTCTCTCCTAATACAATTCTAACTTTCCTTAATATAAACTTGGGCTTCCGATTCTTCTTATTCTTCGAGTCGTGGGCCTTCAGTAAACCCCGGGTACTATCTTCAGCAGGCCCATTGGGGATGCCTATGTCACCTAGTGACAAGCATTAAGCATAACAAGTTGCAACAATATCATAAAAGTACCAATTACGGACACTAGGCACTATGCCCTAACAATCTTATGCTATTACATGACCAATCTCATCCAATCCCTACCATCCCTTCAGCCTACATCGGGGGAATTACTCACACATGGATGGGGGAAGCATGGCTGGTCGATGGAGAGGCGTCGGTGGTGATGATGGCGATGATCTCCTCCAATTCCCCGTCCCGGCGGAGTGCCAGAACGGAGTTTCTGGTCCCGAGACGGAGTTTCGCGATGGTGGCGGCGTTCTGGATGTCTTCTGGCGATTTCGTCTAACCCCTGTGCGTTTTTAGGTCGAAGACGTTAAGTAGTCCAGAGAGGGGCGTCGGAGGCCAGCCGAGGGGGGCACACGCTAGGGCGGCGCGCCCCCCAGGCCGCGCTGGCCTAGTGTGTGGGGGCCCTGGGCCTCCCCCAGGCCTGCCCTTCTGGCTCCGTGATTCTTCTGGAAAAATAAGCCCTTCGCCATAAATTCTGAGGATTTTCCTGAAAGTTGAATTTCTGCACAAAAACGAGACACCAGAGCAATTCTGCTGAAAACAGCGTTAGTCCGTGTTAGTTGCATCCAAAATACACAAATTAGAGGCAAAACAATAGCAAAAGTGTTCGGGAAAGTAGATACGTTTTGGACGTATCACGGGCCAGGGGGCCACCACACCATAAGGCGGCGCGGGCCCAGGCCTGGCCGCGCCAGCCTATGGTGAGGAGGCCCCAGGCACCTCCCTGCGCCGCCTCTTCGCCTATAAGACCCCTTTCGACCTAAAAACGCGATACAAATTGACGAAACTCCGGAAAGACTCCAGGGGCGCCGCCGCCATCGCGAAACTCCAATTCGGGGGACAGAATCTCCGTTCCGGCACGCCGTCGGGACGGGGAAGTGCCCCGGAAGCCATCTCCATCGACGCCACCGCCTCCATCATGCTCCGTGAGTAGTTCCCCCATGGACTACGGGTTCTAGCCGTAGCTAGTTGGTATTCTCTCCCCCATGTACTTCAATACAATGATCTCATGAGCTGCCTTACATGATTGAGATTCATCCGATGTAATCGCTGTTGTGTTTGTTGGGATCCGATGGATTGTTACATTATGATTAGTCTATCTATAAAGTTTGTGAAGTTATTGTTGCTGCAATCTTGTTGTGTTTAATGCTTGTCACTAGGGCCCGAGTGGCATGATCTTAGATTTAAGCTCTATACTTATTGCTTAGATTGTATCTACAAGTTGTTTGCACATGTCTATGTCCGGAACCCGAGGCCCCGAGTGACAAGCAATCGGGATAACCTGGAGGGGAAGGCTTAGATATGAGGATCACATGTTTTCACGGAGTGTTAATGCTTTGCTCCGGTGCTCTATTAAATGGAGTACCTTACTTTCCAGTAGATTCCCTAGAGGCCCGGCTGCCACCGGCTGGTAGGACAAAAGATGTTATACAAGTTTCTCATTGAGATCACGTATGACTATATATGGAAAACATGCCTACATGATTAATAATCTTGATGTTCTGTCTTAATGCTATTTCAATCCTATCAATTGCCCAACTGTAATTTGTTCACCCAACACTTGTTATTGGAGAGTTACCACTAGTGTAGATAGTCGGGAACCCCGGTCCATCTTTCATCATCATATACTCGGTCTTATATGTCATTGGAAGTAGTATCAACTATTTTCTGGTGCCATTGCTCTCATATTACTGCTACTGCTGCTGTGTTACTTGTTACTATCGCTCTCATATTACTCGTTGCTTTCACATCACCCCGTTACTAGTGCTTTTCCAGTGTGCAGTCTGAATTGACAACTCGGTTGTTAAGGCTTATAAGTATTCTTTACCTCCCCTTGCGTCGAATCAATAAATTTGGGTTTTACTTCTCTCGAAGACTGTTGCGATCCCCTATACTTGTGGGTTATCAGATGCCAAGTGGTCCGTCCCCGGAATCCTGCAAGTGCCCAACGACTGGTTTTCATCGTTGGAGGAGAGCCTTCGAGCATGATTCTCTCGGAGCTCAGCGGAAGCTCCTGGAGTTCGTCGGTGAATGGTGGCAGAGGCGCCCTTGTCCTTGATTTCTTTTTCCTTTTTTCTACTAGGGTGCTTTTTTTGTAAAAGTGGAGGCCTTATCTTCAAATTCTAGGTTCTTTCGGGCGAGTGATGAAAAAGGGCCTTGTTTTAATTTGTACATGCCACATGGTACTTGAATGAAGCTCCCCCGGGGTCGTTGTCCCCTCTTTGCAATGGTACCATGTTCTGATGATATATCTTAGATTTATATTAGATATTTCTAATGATATATCATAGAAAATATTTGAGAACTCTAAAAAGGGATAGTAAGATATTTAAATTCTTAGAGCTAGGGTTTTTCGACAATCAAGTGGTTTGTTGTTTGCCGAACAAAAGTATCAGGTTACATATCTGGAGGTTAAGAGTGTTAGTTTATCGCTCAAATGATTATGGAAATTGGAAAACGCTGAGGGTTGTCAGCGGAATGCAAAGACTGGAGGTCACTCCCCCCCCCCTCCCCGCGCCGTCTCCTCTAGGCGACAGCAGGGGCAAAACCCTATCCCCTGTCGCCACTGCCTCTGCCCCCACCCTTCCCCCTTCTCATTGCCGTCCGCGAGGCAGCTGTCGGCGAAGCCCACAAAATGTTCATGTGTGTGTGTGTGTTGACATCTCCATGCTTACCTTTTATGAGGCCGGAGGTTCCTCTGTCGTGATGGGTAATGGTTACATGCTACTATTCTTGGTATTGTCAGAGTAGATCTGAAGTTTACTTCCGGTAAGATAGTGAAGTTGAAGAATATGGTACATGTCCCTTCTTTCAAGAATAATCTCATTAGTGGCCCCCTTCTTCTAAAAGATTTGTTTAAGTTGGTGTTTTTGTCCAATAAGTTGTATTGTCCAAGTATGAAAATTTTGTTGGAACAAGCTATGAATGCAAGACATGTTTCCCTTCGGTTTGGCTAAAATTAAATCCTGTAAAACTATGAAACATGTAATATGGAGGGAGGGACTAACATGCTTATCTTTCTTGGAATTCGATATGGGCCGAAGTACCGTGCAGAAATAAAATTCCTGAAAAATTATTATAAGGCCTACTCATGCACGACAAAAGGTATGACTAAAAGTTTAGACCCATATTGCTAGTTGGGCTCCCTTAGGAAAAAAGTTGCTAGTCGAGAGAGAGTTGGACCTTCTTATGAGTGAGTCTCTTTTAATACACACAAAAATATGAGAAGAGTAGTGCTTCAGAAGCGCCACTTCTCCACTTCCCACCACCACGCTTTTCCACGCCGTGTTTAATGAACGAGCCGAGCCGAGCTCCATGGGCCTTTCGGGACAACATCTATCGAGATGTTGTATGAGAGAAAAGCGATAAGGTTTTGGGGCAATGCACAATTGTGTGACTACTCGCAACTTCTTCACATGGGTTGCTACAAATGGCTCATTCAAATAGTTCATAGGAGTTGTTGTGATCGATGCCACGACTGCTCCAAACAGCCCCAATTCCTATGTAGTTGTCACCGCAAAGACGCGGTTGGCCCTGAAACTTTAGCCGATTGTGTTATGTTCTCTTATCCCTAGCGTTAGTGATCATTCTTAGTTCCTTAGTACTAGAAATTGAGATAGATATGTCATCATTATCCTGCATATTGAGTTGGATAGCTAATTTAACTATCGTTTTGTTTAATCTGCTTAAATTGTTTTGCACGTCGTACCTAATTTATTTTTGTATAATACATATTGGAAAATTTCTCATATACTCAAATTGAATATGTTTGAGGCAACAAACTACAAGTAGAATGTCAGGGTTGTGCTTTGGCTTACAACAATGACTTGATTTGGTGCATCCATGGGAAAGCATAAGGAACACTTACTTTTCAAAAGGAGAAAGAGTTCCAGGCATTGCCGATGACTTCTCTAGAGGTGTCGATCTCAATGTCTTGGGGAATATATAGTTGATCCCTACATGTCCATTTTAATGCAAAAGATACATGCATGTGTTGCACTTGATGCCAAGTTAAAGTATTAGACCTGCATGAAGCAAGCTATATGTCATGGAGCAATACTATCACTACATGATGACCAATGAGTTCTCCTTATTTGAGCAAGCACATGAGATGCATTGACTCGATAAAGAACTTGAGCACTTCAAGTGAGTCAGGTGACTGAGGGGTCACCTTTGCAATGTCCATGGTTATGGACTTAGGGTTTTGGAGAAAGGTGGTGCGTTGGTGGTTTCGTCGGTTGGTCAGACAAACAAGGTTATCTGACATATTGACTATGAGGCTAAAGCGCCGTAAACTAGTACAATCTAGGGTTTACATCAATGATTCGATGATCCTCCCGTTGGCTCCTCCTAGCCTTTATATTGGAGGCTAGGTCTTAGAGTCCAGTCTGGGCCGGTTTACAAGTGTTTCCTGCCTAACTGGGAGTATGTCGGCTCCTTCAATGGGTCTTTCCTTATTCGACAAGCTTTATATTGTGGGTTTCGACTTCCATCATCATGGGCTTCTCTACAGAACACACCAGTGTAATTCAAGCCATATGCCCAATTAGGCATACTCATGTCACCAGGGGTATAATTACCAAATTTATTCTTTGTGGAGGAACTTTGTCACTTCTCTGAAATACAAGAAAGGCGAGTTTTCCACTATGAAACTCATTGGGTCTCTTGATGTTGAAGAGAAGGCGAGAACGAAAGACATACGTGCATGGACGAGGATAGCCATCATGCTTGGAGGGGGCATAATCATGTCGGAGGGAGCAAAATGGTTTAGAATAAACATGAGTATTGAGGAGTTTATGGAGACAAATAGATTGTTGGGGTGGATTAGCCCCTCTCCCACGTCCTACGTGTCTACACACCTGTTCGATTCAGTGAGGGAAATTCTAGTGCCATTACACTGGAATAATTTCCAGCCCCACAAATTCAAGAACAAGCATGAAACATTGGAAAGTTCTAGTAAAAGAACAAGGCCCCACATTATACTAAATCAATTAATAAGATTGGTAAGGAAAATGAGCATCTCATGTGTGCGGAGATCTTGGACCTTGGGCTTCAAACTACAAGGAGCGCTCTGCCAAGCAACCAAAAGGAAAAAATTGGTAACTATGGTAATGTTGTCAGTGGGGACATGGAGATAAATACCTCCGGGTATGGTAAATTTTCAACTATTCTTCTATTTTGTCATCCCGCTTAATGGTGGATTGATCTTGGGGATAATATTCATGTGTCTTGATCTTTGGGAGAAAGTCACCAAAGTACTATTTGAATTCATAATTGTAATGGTTGCATGTCACTTACTTCTTTCTTGGTTGTTGTGAAGGAGTCGAGAGGTTTGTGAAGGACATAAATCATGTACTTTGTTTGAAGATGCCCCTAGTAATCATGCATGTACTTGGTGTACTAACTTAAGTACGCATACGTGGGTCTTGGTGACCACGGACTTAGTGTCCTTACGAATTTGTGCCCCATCCACCTTCATTGAGGGTGTATGATTGCTCCAACAATACGAACATCCAAGATAAATATTTTGAGTAGATCTAGGAGTTGTTCTGTCAATGGTCTCATATATGGGAGTAAAAAAGCATGGAACGTGTCCTCGGTTGTGTTCTTTCAGGGAAGTCTTATGTATTTAGAGATGGGTGGCTAGCTCGTAAAGCCATGGGGAGTTTGTACTTTTTTTGTCGTTGTTGCTAGGATGATGGTTGTCTTCGTTGTTCTCTTCAAATGGTTTCTTCATCTATGTTGGAACATGACGGCGATTGATGACCCTAACAAACAGAAAGGCCGTCGCATATGTTTATGGTGTTTAGTTAATTTTTGTGGACTTTTGTGTATGATGGTGGAGGTAGTTATATCCTCTTGGTATATATATCTGTATTTTTTCATCTTTGTACTTTATACTTACATTTTAATATAGACGTTGAGACGCATGTGCTACGGTACGACATATGTTTTGCAAAATAAGACTAGTCTTCCGTCTTATTTGATTGGCCACTACAACAAAATAGGTGTATTTTTGCAGCCCTCTAAAAGTAGTTATATCTCCACATATTTGCCACATCTTGGTTTTCTTCATCTTGCAATATCTGCGGACTCCTAATGTCATTTGTTAAAGCTATCTTTTTCTTGGTATTTTCACGTTTTGAATTGTGGTGATCCGCCATAGAGATCTAGTGTTGTGTAAACCGATAGTCAAAATGTTCATTCTTTTTATGGCAGGCCGGAGTAGATGGTGCAACATCATGAGTGCCGATTGTTAATTAGGGTTTTCTGCCGGACCTTGTTTATCTATTCAATTGTAAGAACGAAGAAACAATGACTCAGCCATGGTTGTCTTTTATGCCCTGTCATTTGCATGCAACAGTCATTAAATTTGACCAAAGCACATGCGCTTGATCAACCCGTCAAGCCTGGCGAACCAGTCATTCCTTTCAGCCCCTATAACAAACCCCGTTTTTGTAATTGAAAAATCAAACTAATTAACTAGTGCAGCGGCCGGCAAGTTGCGCTGCTTGTATAACCCGCAGCCAGGAACGACGCCTGATCTTGCAAGTTGCAGCCCCCTGTGGATACACAATCAACATAATTTAACAAGACTTTCAGGGTAGATATTTCCAACATGTCGTATCCCCCAATTGGACGCTTTCCCTGGTGGATCCGTTGATGGAACAGTGAACTATTCTTAGGCCCTGTTTGTTTGGGCTGGAGCTTGAGCTTTTACTGCTTTTGGGTCTTTAAAAGCACAAGCCCAGCCAAACACCTAACTTCTAGGCATGGGCTTCTACAAGCACTTCTCGCATTTACACTTGAAGCCCATAAGCACCTCCCAGGGTACTTTCCGCAGCTTCTCGTGGCTTCTCACTTACAAAATGAACCGGTATACAATAGCAGCCAAAAGTTTGTGTTATCCCCCATCGGTCCTTTAGCCCAAAATGATATATTTTTGCATCTCGAGAAAAATTCAGATTCTTAGTTAATTAATATTTTATAGTAAAATCTTTTTAAATAGAAAATAATAAGGAAAATAATATTTTTGTTATTATTAAATAATAAGGAAAATAATATTTTTGTTATTATTAAATAATAAGGAAAATGATATTTTTGTTATTATTAAATAATAAGGAAAATGATATTTTTGTTATTATTAAATAATAAGGAAAATAATATTTTTGTTATTATTTTCTATTTTACATTTGACCAGTCTACCAGCCGTCCTGGATGCAGTTTGCCAAACAGCAATTTTACATTTGACCGGCCATCCGGCTCAGCTGGATGCAGTTTGCCAAACAGCAATTTTACATTTGACCAGCCATCCAGCTCCAGCTGCTTCTCAGATCTTACCAGCTCCAGCTGCTTTTCGTTCAGCTGCAGCCCAAACAAACAGGCACTTAGCGTATGTGCCGAACCCCATGGTGCCGTGAACCATCGTCTTCCTGACGATAAGAGCAAAAGCAAGTTTAGTACTCCCTCTGGTCTTAAATATTATTCATAAAATGTACGGTTAAAATATGTATAGATTCATTGAACCGGCAATTAGTATTAGGGAGAAAGGACTCGCCTCTCCCTCGTCACTCCCGCGGGCGACAGGAGAGGCCCCCCCGCCGCCGCCCCCTCTCGCCCCTCCCCCGACCTCTCCCTCCCCTCGCCGCCGCCCGGATGGCGCCGTCGGCCAAAGGCCGGCTGTGGGCGGCGGGGCCCCTCCCCATCGCGTGGTGTGCTCGGCGCGGGCCGAAACGCCGGGCCCGGGCGTCGCGCGGGCTGGAGTGCGGCGGCGCCATTGCTGCGGCGACGGCGTGGCGGCCAGCAGCGGCGGCGGCGGTCCTGGCGGTCCCTGGTGGCGGCGGCCGTCACGGTTCCCAGGATCGGTGGTTTGGCGGGCCCGATCTGGGCCCGCATGGGCCGGCTCTGGCGCCTCTCTCCGCGGGTGGTGGTGGCCGGCTGCGGCCACGGTCGGCGTTGGTGGTGGTGGTGGGCCGGTTGGTGGTGCTTTGGGGCTGGTTCTCCCAAGCTTTGGGGCCGGTTGCTCCCAAGCTGTGCTTCCCGGCGTGGTGCCGGGCATCTCCCCCGGGCTCCTGATGCCTCCCGGCTAGGTGGTCTGGGCTGGCCCACTTTACCGACCGGCGTGGTGCTGGGCGGTGGGTGGCTGCCCATGGTGTGCTTGCCACTGGTGGTCGGTGCTGTGCTCTCTGGTGGTTGCGCGGGTTGTCCACCTCTGTACTCGGTCATCATCCTCAGCGGGGTGCCGTTGGGGCTGACTGGTGCCGTGGTTTTGCTGTGGCGACCATGGTGGCGACTTGCTCCCCACGAGGGGAGCCGTCGGGGCCGAGTTTTGAGCCTCCCCTGTCTTGCCGTCAGTTTTAGAGGGCGCTGCTCCCTCTGTACTGGTGTGCCCCTTGGTTCTGCAGTTGGCAGCCATGGGTGCGGTCTCGCTCACCCGAGGCGAGCCGTGGCAGTGGTGGTGGTGGTTTCTCCATGCTGGTTGCTATGCTCTTGCAGCGGGTTCTTGTTGGAGCTCTCTGGCGTGGCTGGCGCGGGTGGTCTTCGCTCGTGCTCTCGGCTTGCCCACCCTTCGAGTATATCGGACCCAGGTGGGGTTGGGGTTGCTCTCGGTGGTGCTATGCCTTTCGACTACGGCGGTGACCCCCACGTGCGGTGAGGGTGCTCCGTGCGCGAGTGCTCTTGGTGTGTCTCTGTTCTGTGATGCCCTTCGACTCCAGCTGGTAGGCACACAGGCGTCGTGGCGTCGTCTCGGCCGCGCGCCCCCCTTCGGCCACTCCCCCGACGCAGGTGGTGTCGGCGCGCCGAGTGGTCTCGGATGCGCGTTGCCTTTCGACCACGTCGACGGTGCAGTGCCGTGGCTGGGTCTCGGCTGACCATGGCCGTTCGATTACCCCGGGTTGCCTCAAGCTGTGATGTCCCTCCTGCTGCCGTGTCGCTGACTCTTTCTTGTGATCGCTATGCTTGTGCCGCGATGGGTTTTCTCATCGGTCAACTGTCTCCGAGGTTTTCTCGGAGTGACCTCCTTGTCTTTCTTGCTTACGTGTGTTGTTGGGTGTGTTATTTTCCTCTTTCTTTCTCTTCTCTTGTATCCCCTGTAAAACTCCGGTTCACTTGAACCCTATCTTGTAGAGGCTGAAAAGTCTCATAGGCAACTTTGAATCAAATATATTCAGGTGGGGACCCGTTCCCCCCCGGTGAAAATTCAAAAAAAAAATTTAGTATTAGGGTCTAAGGGAGTACTTTCTTTGATCTTAGACACTTGTTGTTAGATTAGATTAAATGTAAAGACAAAAATATGTCTAGATTCATTAAATACATGATAATCATTTGGGCTTGGATGAAGTAATAGAGCCAACCGTTGGGTGTACATTGTTGCCATCCCGTTCAAGGGCGTATGCAGCAGGGTGGCTGGGTGGGCCGTGGTGCACCCTAAATATTTTGAAAATATTTATATTTAATTATTTAGGTTTTTTTTTCACACATTGGCAGTGCAAATATAAAAATTAAAAAGTGTGCCCCTGCAGCTTTTTTATGCATCCGCGTCTGATCTTGTTTACGTGTATAGAGCTAGTTAGGTTTAGTATATATATTTCATTAATATTTGGTTCATACCACATTGTTTTTTTTTTGCGAAACAATGTACAATCAAAGACACATGCACATCCTATCCCCTATGAGCACCTCCAAGAGACACCGTTGAAAAACTGATCTGGCGGGTCTTGAGATTGACGAAGTCACCACAGACACCTCGCTGTCAACGGGATGTCGCCTCCCACTGAAGAATATTCCGCCTTTATGAGACACCAAAGTGTCAAATCTGAAATTTAAACTCTGGTGAGCTGGGGGTGCCACTACCCTCCTAACCATCCAACCACGGGTTGGTTCTCTTCATACCACATTGTCACAAGGTGTATAGAAGGCGGTGCTGCAGCTAGCTCTCTCATCTTCTCACTTCTCCAACCCAGCAAAAATTACAACAGATCTTTAAAAGAAGCAAAAATACAATATTGTAAAATATTAAAACTCTTAGAATGCTTATCTAGATTAACTGACACGCTTACTAACTGACACGCTTTAAACAAACCGACGCGGGATCCAGCAGTGTCTTAGGTAAGCAGGCAGGTATCGACGCGCCGATCTTTGCTTCTGTTTTGGAGCAATCCCAAACTGGCCGATCAACGAGGAACCGTTTGGGTACTTAGCGAAAAAGCGATCCAAATCCACACACTTTTCTACCTGGACCCGCCGCATGCGCCGGCGCCCATCGCCACGGTCCATCCGGCCTCGGGATTCCCGCTCCGGGCGGTCCACGCCTCAGCTGCACCAGCCGAGCCGAGCCGCGCCGCCGCCGCCGGCTCCTATATCGGCGCGGTGCGTTGGACTGACACCCCGGACCCACGGCCCACATGCCTAGATTACTAGTTGGAGCGGAGCGGACGGAGGCCACCACCCCAAATCCCCCTTCCACCCCCAGCTCGCCACCACTGCGCCGGCCGCCGCGCTACGACGCTGCACCGCCTATCCTCCTACACTGTGCCGCAAAGCTGAGCCCTTTGCGCCTCCGCCACCATGGACGAGGACGCCAAGCCCAACAACACTGGCGAGGAGCCCAGCGCCGAGGCCGCGCCGGCCACCACTGCGGCCGAGGCGGCCTCCGCCGGTCCGCAGCCGGAGGATGTGGGGGATTTGGTGGAGAAGGTGGCGGAGCTGGTGGACGAGATCGCCGCCATCTCCGACTTCAGGAACGCGTACCGGAGGCAGTTCTGCAACCTCTCGCGCCGGATCCGGCTGCTCGCGCCCATGCTGGAGGAGGCCAAGGAGGGCCGCGCCCGCTGCCGGAGGCCTCGGTGGCGGCCCTGCGCCAGCTCAGGGACGCGCTCGCCGCCGCCAAGGACCTGCTCCGCCTCGGCAGCACCGGCAGCAAGATCTTCCTGGTGGGATTTCCCGTCTTCTTGATTAAACATCCCTGTTTCTTTTGCTGTCCCGTTGTGCACGCTGCATCCTAAATTTCCCCGTAATTTCGCGCCTTTTGCGTCGTTACACAAGGATTTAGCTGTGGAGTTAAGAGGTTTCACTTGACGAATTATCGCACCGTTCTATGGTGCATAATTAGAACCTGTCGCTACTCACTTGCGAAATGTTGCCCTCTTTCTTATTTCTTGTTTGTGCAAAATCTAATTATTAAACCTTAAAAAATACCTGAGGTTGGACCAGGTTTTGAATTTCTGGTGTCAAATCAATGCCGGGCCAGGGCAGGTGACAACTTGACATTGTTTACTGGTGTTGAACAACTCTGTCTAATATATACCCTAGCTTATTATTGCTTGTGTTGACACGGATGGGTCAGACTAGGAAAACACAAGCTACAGTTACTGATTAAACGCTTTCTAATTTTGGTCTCACCAATACTATTATGTTATAAATACTGGTAGTTTCAGAGACTAGGAAAACCCAAGCTATAGTTACTGAATAATATACCTTCTAATTTTGGTCTGACAAATACAATTATTATTATGTTATAAATACTGGCAGTTTGAGAGACTACTAGGTCTACAACAACTAGTTGTTCATCAATGTTGCTATTTTAATTACTGCTATTACTTACCATATCTGGGTTCACACTAGCCTTTCTCACCAACTGCATACTTGTAGCTGATAGCGCTTGTCCAGCTAGTGTGTTTTTTGGGTGAGGTGAAAGCGATGGCGCTAAATGTATATTCTTTACTCTTATATACATGTTGATCGGCGGTGGCGCTTAGGCTCCACATGATATGAGCCATTAGATCGTTTGCAAATGGCTGAGATGATCAACCTGTTTAGTGCCAAAGTTCTGATGAAATTACCCGCAACTGCCACTAATATGTAGTAGGGAATGATGAGGGTGTCTCATAGGCCAAGTTTGGCAACCCCAGTTTTTTTTGGCTTGACCTGCTGTGTAGTCTAATTTGTTTCATTCTTAGCAAAGCACGTGAACGAAACCTCTATTGCGGCTACTAGGTCATATGTAGTAATATTTGTAACAAAGTGTGTAGTACAAGATAGCTGTGAGCTCACTCTACAATAACTAGTTTATTCATCACTGTTGCTATTTTGGTGACTGCTATTGTTCACACTAGCCTTGCTTTTTTTACAAACAGCATGTTTAGAGCTGATAGCACTTGTCCAGCCATCTATGTTTTTTCTTTGATGCAGGTGAAAGTGATGGTGCTTCAATGCTATTCTTAACTCTTATATATATGTCGATCGGCGGTGGCCGTCGATTCACCTCTTACCCCTTCCTGACACGGGCCGTTAGATCTTTTGCAAATGGCTGAGCTGGTCGTCTTGTTTTCTACCAAAGTTGTGATGAAATTACCCGCAAGTGCCACTATTATGTAATAGGGAACGATGAGGGTATCTCATAGAGTCATAGGCCAAGTTTGGCATCCCAGTTTTTGTGGCTCGGCCTGTTGGCTAGTCTAATTTGTTTCCTCCTTAGCAACACACATGAACGGTACCTCTAATGCAGCTAGGACACTAACTATGATTCTCAGCCTTGGTATATCAATCATGAGATAGGGTCCTCCTTTTTATGCAACTTGAGACAGAACCCAACACTGCCACTATGGGCCCTCGTCTTGTTTTTTTGTATAACAATAATGCAGTGGAGCTGGAGGACTCAGATATCTGGAGAATTCGATCAACATGTCGTTACATGCATGTATGATCTTGTTGACTAGTTTGTTAAGGAAGTTTATCTTTACAAACTATTTTCCAAAAAAAATTCTGGGGTATGAGGGCCGGACATAATCCTGTGACGTGGATTGATCATGTTATACTCAGTTTTTCCACCAAGGCGTTGGTAATACTGGTTTCAAAATGTAAAAGAATAACTTTCCACGTAAAGTTTAAATATGACCTGGAGTATTAAGCATGGATGCATCATGCATGGGAATGGTGGTGGCAAAGCTGGAAGATATATTGCTAGCTGCGTTTAAAGTATTGAACTTGGCGTAGCCACTGGTTACAGAAATACCTGATAAGGAAAACGTGTTCGCAACTGAGGATGGTATGTACAGTTAGCTCATGTTAGTGGTTTGCGAGTGGTGAGCGGGCCATTTATCACAATCAAAAGTGTCTGGGATCACGATTGTCACGAACTATGGTCGGCAGTAGCTGGCAGCTGCACTGCCACAGGTCTTTCGTCGGGAGGAAGCTGCAGTTAGTTTCTGAAGTTCCGTACTTCCGTATTGGTAATGCAACTGATGAGACTGAGGGTACTACCACCGCAGACACATTAATAAAATAATTGGATACACTGGTTTATTTGCTCCACAGAATAAGCAATGAGATTTATTTTTCCCCATATGGGTCGCACTGTGACACCACTGCACTCTGACCAATTGGCTATTGCCCAGTTCTTGATGGACTGTGAGGAAATGGAAAACCAGAGGGATCCTAATTGAACCTAAATGGGATAGACACTCCACAAGGTTTCATCCATGGATGTGTGAGCCTGAGCCTAAGATCAGGGAAAGACGTAGTCAATTGACAATAATATTTTAGTCATAGCTAGCAAAGTACTGCAAGCACTTTAAACCCGCTTGGCAACTTACGGAAAATAAATCACTGGATTGAAAAAATCACTTGGAAATCAATGTGCACAACTAAACCGGTGTCACTGTGGAGGATAAGAAAACGCAGGTCCCGGCTGGATCATTTTTCCCCTGCGGAAATGGAAAACTGTTGTTTTTGGACCCGTCCAAAACGACAAACTAAATGCGATTCCTGGCCTATGGCGGGAATATATCAGGCCCCGTAAGTTAGGTCAGTTCTGACCTGGAAAATGACATTCCAAGCTGGACCTAAGGGTGTAAACCATCCAGTCATATATTTGGAGTTATCTTTGGTATGTATTATTACAGGGTATAATAAAACTGTCGTATCTGAGTGCCAGATATTTGAGGCCGAAGGCTACGTGATGTTTGAATCGCACTGCATAGGCTAACGTTTAAATATGTGCTAGTTATTAATATTCTGTGATCATTGTTAAGAAATATTGACACTAAGTTGCTCTGTTTTGATGAGGTATGCGGCGGTTAATAATGCACCGCTACTTGCTTTGCACGAGTTCGTTCAGAAAAAGTAGCGAGTCTGTGGTTGAGTAGGCTTAATATCTCTTGATACATATAACATATACCTTTATAAGAATTAAGTAATGCTGGTCGGCAGACTTACAAAGCTGGTCACTGTTGTGGTACATTTTGTTGTATACTTTTGCATGCAGTACACCATTAAATCATTACCATTTTCTAACAGTTCGTGGTTACCTTGTTTGCAGGTTCTCCAGAGAGACAAAATAATGCAGACTTTCCAGGACATTACCTCGAGGCTTGAACAAGCGTTAGCTGGTATCTCGTTTGATGAGCTTGGCATATCAGATGAAGTAAGGGAACAGGTAAACCATCTTTACTCCTGAGTTCCTTTTGTATTTATAGTGAAATCATTTTGTTTTTTTTCTGTTTGGTTTGTCTTGCTTTATATCTGCAGCTAAAACATGTCCAATTATTGTGCAGGTTGAACTGGTCCACGCTCAATTCAAAAGGGCAAAAGAACGACCTGATACATCTGATGACATTCTCTTTAATGATCTAATATCTGTCTACAATTCAAGCGCCACTGCTATTGTTGACCCAGATATTCTTCGAAGTTTATCTGAGAAATTGCAGCTTGTCACCATATCTGACCTCAATCAAGAATCATTGACCTTGCATGAGATGGCTAGTGGGGGGGACCCTGGCGCGGTTGTTGAGAATGTTTCAATGCTTCTGAAAAAGATCAAGGATTTTATGCAGACTCAGGACCCTGTAATAGGCATCGCAGCAAGTGCAGCAAACCTTTCCCCAAATGACAACTCGACGTTTCCTGTTGTTCCAGATGATTTCCGCTGCCCAATATCCCTTGATTTAATGAAAGACCCAGTTATTGTCTCCACTGGACAGGTTTCCGTGTAACTTGCTTTTATGTTTGCTGTCAATTTAGTGAGCTTCTGTTTATATTTCAACTGACAAGAATTTCTTGAATATGTATGTATTCAGACTTACGAGCGAGGTTGCATAGAGAGATGGTTGGAGGCTGGGCATGACACCTGTCCTAAGACGCAGCAGAAGCTTCCCAATAAATCGTTAACTCCAAACTTTGTCCTTCGAAGCCTCATAGCTCAATGGTGTGAAGCAAATGGCGTGGAGCCGCCAAAGCGCCCTGCTCAACAAAGTAATGCACCAGCAACATGTACCGCTTCTGAGCATAGTAAAGTTATTGAGCTTCTCCAGAAACTGTCATCCCAGAATCTTGCAGACCAACGCGCCGCTGCAGGTATGCTTCGTCAGCTTGCCAAGCGTAGTGCTGAAAATCGTGCTTGTATAGGAGAAGCTGGTGCTATTCCTATCCTTGTGAGCCTTCTACCAACCACCGATGTTAGCACTCAGGAACATGTGGTTACTGCTATTCTGAATCTTTCTATTTACGAAGAAAACAAAGCAAGAATAATTACCTCTGGAGCTGTTCCTGGAATCGTACATGTGCTGAAGAGGGGCAGCATGGAAGCCCGGGAGAATTCAGCTGCCACACTATTTAGCCTATCACTTGTGGATGAGAACAAGGTGATGATTGGGGCTTCTGGGGCAATTCCAGCTTTGGTACTGCTATTGGGTAATGGAAGTCAACGCGGTAAAAAGGATGCAGCAACTGCATTATTTAACTTGTGTATCTATCAGGGCAACAAAGGTAAAGCTATCAGAGCTGGATTGGTCCCTATACTGCTTGAACTTCTAACAGAGACTGAAAGTGGAATGGTGGATGAGGCCCTTGCTATTCTAGCAATTCTCTCGAGCCATCCTGAGGGCAAGGCAGCTATTAGCTCTGCGGCCGCCATACCAATCCTGGTTGGGGTTATCAGAAATGGATCCGCAAGGAACAAGGAGAATGCAGCGGCTGTTCTAGTGCATCTCTGCAATGGAGAACAGCAGCAACAGCATCTTGCGGAAGCGCAGGAGCAGGGCATCGTGACCTTGCTAGAGGAGCTAGCAGAGAGCGGCACAGACAGGGGCAAAAGGAAAGCGATCCAGCTGCTCGAACGGATGAATAGGTTCTTAAAGCAGCAGAGCCAAGCCCAGGGAGACGCGATGGCGCAGGCGCTCGCTCAGGCCCAGACCCCGTCCCAAGCTCTGGTTCAGGCTCTTCTAGCAGATGCTCAGCTAGAGGAACCACTGCTTCCCAATTCTTCGCATCTTCCTGAAAGGTGATCACCCATCAGCATATTTGGTCCTAGATAGTGGTTTGTTTTCGGGCTGCCTGTCACTGCCAGTTGGAAGATCTCCTGCAATTTCGTAGTCTGGAGGTGTGCGTTTTGTTTGTACAATGTGGATCTGGGAGGCAGGAAGACCCAGCAGCTTGATTTCGGGCCATGAGCAGGTTGACAAGTCAATTTTGCAATCATAGTGCCGTTAACCCTTGTCATCTGTACAATGTCCCAGTGATTGAACGTAGGATCCTCGAGTTTTAGCGAGGTGTCGTCGTGGTTGTGCCCGGTGCCTAGTACATGACTAATTTGTGGCTTCCAAGGGTTATAATTTTACTTGCCTGACAAAAGGAGGGCTTCAGTAAAGCATTAGTTCCAAGTTTTTTTTTGTTGAGCTTAGTTTCTGTTCTAGATGTTTCTCTAGCGAGAGAATAGCTGGTGCATGGAGTGCTTTTGACATGGACGGCTCTTCACCTGTAACTTGAAAGAAATTGAACGTGGTGAGATCCTGAGCAATCTGTCCGCATATTGTTGTCATGAAATCTGCCCAGGAATTACTGGGCGATGTACTGACCCTGTCAGTTAAGTGTTCTCGTTTCTGTACCAATTCTTGGTGAAACTGGCCCTGCCATAGTGCCATTTCCAACTCAGACACCTGTATACGTAACGTACTGAGTACATCGCACACCGACGTGCCCCATCGGCCCAACGAGGTATGGACACGAAAA
>NC_061510.1:104259507-104318122 GCF_022539505.1 Lolium rigidum
CCCTTAAGCATCTCCAACGGGGTGACGCAAACGGACGCTGTGCGACTGTTTGTGTCCGCGTGGACCGAAAATGCGTCTGCACCCTGCTCCAGCGGGGCAACGCATCGTGTCCGGAGCGTCCACCGCGACGCAAACGCGGCGCAAATATACGGCACGTTTGCGTCTCCGTGGACGCTGCACGATTGCGCCTAGCGTCCGCTCGCATCCCCACGGGTCCGCCTGGCAGCGACCCTTGTTCGATCAGCCTCGAATTAAAGCATAGCAAGCGCGCCAATGTTAACCGCCGGAGTGGCAACCGCGCCGATCAACCCACCAACCGCCGGAATGGAACGTTGAACCGCCACGGAAGAGCAACCACATGCCTCTTCATTATACGTGCCGCCATTAATCCCCGCAAAATATAACCCCTGCGTCTACCGTAATTCATGTCTAACCGCCTGCTTCTTCTTCTTCTTCTTCTTCTTCTTCTTCAACACCGGCTAGCCAGAGGCCATGAGCGACTACACCCTGCCGTCGGACTCGGAGAGCGAGGGCAAGTGCCCGGATGGCTGCATTGGTGGGAATCGCCTGCGACGCCAAGCGATCCGGCCTCCACGCCCAGCGACCTGCCTCCACGCCGAGTGAGGAGGAGGAGGACGGAGGCGCCGATGCCAGCGACGGCCAGTAGGAAGACGGAGGCGCCGCTGGCAGCGACGGCGAGGACAAGGAGGAGGAGGAGCAGGAGGAAGAGGAGGACTCCGACGCCAGGTTCGCCCGGCTGGAGGCGCAGGAGGCGGCGGCAAGGAAGGATGCCAGGGCCCGGGCAAGGGCGCAGGCGCGGCCCGCGCATCATCGTCGTCGTCCGTTCACCGATGACGACACTACATCTGACTCCAACTCCTCCACGGACGCGTCGTCCGCCAGTTCCTCTTCCAACGAGGAGGTGACAAGCAAGAGGCGCAGGAGTGAGGACGACGAGGCAGGGCCTTTTAACAAGAAGGCCAAGAATTAGTTTTTAGTTTATTAGTTTTTAAATTTGTTCTTGTTTGTATGTTAAATTTGAGTTTTTTCGATTCGAGTAATCTATCCGGTGAACTGTTTATGGCAGCAACAAGATCATTCTGCCTTTAAACTTGGTCATTCATACAAATTGGTGAGTCCTTCAACAAAAATGAAAATGAGCAGGAAAACATAACAGTTGCATGTCCAAAATGTGTCGGACCGCTGTGGGTGGCCCCCGACGCAAACGGACATTTCGTGTCTCGAGACATTTTCGCGTCCGCCACGTGACGCAAACGGACGCCCGCAGACAATTCGGTCGTCCGAAATGCGTCGCCCCGTAGGAGATGCCCTAATGGGGCGCCCTCCACTGGTCCGAGCGATATCGGTCGGTGTATATGGCGT
The DNA here is from genome assembly GCF_022539505.1 of Lolium rigidum. Lineage (NCBI taxonomy): Eukaryota > Viridiplantae > Streptophyta > Magnoliopsida > Poales > Poaceae > Lolium > Lolium rigidum. Next base: position 104,260,891 of record NC_061510.1, read on the forward strand.
GCCGCACACCCTGGTTGTGGTATAGGACCAGGCCCATTTCCCTTTTCTCTTCCTTTTTTCCTTTCTCTATTTATTCTTCCATTTTTCTATTTTTCTTTTCTTTTCTGTTTTCTTCAAATTTGTAAAAAGTTTAAATTTTAAAAATGTCAACTTTAAAATTGTTCAAATTTCGAAAAAACTCAAAATAAAAAAAACAAAATTTAAAAATGTTTAAATTAGAAAATGTTCATATTTTTTACAAATATTTTTTCGATTTTTCCACATTTTATAAATGTTCAAATTAGAAAATGTTCATATTCAAAAAGTGTTCATATTTCGAAAAATGTCATTTTTTGGTAAAACTATTTTTTTCCAAATTTGAAAATTTGTTCAAATTTGAAAATTGCTCAAATTTGAAAAATATTTAAACTTGAAACGAATGAAGCTCGGTAATCACATGGGTACGTGAGCACGCATCCGCGAAGCGACACGTGTCTAACGACGTTAGACTGTCCCGTGAGATCCATAGTTCTATTAAAAAAATGAAAAATGGAAAGTTTCAGCTAGGTTCATCATTCATTTGACCCCTATCCTCGCCGCTGTCCTACACATGGTCTACGCCAAGAAAGGAATTGACTGGAGGTGACCTCAGCCGAGCGGCCGTCTTCTGCGAGTTCGGCGCGTTCGAGCGCGACCGTCTTCTGCGAGTCTGGGAGCGTTGAGCGCGGCCGTCTTCTCCGATGCCTCCTGCCATGGACGCCGCCCTCCCAAGCTCGACATCCGCGCTCCCCAAACTTGACCGCCGCACCTCTTGCCGGCCACGCCGGTGCACGTTGCGGCCGTGTCCCTCACCACGTTGGGCGCAACCACGATGGGGAGAGCGGCAGTCCGGGCCGTGGTGTCTCAGAAGCATCTATCGCATCATCGCATATACCAAGGAGCTACAATATAATACTGTAAACTTCACATCTAACACACATGCGTAACTAGCATAAAAGGCTTTAGAACCGTCAAGTGCCCGTGTAGTCACCGTGAGTAGATAGAGGGAATCCGACGGTTGTAGACAATATCCAACGGCAACGAAGGCATGCACACTTACCCATCTGCTCACCAAATCCACTCTCAAACTTGAAAACTGTTCAAATTTGAAAGTTGTTCAAATTTGCAAAAATGTTCAAATTTTAAAAATGTTTATATTCGAAAAAATTCATATTTTTAAAATCCTTTTGCTAATTTCAGGTTGACCGGGAATTAAGTTAGTTTCAGATCAACTCGACAACCATTAGATTTACATCGTGATTCGTGCATACGAGAACTACACATGTATGTATAATTGCACATGTATGTGCAATTGCTAATCCTTTGCTCTAGTTGCACGTGACTTACACATGAAACCAGATGACCGAGAATTAAGCTAATTCCAGGTTAACCGGGAATGAGCCATGTCCTTTTTAAAATATTGTTTTTTTAATTCCAAATTTTTGAAAACGTTCAAATTAAAGAATGTTCATATTCAAGAAAATGTTCAATTTTTTTACAATACCGATTTCAGAAAAAAAAATTAAATAGCAGTTTTCAAAAGTTCAAGTTTAAAAACATATGGGAAAACAAAAAAGAAACAACAGAAAAAAGGAAAACCGGAAAGGCAAAAAAAAAATGCTTACGTCGCCGCTTGCGGCCCGTATTACCCGACGCACTCATTTTTTTCATATTTTATTTGCAAAATGAATTTTTGAAATCTGAACCTTTTCAAAAAAATCAATTTTCCCCTCCATAAAAAAGTTGATATTTTTGAAAATATGAACAATTTAGAAATATGAATAGTTTTCAAATATGAGCAATTTCGAAATCTGAATAACTTTTAGATGTGGATTTTTTTAAAATCTAAACATTTTCGAATTTTCTAACATTTGTAAAATCTGAACTTTCCAGAACTTTCTAGAGATGAACATTTTCAACAAAAATTCTAATAAAAAATTAAACTATAAAGGTAAAACAGAAAAGGAAACTGAATAAATAAAAAGAAAAGAGAAGAAGAAGAAGAAGATTGAAAACTACAACAAATAAACGACAGAGACACCGAACTGAAAACCATGAAGAAACCCACAGCTAAAAATCAGAGCGAAAAAACGCACTTAGAGAAACCGCTCACTTGGGCTAGGCCCATAATCCGAACTTTAAAATAAAACAAAACATGCTCCACGGGTTGCACGACACGAGCCTTACACGCCGCGACTGGTGGTATATAAGAATTCGCCGTATGACGTGTTCTACGTTCCCTTGGCCGCCCTAACCTTGGGGCTGGCTAGGGCTGCCAGACACGGCCACCACGCAGGACGCAGACCCTACATAAGTTCTTCCCTTCCATTTCACACTGCTGCCTGCCGCTCTGGTTCTAGCCACCACCACATATCCTTCGATCTCGCTGTAGTTTGTTCAACACCACCGCTTGCCGTCCTCCCGTGTCTCGTCCTACGACACCGCTCATGGAGAGGACGACAGAGGAACAACCAATGGAAGGCGGTGGAGACAACCCGAAAGAAGGCGGAGACTGAGCTCTAGAATGGGCAGTGCAAACACCATGGTGAGAGGAAGAAGGCGGCGGTGGAGGTTATGTTCAATTTGGCTTAACCGAATTCACATTCATTGACATGTGCCATATTTTTTTGCTTAGGCGGAAGAAGAATCGTGCAACCGTTGATATAGAAGGACAGGCGCACTCTGCGACTTTGGAATGCCCAACCGGGCAAAAGAAATCGAAGCTGGCCGCAAGGGCGACACCAAAATAATGAAGCAACCTAGAGTGGGGAGAGATATTTGAACTGAGGGAGCAAAGATTGATGAAACGCGGGCAGACTATTTGAGAAGCAACACGAGAAGCTTATAGGCTGTAAGACAAAAAGATCGAAATTGAGATGATCAAAGCGGGATTGGATGCAAAGGCTGCGGGTTGCGAAATACCAAGGCGAGCAGCATGGACATGAATATGAAGACTTGGTTTGATCAAGCTTGTGCATGAATCTTAGAGAGCCAATATTGATCTGGATCAACGTGTGATATGTTTTGTGATGGTGGGACTTGGTACGATTTTGGTGGGCGGACTTGGTGGCTGGCCATAATTTTGGTGGAGGTTGCTTTAATTCATGTCTTCATAAGGATGGAAATGGGTAGGGTATGAACATGGTAGAACAATACCATATCCATACTCGTCAATGGGTACAAACCTCCACCCATACATCGTACCTATGGGTATAAAACTTATCCATATTCATACCTGGTGGGTGCCCATACCCATTGGGTACTCGATGGATAGGTAAAATTATACACAAGTTAATCACAATTTTACATTTATCGATAACAAATTTGATTAAAAAAATTAATTATCTCAACTCAATAACATGTAGTTAAGTACATACCAATTAACATAATATAAAAATCATATTCTCATATCTAACTCATAAGTCAATAAAAGTAGACGTGTCACATAAGAAATTGGCAATAAACGGGAATGGTATGAGTATACCCACGAGTATGAGGCTATACCCGTGCCCTACCCATGACTTAACGAGCAGGGTATGGGTACTACGCATGGACATAAAAGTGTACCCATACCCTGCCAGTGCGGGTACGGTACCCACGATACCCGCACCCATGGGTAAAATTGCCATCCTTAGATCTTCATATTTATGTTTTATTTATCAATATTATGTGCTCAAAACTAGTAAATAGCAACAACACAAAATAATAGATAGTAGAAAAAATATATTTAAAATGCCAAAAAATGGGGCCAAAATGTATAGGGCCATCCAGTAGGCGGTGCCGCTCTGGACAACCGCCTAATCATTCACCAAACCCTCCAAAGCAGACACGGTTTGCGACATGATAGATTAGAGCATATCTAAACGATCCCTTATAATTTAGGTCTCTGTATGGCCGAGCATCCTTTAACTCCTTATATTTGGTCCTCCAAAAAAACCGTTTCCAGCCAATCCTCTAAGCTTAACTCCCTACAAGAAATTCTTGCAGCTTTGTTGGAATTACACATAAGCATAGTCATACAAATCATTAACATAGTTACATAATACATAGTGCATACAAATCATTAACATAGTCGCATAACACATATAAATTAGAAACTACTAAATTGTTGCCAAAATTCATCAGATGGCTGTTTTCACTCGAGAGTACAATGCCTCCTCAAGAAGAACTCAGATCGTTCCAAGCAAAATACAAAGCAATGTCCTCATTCCCGGTCCATTTGAGTTCTATCCTTTTGCATTTCTTCATGGGACTACGGATTTCAAATGAAAATTGTGTAAACACACCGACATATATCTTCTGCCTCATTCACAAGAAAATGGCAAACAAATGCCTTGTTGGCATTGTGTCAAATGCCATTGGTGCGCCCTCGGGATTAAAAGGGAAGGACGTTGCCGATGATGATTTTGCCGCCTCTATGACTCTCCATGGACCAGACGATGATGGGTCGAACAATGACGGCCAGTGGCAGTTGCAACTTAGGTCGTGTGGCATCGACGACAGATCGATCGGGGGTATAGGGGCATAGAGACTGCCAGATGTCAATGGAGGGTCTCCGAGGAGGTCGCCAACAACAGTTTTTTTTTGCAACAACACGCCATCTTGATTCTGGCTCGAATCCGGAGATTGTGGCAACAAAAACCTCCGACGAGAAAGTAGGAGTGGGGCAGGATGTCGGGGGAGGTGACACGAGCGATGGTGCGGTGCGGGCGGGGGAGTTTATGGGTGGGTGGGTGCCGAGTTTTACTCTAGAGAGGCGAGCCGAGTATATTTAGTGGTTAAGGTGGACGAGGAGTAAATTATTTACTTCCCTCTCCATGATGCGGCCTAAGGCCACATGGATTGCCCAATCTCACTAATTGAACAAGGACAATATGGTGAGAGGGATGAACACAAAGAACCTGATGAACACGCGCACAAATAACCCGATACAATCCGGTTTGCTCTTAACAGCCCGAACCCCCCTTCTGAAAGAACTATTCAAGGGAAAGACACAAGATAGAATCCCCGAGCAAGATATCGATATATGCAATCGATGGAATCACTAGTATGAGAGATGAAGTAGAACCACATGAAGTGAGAGATCAATAACATATAGGGGGCCTTGATACAACTCATATATTTGTGTCTAAGAGAGGATGGGATTTCCCTAATCCACTAGGAATGGTGGAGGCATAAGCCAAGTTCATCTCAATTCTACTCTTCGAGGTGGGGAGGGGGGACTATATATAGGGAACCATTAAGGAGGGATAGTTTAGGCATACAAAGAGCATAGTGAGAGGTTACATGGGCTGAGCCCAAGTTTTGGACGCGCAGAGGGGAGGATTATCGGGTCTTAGTGGGGGTGGATAATCCAACCTGACAATGGAGCTTCTTGCGCCTTCTTCTTCGTGGCGACCTTGGACGCCTCTTCTTCCTTCTTATCTTCCGTGACCTCGGCCTTGAGTCCCTGTGCATCCTTCCTTCCCTCCGTACTTGTCGATGCGTCCCTATCATAGATGAAGGATGGAGCATGAAGTAGCATAACATTCCGTATGAGGGATGCACATAAAAAAAGGATTCACCTTTGTGTGACATGTTGGCGATGACTCACATGATGTAGTGAAGACCATAAATCGGAAGGTATCAATCTGGTTTGAGGGTTTGGCCAGATGCAATTTAGAAGGAAATACTAAAACCAAAATTTTTGTCCTCACGGTGAACTAGAGATGCTCTTACCAGATGCTCTGTGGAAATTCTCTTGCAGCAGGAGACAACAACAATGTTGTCTTGATATAAACGGACATGAATGGCCGAGCGGCCGAGGCCAGTCAAGAAGAGGTGGAGACGATCCCGCGAGTTAGGCCATACTAGCTCGTGTGACACTAGAACAAGTCCCGTGTCCTAGACACACTTAACTGTCATGGCGAATCGGCGATGGGGGCTCGGCGGCCGAAAGGGTTGAGGCACACCAGCCGGTGAGTCAATTGGTGCCACATGCTCATGGCTCGTGCCCCCACGTACCTTCCCTTTCGTCAACGCGCAGTGGGAAGTATTGCAAAGGTTCACTAAAGAATGTTTATTAATTAGTTTGTCCCCTCGGGATGTTGGCTAATTACCCTTCTATGTTGAATTGTATCAGAATTTTTGTTACTAATATATAGTTTTCTAAATTCTGTTGATTTGATGCTATTCAGTATATATATATGCTTGAATATTTTTTGTCTGAAATGCAACATGAAATAGACCCAGAAGCTCAGAATAGTTGCAATGACGAGAAGAACCAAAAGCCAATGGACGCTGAGGATCTATGAAGCGGGGTTAGCAGTGTAGGGATCGACAAGGAACATATTTCATTGTCAAATAAGGTTGTCAAGTCCCAGGTTTCTATTGATGAATGGACATATCTGCCAAGTGATGCTGTTCAGACTCATTTACTGCCTATTCCAGAGGAAGAGGATTCCTTAAAAAAAGCCACAACTGAAGATGAAGAAAGAGAAGGAAAGGAAGACAACGGAACTTGTGAAAATCAAGAAAGAGCAACAGTTGGGTGGTGTCGACAAGACCCAGTTTCCTGTTGAGCCCCATATGCCTGGTGACGTTGAACAAACTCATTCACTGTGTGTTCCAGAGGAATAGGATGCCTCAATAAACCTGCAGATGAAGAAGAAAGAGAAGAAAAGGAAGAGGATGGAACTTGAGGAAATCAAGAAAGAGAAACAATTGGGTGGTGTCGACAAGACCCAGTTTCCTGTTGAGCCCCATATGCTCGGTGACGCTGAACAAGCTCATTCACTGTGTGTTCTAGAGGAAGATGATGCCTAAATAAACCTGAAGATGAAGAAGAAATAGAAGAAAAGGAAGAGGATGGAACTTGAGGAAATCAAGAAAAAGGAACCATGGAGGTGTCATGACACCTTCTACACGGTGTTCACAAGGAATAATCTGCACAAGGGCTTTCTCATCCCACGAGGCAATGTGAAGCGCCTTAACCTCTTTGACACCGACGAAACGAAACTTGTTCTGAAGTACCTCAAGGAAGGAGAAAAAATCTAACGAGGAGCATTGAGTTCCCTTGCCACATTGTTGATGTTGGAGAGCCCATTCTTAAAGATGAGGATGCTTATGCCGCCATTGAACATGAACCGAAGAGGGATTTGAAGAGGAAGCGCTTGAAGAGAAAACTACAACCTGCGACATCTGATGCATGTAAAATGCATACATGAACTTTGTCCATTATCATATTGAATTATCACATATTTGCAACATATATGATGATCATACCATGTTTTGCATTAATTTATGGGCATTTACCAATCGTTTATAACCCTGCAGAACAGGAAAACCCTATTTCGCATATTTTTCACTTTCAGAGACCTATACGGAGTCAAATTGACCTGGGATTTTGGGAGCATCATTTTTTCATCAGAAGGAACAACATGGAACCTGGAAGCACACCTGGAGAGGCCCGAGGGTGAAACGAGCATAGGTGGCGCGATCCAGAAGTCTGGCCGTGCCACCCACCTCTATTCAGCCATCGATCGCCTATTTGCCCCAATTCTTTCACGAATCGATGTATTTTGCCCTAAAAAGCGCTATATATATGGCTCCAAAGAGTTCTCGGGAGCAGAGCGCCGCAGAAAGACAGAAACAACAAAATGTAGGCTGTTGCAGAGAAAATTGGAGGGGGAAACTCCGTCGGGATCACCGCCGGAGCATTGGCGGATTTACCATATGGGCACCATGGGCACGTGCCCGGGCTCCATGCCACAGCTTGCAGGAAGAATTGAGCTGAAATTTCTGAGTATTACGTTAAATGGGCCAGTTTGGGCCTGCTCTGCTGTTTCCTAGCAGCATAACTTGACCCAACTAGAAACTAGGCCACAAGCTACTTCACGGTCACGCACAGATTCACGAAACTACTCAAATCGATCGGTCAGTTTCTCGTCTGTTCATCTTCGTCTACTCGCACGGGATAGCAGCGACTCCGTGGCGTGTGCCCTAGCTCGAGAAGAGGCCGAGACAGGGTCACAGGGGGAACTGGGGAAGGAAAGATGGCGCCCGGCCGTCGCTCCCATCAGGCCGCGAGACAGCGACGTGCGGAAACGCAAGCGGCAAGGCGGCGGCAGCAGCGGCGGGAGCGGGAGTTCCAATCCGGATCCGGCGAACGGTGGCTCATCAACGCTGCAGCTAGGAGGTGAGGCAGGAAGCAGCATCAGACCAACGAAGACACCGATGACTACCGGCACCGGTCGTACCCGACAACTAGGTGAGTTTTCTCTGTAATTTACATGGGTTGGGGGCGGGGAGGGTTTATATTCAACATCCATAGTTCTATTAGTTTATGATTTACAATTCAACTTGTTCATATTTCAGATCTGGGGAGATTTCTGCTCCATAAAAAGAATTCACCGCAAGTAGAACCGCCGCAAGACCCACAACCGATTAATGAAGATGAACAAAATGTGATCAGCAATGAGGACGATGTTGATGAGGTTGACGAATGGATTGAGCAAGAAATGCTCAATGAGGAATATGAGGAGCGTTTCGAGGAAGAGGATGATGATTTTTTTAATCCGGATGAAATTATGTCTGATCCTGCTCTGAGGCTACAAATTGAAGATTATCATCCAGATGTTCAAGCCGAAGTGAGAAGAGCATATCTTTTGAAGGGTCCAACACAACCAATTTTGGATTTCCCTTCCAAAAAATATGGTAGTAAGAGCCGTAAATTTTCTGCAAGTTGGTATAAGAAGTATGATTGGATAGAATATAGTGAGTCTAAGCATGCTGCATATTGTTTCTATTGCTTTGTTTTTAAGCAACCCGGGAGTAGTACACACTTTGGTCATGATGTTTTCAACAAAATAGGGTATAGTAATTGGAAGCATGCATCTGAGGCTTTGCCCCTACATGTTGGTGGTGTAAACAGTGCACACAACCAAGCGAGATTACACTGTGATGATTTTCGGAATCAGAGTCAAAGTGTGTCCCATAAACTTGCTAGGGCATCAGAAGAGTCCAAAGTTTTATACAAAATTCGTTTGACCTCTTCCCTTGGGTGTGCAAGATATCTCATTGCTCAAGGCTTGGCTTTTCGCGGCCATGATGAGACTTCCACTTCACTGAACAAGGGTAACTTTCGTGAGATGATAGATTGGCACAAAGCTAATGATGAGAAAGTGAGACATGCTTTTGACCATGGTGGAAGATGCCAGATGCTTGCTCCGAAAATTCAGAAGGATCATGCAAGGTGTTGTGTAGAAGAGGTTACCGCTGTGATTATGAGAGAAATTGGTGATAAGAAATTCTCTATTCTTATTGATGAATCACGTGATATATCCGTGAAAGAACAAACGGCAGTGATGTTGAGGTTGGTAGTGATTAATTAATATGTTTACTTATCATCCCATAGTTGTCCAAAATTATACTTAATTTCTTACAATTGTGTTTGCTGTAGGTATGTTAATGATGGAGGGAAAGTTGTGGAACGATTTCTCTCTCTATATCATGTCCATGAGACTACATCGGCCGCACTAAAGGAAGCACTTGTCGGCATTCTTGATCATTACAAGTTATCCATCCATAGGCTGCGGGGGCAAGGATATGATGGGGCTTCCAATATGAGAGGTGAATTCAACGGTTTGCAAAAGAAAATTCTTGACGAGAACCCCTATGCTTTCTATGTTCACTGTTTTGCCCACCGGCTGCAATTGGTGGTTGTCTCAGTTTCTAGTTGTTGCTCCTCCATTTATGATTTATTTGAGCATGTCTCCTTGATTGTCAATACAACAAGCGCATCTTGCAAGAGGAGGGATATACTGATAGAACAACATCATCAAAATATTCTAGATAAGCTTGAAAGTGGTGAGATATATACTGGTAGAGGTCTGCACCAAGAAACAAATTTATCTCGACCAGGGGATACTAGATGGGGTTCGCATCATACAACTTTGGTTCGTCTGAGTGAAATGTGGAAGTCGGTATTATTTGTGCTTCGGGAGGTCCATGATCAAGGGCGTGGACCCTCTTCAGCAGCAGGTTTGATAGAAATAATGGAGAGCTTCAAATTTGCTTTCACCTTGAATCTTATGTTAAAGTTGCTTGGTATCACTAATGAGCTATCTCACATCTTACAAAGAAAAGACATCAACATTGTTAATGCCATGGAATTAGTTGGTGATGTCAAATCTCGGTTGGCCTCTATGAGAGAAAGTGGATGGGAGGATTTCTTTGATGAAGTCAAACTTTTTTGTGCTGCCAATGGTATTCCGGTGCCTAATATGGATGAACGAGTACCTGTTCGTGGTCGTTCAAGGACTGATGGCGTGACTTACACTTATCTTCATTTTTATCGAGTTGAGATCTTTTATGTTGCCATCGACAAGATATGCACCGAGATGAATCATCGCTTTGATGAAGCATCTTCAGAGATAATAGTGGCCTTCTCATGTCTTCATCCAAAAAATTCTTTCTCTAGGTTTGATGTGGATAAGCTTGCTAGCCTAACTGAAACTTATGGTGGGGATTTCTCTAGTGGTGATCGTGCAATCATAAGAGACCAACTTGAAACTTACATTGTTCACGTCCGAAGGCATGAGGCATTTAGTTCTTGTAAAGATCTTGAAGGTCTGGCTTCAAAGATGGTTGAAACCGAGAAGCATTTGGTTTTTCCGTTGGTCTACAAACTCATGGAGTTAGCTTTATTATTGCCAGCCTCAACAGCATCGGTTGAGCGAGCATTCTCAGCAATGAAAATTATCAAGTCTAAATTGCGCAATAAGATGAACAATGTATGGTTTAATAACTTGATGGTTTGCTACACCGAGCGAGAGATTTTCAAGGATATAGAGGATGATGCTATTGTTAGACGATTTCAAGCCATCAAGGATCGGAAAGGAAAATTGCCTAGGCCTAATTAGCACATTATTGGTATGCTCCATTGTCAGATGTTTACTTTTATCATTGTAATGCTACTACCCTAGTATATTCGACATTATATTTCCTACTTAATTTATGTTTTTTTACATATATGATCTATGAAACATTATTGGTTATATGCATATGATGTTTATCTGAATATGTGACAATTGTGGTTCTTGGTAGACAAAAATGAGGTATTTTAGTTTGTAGTGTGCCCATGCTTTGAAAAAACGGTAGGTCCGCCAATGCGCCGGAGGGATCTCCACCTTCTCCAATATATTCATCATCATCACCATGACCAAGAGGGAGTAGTCCAGCTCTGGACTACGGGTTTGTGGCAGTAGATTTATCTATTTCTCTCATGTTCTTCATAGTACTTAGTACCATATGAGTTGCCTATCATGATTATGGCCATATTTGTAATACCTATGTGGTGGATCTTGTTCTATGATATTGTTTTATGAGATGTGATCTTATTATATTTTGATATGTATTGATAGATGCATATTATGTACCCCGTTCTCAAGTTTATGTTCTAATCCAACATCTATGCAAGAGCGTGTGTGGGGTGATGTGTGTGTTAGATGGAGTAGCAGGGTTTTAGTGATTGGATAGTGACAATATGTTCATGATCTATTATGGCTTTGCCTTTCTTTTTCTACCTCACTAGGGATAAAGTGAATGCATGTGCTATGTTCGTCATGTGACAGTAATGATGATCTTGTTTGTTCAGGGTAGCATATTTGATATTCAAACTTTATGTCAAAGTACTTATTGCTATACTCTGTTAATTCTTAATACAAGATTGATGAATTTTCTTTCTTGTCGAGTATAAGAGAAATGTGTTGCATCATCTCTATGTTAGGACGTGATGCCCATATTAATTCCGATCTTACATATAATTTTATTTGTACCTTCAGTTGGAGATATGCCCAAGAGATAATAATAAAGTGGTTATTATTATATCTTTGTGTATATGATAAATGTTTGCATCCCATTTTCTTTAGTGAGTTTAGAAAATATTTCATTTTGAGACACTTCAAGGGTTTCAAGTTGCTCCTCAAGAGAGGCTACAGTCTCTTTTTCTTCTTCAAGATCATTCTTTAGGGATGCTATATCATTGGCATACTCTCGTTCAAGAGCACTCATTTTATCAATGGTGTTCTCACGCATCCAAATAAGTTTTTGGCCCTCAATATCGGTAGTCAAGATTTCAAAGAAGTGAGAGCTAGCAATTTTATATTTGCAAAGAACCTTCAATACACTCTTACCCTTATCGCGTAGAGAGACAACCCAATCCTCTTCTTCATACTCATCCTCATACTTATCACCACGAGAAATATTTGGTTCCATGGTAGGAGATACCTTGGAATCCTTGGCCATAAGGCATATATGAGAACCGTGAGATAAAGATGAGGAGTTACTTGAGGCACCTTTCAAGATCTTGTCTTGACCAATAGAATCTTTGGTTTCCTCTACATTGTTAGTCACACAAGAACTAGAGGAAATCAAAGCATTTTTATCATGGCCACAAGAAAAAGTAAGCATATCATCATGAGATTTATTCAAGAAACTTACATATGATATGCAAGGACTATCAACACAAGCATGTAGATGATTTATAGTGCTATATGTGTTTACGTCCAAAGATGAAGCATTGCAATGAGATAGAGATGGAGAATCGTCAATAGTAAGCTCAATATGAACATTGCAATTTCCATCACCACTCACCATATCATTACCTTGTGTCTTGCCACACATTGGTGTAGTGGATGAAGATGAGAAAATATCACAGCCGGAAGTGGAAGCAATACAATCATCCTCAATAATATTGGACACATCATATTTATCTTGAAGCTTTGTCCATAATTCATGAGCACTCCCAAAAGACATGATTGATGAAGTAACTACATTGTTCACAACAATGGAAAACACATGAGAAGCAAGAGCATCGAGGGAAGAGTTTTTCTTCTCCTCAAGAGATAAATTTTGGGGATCCTTAGGAGAAGAAAAACCCATGTCAAGAATTTGCTCCATGTCCGGGGAAATACCCCGCAAAATATTAAGCACATAAATTTTCCATAAATCATAATTTGTGCCATCAAATATAAACAAGTTATTGTGCGCTAAAACCCTAACAGACATCTTTACTCTCAAGGAGGTGAAGCCTAAGAATGAGATACCTTGCTCTGATACCAATTGAAAGGACACGGATGTCGCCTAGAGGGGGGGGGGTGAATAGGCGGTTTAATTTTTTTACGAGATGGGCTTAACAAATGCGGAATAAAACTAGCGTTTACTTTGTCAAGCCCAAAACCTATATACTATGGTTCACCTATGTGCACCAACAACTTATGCTAAGCAATACACACAACTATGTGATAGAAAGATATATAACTTCAAGAACGATGGCTATCACAAAGTAAAGTGCATAAGTAAAAGAACTCGGGTATAGAGATAACCGAGGCACACAAGAGACGATGATTTATCCCGAAGTTCACACTCTTGCAAGTGCTAATCTCCGTTGGAGAGGTGTGGTGGCTTAGCTCTCCGAAAGCCACAAAAGGCCTCACCTTGAGGTGTGGTTGCTCGATGCACACCAACTCCACAAAGGCCTCACCCCAAGATGCGGGAGTCACACCACACACCAAGCACCACGAAGGCGCCTCACCTTATTCTCCGGTGAACCTCGCCACAAAGGCCTAGGTCATGGTTCCACTAAGGGATTTCCTTCGAGGCGGAAACTGGGCCTTACACAAAGCTTGGGGCATGCATCCACAACTTAATTGGAGGCTCCTAAGAAATCGCCACAAAGGCCTAGAATCCGTCTAGGGTTCCAAGAACCCAAGAGTAACAACTTTCTTGCTTTCACTTCCACGAATCACCGTGGAGAACTAAAACCGATGCACCAAATGCAATGACAAGAACACCACAAAGATGCTCAAGTACTTCTCTCTCAAATTCCAACAATGCTACAAAAGCTATTGGGGAATAAGAGATGAAGAACAAAGGAATTCACTAAGAACACCGAGATCAAGATCTAGAGAGTTCCACTCACAAAGAGATGGATTTGATTGGTAGAAATGTAGATCTAGATCTCCTATTCCTTTTCCCTCAGAAGGATTCAAGAGTCATTGGATGAGTAGAGGGATATGGCAAGCTCTCAAGGTCAACAATGGTGGAGAGCAAAAGGAGGAAGAAGAAGTGGCGAGAAAGAGGAGGAAGAAGGCCTTAAATAGGGGTCTCAGATTTCTGCCCGTTGGGGCCAAAATCGCGACAGGCCGGCAGTGCCGGCCTGGTGCCACCGGCAGTGCCAGGGTGCTCCCGGTGGCAGTTCCGGCCCCCCTGTTTTTACCCAAACACCCGATACAAAAACCTTAATAACTTTTGCATCCGGACTCCGATTTTGATGATTTTGGGCTCATTGAAATCACAACAACGAGCTCTAAAACAATATGCATATAAACATCATAGTCCAGCAAAGGAGTATAGAAACAAATGAATAAAGGTTGAAAAGAGCTACCCCACAGATAGAGGGAAACTTAAGAACAAGTGGGGTAGATTTTTCTATGTATTTTAGAGGTGCAACACCTCAAGAGAAGAAACCGAAAAAAGCACCGAACTCGAAAACGCAACAAGTGATCCATGCGAAATCCGTTTTCGATGAACTAGAGCTTGTCATGAGAGTAAGCACAAGCTCTAAAACATCACATGGATAAGATCCAAATAACAACCAAGAAAGATGATGCAAGGATGCAAAGGTTTGAGCTCTCCGAAGGATACAATCGAGTTACTCACTCGAGAGCCCTCTTGATAGTACGACAACTAAACTATAAACCGGTCTCCAACTACACCATGAGACCGGTGAGAAACAAACCCTTTCAAGAGAAAACCTTAACCTTGCGTATTCCACTTGAGCTTGATGATGACGGTCTTGACCGCAACAAGATGGAATGCCTTTGTTCATTGTGCTTGCTTGATGAAGTCATGCGAAATGCTCCCCCATACTCCACTATGGGAGAGCTTCTTCTTCGGCGCATCTTCACATATCCATGATCACCATATGGATGGCAAGTTTCAAGCATATGATCTCTTCGAGTTGGCTCATCTTGAACTTGCACTTCATTTCTTCATTCTTCATCATGTTGATGTCTTGAAGTAACTTGAGGGATCACTTCATCTTCATCTTCAAGACATACTTGACACTTGATATCCTTCATCAATTTCTTCTTATTGCAACCTTTTAGCCAATATATGGTTCAAGCATTGCCAATGGACAACTCCTACAAATATAACTCAATGCAAAAATTAGTCCATAGGGATTGTCATTAATTACCAAAACCACACGTGGGGTCTCCATGCACTTTCACTAGGTATAGAGATACCGATGATCGAACCTCGGATAAGTAAAGTATCGCTCAACAAAGAAAATCGGTATCATATATTAATGGTTCATTTGATCACTAAGTTATTATTGAATATGTAGGAATCATTACGGATCTCTAGGTCCACTGATGATTATTGATCGGAGAGGCGTCTCAGTTATGTCTGCACATTCTCGAACCGTAGGGTGGCACACTTAAGGTTGCTATGTTGCTAGGGGTAGTTTTGGGATTAAATAAATACTTTTGCAGTGTTACAGAATTGTTCCGGGAAGATAATTAATGATTTATTAATTAATTGAATTAGTAAATATTAGTAAATATTTATTTAGTTGAAATAAATATGAGGCTAATAGTAGTCTATGACAAGTTTTGCTAATGGGCCAAATTAAGAGCATCTCTAACAGAGCCCGTAAAAGGCCAAAAGACGAAAAATAACCGCCAGTTTACGGGTTCTGGCTGAAAAATGGCGCCGATCAGTAACCGTAAACGAGCCGAAACTGAAAAAAAAATCTGGCCGAGACCGAAACCCATACTCGGCCTATATTTGTAGGGGCCGACGGAGCGAACCTAACGCAGCCCGAACACAATCCCTAGTTTGCGCGCGAGGAAAGTTTCAGCTCCTCCCAACCGCCACCTCCGATCTGCACGCCCTTACCTTCCTCTGCGCCGCCGTCGTCCGATTCTCCACGATGAGTCTCGAATGGACCCAACCGGCCGCCGTTGCTAGCTCGCAGGCGCCGCCACCCTCTCCCACGGTCGCCGGCGTTTCCGCTGCTCCACCAACCACCCCGGTGACCCCTGCGACCCCCACGGAGGTAGCTATCACGGTCTCGTCGATGAGCGTGGTGAAGCGGAGGCACGCGGGAACGCATGTGGTCCCACAATCTAGTGCCGCGGCGGCCACCGGTGATATCCCGATGGTGGCAACAAAGCCGAAGGCATCCCGTGCCAGACCAAATAATTCGGCGCCCAAAAGGACGAAAGTGAAGGCGATGACGAGCCGTGGCGCCCCGCCTCCGTTCCCCTCCCCTCCAACGCTGCCGCCGCCGCCACCGGAAGCCACCGCTAACGTCGCCCAGGATGTGCTTGACGATGGGTTAACAAGGTACACATCAACTCTTCCTCCTTTTTTCATTGCTAGTAGACATTGAGGCCGCATACTGTTAGGAACGAGAACACCTCGTACATGGAGATGTTGGACGAGGTGAACATTAACCCACTCCCTCCGTTCGACGCTGGGATGGGTGAAGATGAGGACGACGGCGGGGACAAACGGGAAGAAGGGGACGATGGGGAAGAAGATGAAGGGGAAAAGGGTGTGGTCGAGGTGGAGGCTGATGGAAATATGAAGAAGGGGCGGGCGAACAACTACACGGAAATTGAAGACGCCACCTTGTGCCGAGCTTGGGCTGCTGTGGGGATGGATGCAGTCTCCGGCACCGATCAAACAGGGAAGCGCTACTGGCAACACATCGAGGAAAAACTCCATAAACTGATGCCGCGCGTTCACCATCCCGTCGATCGCGCGTACCGATCCCTCCAAGGATGTTGGGACGCGATCAAACCTGCCTGCAGCCGGTGGGAAGCAACAATGGACCAAGTGGTGTCCAATCCTCCTAGCGGCGCAACTGTGGACGAATATGTGAGTGCATATTTGGTTTGTACAATTGTAGTTTCACTTTGGTGACATATTGACGATTTGTTGTTTGGTTTTGCAAATGTAGGACCGCATTGCCGATGCGAGGTATAGAGACATGCCGGCAACAAGGGTAAGAGCTTCACCATGCGTCATTTCTTTGATGTGCTTCAACACCTCCCCAAGTGACAATTGAGGGACGAATAAGTAGCACCCAAGAAAGCTGCAATGGTTGCGCTCGACGACACCGAGGGCGAGAAGGAGGGCCGGAACGCTGACAAGCCGGAGGAAACAAGAAGGCCAAGGAGAGGCTCAAGCTCGAGGGGGAGGCTTCATTGTTGAGGGAAAAGTTTGATCAAATGATGAAGTCTAAGGAGGTGATAGCGGCCAAGAATTTGGAGACCAAGCTTGTCATCATCGAGAGGAAGAAGGAGGTGAGCCTTGCCAAGGTTGAAGCCAACCAAGAGGAAGCAAGGAACAAGGCCAAGTTGGAGGAGATGATGATCAGTGTGAAGAAGGCCAAAGCAATGAAACAACTATTGGATGAAGAGAGGGAGATCATGATGATGAACACCAAGGACATGAATGAGCAAAAACTGGAGTGGTGGAAGGAGGCCTCGGCGGAGATCACGGCAAGACGAAGACTAGCTTGTGAAGAGGCAACTGGTGGTGGTTCAGTGACTCATGGAGGTGGTGGCGATGGTGGTCACAGCGGGCCAACCTCGGTTTGATGCCAGCGGTGAGAGGAGATGGTGAACTATTTGCTATTCCCTCTGTTCCATTCTATAGTGCCTATAGTTTTTTGGCACAGAAATTAGCGCAAGAGTATTTTTTACACAAGTCCCCTAGCTGAACGATTTGAGATCAACGTAAAATTTGGGAAATCCATATCTTGCTAACTTACCATAACAAATTTGGGACCTGGACGATTTGGGAGCTGAACGGGGAGGGGGTAATTGAAAAGAAGCTAAGCTACAACCTTATATTCTGAAACAAATGCCAAAAATCTATAGGCACTATAGAAAGGAACGGAGGGAGTATTATTTTTCATTTGATGTCTGCACTATGAACTATGCATGAATTGTTTGCATTTGATTGTGTCATTTGTTTGATCATATGCAAAGTCATTGATAAACCCTGTTTTTACGGGTTCGGAAGCCGCTGACGCAGAACAGAGCCCGTAAACCAAAACTGTAAAACATTATGATCTGCGCCAACTGTCGAGGGTACTCCTCGGCAATGCCCTCCGATTGGGGCTTAGGGTTGATGGAATCCTATAAGCTGATACGAGACATCGGTTCACAGACAAGCGGGGAGAGCGATTTACCCAGGTTCGGGGCCCTCGATGAGGTAAAACCCTTACGTCCTGCCTGTCTGATCTTGATTATGAGAATAATGGGTTACAATGGGGTGCCGAAAGGTTCGGCTGAGATCTCGTCAAGAGGCTAAGTGCTGCGGCGACCTAGCTCTAGACTTTTGGTGGCTATGATTGCTAAGATTGATTGTGTCCCTCGGCAGCCCCTCTCCTGGCCTTTATATAGGTGGCCAGGTCTCAAGAGGTATGACCGAGTACGACTAGGTTTACAATAGTTCTAGCTCTAAAGTTTCCTTGTTCGACTCCTTCCTCGTCTTGCCCGCCAAGGATTCTTCTGCTGCGACATCCAAGTGGCCCATCTTGCCATCGAATACCTTCATGGGCCTCCAGTTAGATCGTATAGGGTAGGGCAATGTCGGTTACCCGAAGGGTAATGCCCACGTCAGTAGCCCCCGAGTGTCTAGCCGAAGATAGTTCGGGTAGAGACTAAAGCGTGCCTCCACCTAATGTTCTTCTCCTTGATTGCTCTGGTCCATCTTGTATCAGTATCATCCTCTTCTATCGGGTGTGCGTCCCGCGCTCCCGATGGGAGTAGCCCCCGAGTCTAGGCACAGATGCTTGCAATCCGTGCGTAGACTCAAGTTGTGCCACTCGAATATTTTGCTCTGCCGAAGTTTTTCTGTAGATCTTCATGGGTCATCCGATATTTTTGCTCTGAAGCTTGTCTTCTTCGATAAGTTTTCCGCGCGTAAGGGATAATGAATAACGTGCCCAACTTTTGCTGGTTAACTGCCAATGGAAAAACAACGTTACCCTACACAGAATCAAGTCCCCGGGCATGATCCTGGAGTTCCAAAAAGTTCTATCGGGTGCGCGTCCAGCGCTCCCGATGGGAGTAGCCCCCGAGTCTGGACACGGGCGCTTGCAACCGGGTGCAGACTCGAGCTGAACAATCCATCCATTTCTTCTGACGCTTCTTCATATGAATATCTTCGAGTCCTCATTTTATCGGGTGCGCGTCCCGCGCTTCCGATGGGAGTAGCCCCCGAGTCTGGACACGGGCGCTTGTGACCGGGTGCAGACTTCAAGCATAACCGTCCGATGATTCTCCATTTTTTCGACTGCTCACGACAGTCCTCATGACGTCACTGATTACGTATCACTGCTGTGCTTTGACTGACAAGACTTGACTGACGGGCCCACCCTAGTTTCGCGCGGGCAGTTTTTAGGAAATGACTAGTGCACGCGCACCGACCGAGGCAACTCCTCGATTTTCGCGCGTCGTGGGAATAATGGGCCGCCTGTTCCGTTCTCCTCTTAGATGCCACGTGTACAGCCAGATCTGACCCACTTCCCGCGATGCTTGCGAAGTTATGGCCACGATCTTGCGTTAATTTTACGGCATAAATAGATAGCCTCCTTCTTCTTACTTTTTACACCTCCTACTGCTCATCTTCTCGCCCAGTCCTTCCTGTCACCTCTGTTCTTCCCTCAAGAGTTTCGCGCGCCATGGGCAAGAAGAAGGGTACCAGCGCCTCTGACGCACCCAAAGTCACCCGCGACTGGAGCGCCTCCGCCATTTCCAATTGTGACGTAAACAGGCTGCGCACCCTGGGCTTCATCTCCTCGTCTGAGGATGACATTCGTCTTCCAGGTGCTGTTTCTCGTCCGAGGCCTCCGAAGGGCTTCACCGTTATGTTTGCTGCTTTCTTATTCCGTGGTCTCTCTCTTCCTGCCCATGAGTTTCTCCGTTCCCTTTTCTTCTACGGGATTCAGCTCTGGCAGCTGACCCCAAACTCCATCCTCCACCTCTCTATCTTTATCACTGTCTGTGAAGCCTTCCTCGGCATTGACCCCCACTGGGGTCTTTGGAGGAAGATCTTCTATGTGAAGCGTCATAACGACAGCAATGGCCCCCCCGTCGTCGGTGGCGTTGGCTTTGTTGTCAGGAAGGAGGTCGATTACTTCGACTACCAGATGAAAGAATCCGTCCAGGGCTGGCACAACAAATGGTTTTATCTGCGAGACCCCTTGGTTCATGGGCGGCGTTCGAACCTTCCTCCTTTCGAAGATGTCCTGATAGCTCAGCCGAAGAAGTCTTGGCGAAACGCCCTTTCTCCCGAAGAAAGGGTGATAGCCGACAAGCTGTTCGACCAGGTCGTCGTCCTGAAGAATATGGGAGGCTTGACGATGTGCGGCACTGAAGTAGTCTCAGTGTTCGTACAACGTCGAGTGCAGCCGCTGATGTCTCGACCCCATCAATTGTGGCTTTATACTGGCAAGGACGACAAATCTAGGGTCAACTCTGCCGACCTGTCGGCTGATGAACTCCGAGATGAAGTCCGTCGCTTGACGTGCCTCAGTATGAAGGACAATATTGTCTTGACATCGGCTCGTCCCCCTTACGATCTGGACCATCTTCCGACTGAGGTAATTTTCGCCGTTTCTTGCTTGTTGCTGTTGTTTCTTTCTTCATTGTGCTTTACAAACTTTCTTCTCTCGATAGGCCTCCGTCGTTGCTCAATGCTATCCTTCTACGCCCGAAAGCGGAGTGGAACCAGAGGATGACGATGATGACTCCGAGGAGACCGAAGACGTCCAACGCGCCCTTGAGGACAGCGATGTCCAAGAGGATGAAGCTGCCGAGGATGATGCCTTCATCAGGAGCAGGCGACGTATGCAGATAAACGAAGATTTTATTACAACGGCTGAATCAAGTCCTAGCGAACAAGATGATGATGCCGTTGGAACTGCTCCGCCTTCTTCCTGCTAAGACAAGTTTTTTCGCTGCTTAAGATGACCTGGACCTGTGAGCATCCATGCCCCTTTGTGACTTATCCTCTGTTATTTTGTACACTAATTATCTACCCTTCTCGAGTAGCTCTGATGATGACGAAGTTCCTCTCGCAAAGAGGGCCAAATTATCCTTTGAGAGAAAGGCATCAGCTAAGGAGCCGAATCCTTCTCCCGCCAAGTCGACGCCGCCCTCGCGAACGACTGTAGAGAAGATTCCAATGTCGAAGGTTATTCCTCCTGGTGATGCTCCCACCTCGTCGGCTGCTCGTGACCACGTAAGTGTTTTATTTGTCTTGATTTCTTTCTTGCTTCGCCAAGCTTTTTTTCTTTCAACTGAATCTTTTTGGTTTTCTTTGTTGCAGCCGATTTATGCCACAGTCGATGCTGTGGTAGATTTTGCCGAGCAGTTCACCCGACTGGAATCTGAAAACGCTCAGCTTCGGAAGACCGTCAAAACTTCGGCTGATCAGGTGCTGGAGGCCAACAGGCTTGCCACCGACGCCAAGAACGAAAACGTCTTGCTGAAGGAGGAGTTGAAGAAGCTGAAGCGACAGATGAAGGATGAACAAGACGCCAGGCGCGAAGCTGCAGCCGCAACCGACAAGAAGGAAGGAGTCCTCCGTGAGTCCATCACGAATTTATTGGCTAAAGTTCTTGGCACATAGCTCCTCTTTTTGCATTTCCTTTCTGGTTGCTGATTTGTCCTCTTTCAGAGGCTGCCGATATAACCATCACTCGGGCGCGCATGCTTCGGGAGGACTCTACATCCGACGCCCTTTCTCTCGCCGTTGAGTCCAACGTCCAAGTTCTTGGACTTCTTCAGAAGACTAAAGGAGCATTGTCGAGGCTATACTCGATGATCTTCCCAAAGGTGAAGCAGGACAAGACTCTTGGCGAGATGGCTGATGCTTTCCTCATCGATTCTTCTGAGCCTGTAGAGGTATTGAAACGCCGTTCCCGCTTGTTTGGGGCGGTTCTTACTTTCCAGCTGCTGATGGGCCATGGGATGGGGTCAGATTTAGAGAAGTTGTCTAAGGCATTGCCTGTGGATGACGACAATCATCTAGTCGACCTTGAACCCTTCAAACGATCGGCAGTAACATGTGCCAATCAGCTCCTCAAGTTGGTTGATGAAGCAAAGACCAAGTCTGCACCTGAAGCTGCCCCTGGCTCATCATCGACACTTCCTTGAATGCTTGCTCCATTAATTGTAATTAAGACCTGATGCAATTTGACTTGATCCTGTTTTTATTTTGGCTCTGTAACTAGTTCGAACAATCTTTTGAATGTAACATATACACTCCAGTGCTCCCGATGGGAGATTTATGTTAGTGATGTTCTGAATTGAAAGTTGCACTGCAGATTCCTTCATCTTCTTCCCGTGCCGAACCTTTTCCAAATCCTTCGGCTAGCGATGAGTCTGGCCTTGTTCGTCGTTTACGTGACCAAGTGTCTCATTTGAGTAAAGATATTGCCTCCCTTCACGCGATGGTAGCGTTGGTGAAGAAGAAGAGTGAAATAGCAAGTGCTATTGAACAACATGCTCTCGATCGTCTTCATATTGCTACCGAAAGTTTGGGCTGTAAGTGTTAACCCATATTTTGATTTCTGACGAAGCTTGGATGTTCCCTTAACTGATATTTGTTCCTTTACAGTCGTATCTTCAGATAAATCTGAGGAAAACAGGAAGATCCATGAAAAGGTCGAAGCGATGACTGATGTTGCTCACCCGAAACACGATTTATGGTTGCATCGTTCGAAGGCTGTTATCGTGGCGAAGTTTGAGCATCGGGCAGAGAAGGTGCACTACTACTTTGATAAATTCCACGCTCATCTCACGATGGTTTGGAAGACTTTATTCCCTCTGGACCAAGCACCCGAAACTCTGTCTGCTTTGTTTACCCGATTCAAATCTCCTGAGAGGATTCGACTGCTGGTACGGAAAGAACTCCTGGATGGTGCTGAACTTGCCTTTGCTTCAGTATTGGCGTGTCATCCATCTTTAGACTTGAAGGCCATAGAAAACACCGAGAGAAGTTTGGATCGATATTATGATATCGCTAGAGGTCCTGCATATACCATCATCTCGCGGATGGAGACAGGTGTTGAGAGAGATCTGAGGGCCCAAAAGAACCAGGGAACCCCATCGTGAATGTAATAACCTTGTACCTGCATAAGATTGTTTTGTGTAGATTCGACGTGTGCTTTTGCACATCATGTAGTTCTGGCGAATTTGTTAATTCGATTGATGATTTTAATGTCGAGGGCGGCTGAGTGATCAATTCAACCTTCTCTCCCGATGACTTCGTTGTAATTTGCAAATTTATTGCGAAGTCGATATGTAAGTTTTGTAGGAGCGATACCCGTTGACTTAATCAAGGGAATTAAACGCTTGGCTTCGTCACGCGGTGCACCGGTTTGAGCCTTATTTTGTGATAGTGTAACCATCGACTGCATCACTCGCGTATTTTCTCGAGGCTTGGATTGGTTGTTTTATGTGTCATTAACCTTAGCTCCCGTTGAGAGTATTTAGTTAATGGCACTGTGCGAGCGTGTTTTTGGCCTGCGCTCCCGATGGGAGTAAGAGCCAACGACAGGGGCCCCGAACGATTTGTTCGGATGATGAGGCCTGGATCAAGAAGAAATGTTGAAAGTCTGATTAGAATTTTATTCATAATGCAAGAGAGGCCTTAAAGGCCGTTAAGTAAATAAAAACAATTGTATCCTATGTATAGAACCGTCGCAACTGTGCGATGTTCCATGGATTCTCAACGTCTTTTCCCGAAGTAGGGTTTTTGAGCCGATATGCTCCTCCTGGTATCACTTTAGTGATGATGTATGGTCCTTCCCATGGAGGTTCGGGTTTCAAGGGTCTCTCTTGCATCAGTCGTAGTACCATATCTCCAACATTAAAGCTTCGATTGAGTATTCGTCGGCTATGGTAATTTCTCAACGCCTGCTGGTATACCGTCGTTCTTGCCAAGGCAATATCTCGAGCTTCGTCAAGGAGGTCCACAACGTCCTGTAGCGTGATGTTGGAGGAGGATTCTGTGTATGCTGTCACCCGAGGAGCTTCGAACCGAACGTCGGTCGGCGAAACTGCTTCGGCTCCATGTACCAAGAAGAACGGGGTGTATTGGGTCGACCTGTTAGGTGTAGTACGCAGACTCCAAAGTACAGATGGTAACTCTTCGACCCAGGCTCCAGTCGCACCCGTAAGGCATTTCTTGAGGCCATCCCCTATTAGACCGTTGATCCTTTCCACCTGGCCGTTGGTCTGTGGGTGTGCCACTGATGCAAATTTCAGTTTGCTTCCTCCATCGTCACAAAATTTCCGAAACTCTTTGGAGTCGAAGTTAGATCCGTTGTCTGTGACGATACTATGAGGCATACCGAATCGACAGGTTATTCCCCTGAAGAACTGAACCGCTGTTTCGGCTTTCTGGTTTCGAACGGGTACTGCCTCGATCCACTTGGTGAATTTGTCGACTGCGACCAGTAGGTACGTGTGTCCTCCAGGCGACGACCTTGGCAGTGGTCCAACTTGGTCGAGTCCCCATTGGGCGAAGGGCCACGCCAGAGGTATTGTCATCAGATCTGTCGTAGGGGCGTGTGGTTTTGGTGAGAAACGCTGACAGGGGTCGCACTTCATGACCAGATCTCGAGCATCCGATGCCGCTGTTGGCCAATAAAATCCTGCCCTGAAGGCTTTCGCCACAAGGGCCCTGCTTCCTGCGTGGTGTCCGCAAGTTCCTTCGTGTATCTCCCGCAACAGCGCTTTTCCATCGTCGATGGCAATACATCTTTGGAAAATACCATAAATGCTGCGCTTGTAGAGTTCACCATTCACCACAGTGAAGGCTTTTGACCGTCTGACGATTCGTCTTGCTTCTACCGGATCCTCCGGCAGCTCCTGCTTTGTCAAGTACTCTAGGAATGGTTTGGTCCAAAGCGGCTCAAGGAGGAGGACTGATAACCCACAAGTATAGGGGATCGCAACAGTCTTCGAGGGAAGTAAAACCCAAATTTATTGATTCGATACAAGGGGAGACAAAGAATACTTGAAAGCCTTAACAGCGGAGTTGTCAATTCAGCTGCACCGGAAACGGACTTGCTCGCAAGAGTTTATCAGCGAGTAACAATTTTATACCGAGTAGCAGTGGTGAAATAACGATAGCAGAGTAACAAAGACAGCGAGTAGTGATTATAGTAAACAGCAGGATTAAAATACTGTAGGCACAGGGATGGAAACGGGCGTTGCATGGATGAGAGAAACTCATGTAACAATCAAGGCAGGGCATTTGCAGATAATAATAAAACGGTATCCAAGTACTAATCAATCAATAGGCATGTGTTCCATATTTAGTCGTACGTGCTCGCAATGAGAAACTTGCACAACATCTTTTGTCCTACCAGCCGGTGGCAGCCGGGCCTCTAGGGAATCTACCGGAAATTAAGGTACTCCTTTTAATAGAGCACCGGAGCAAAGCATTAACACTCCGTGAACACATGTGATCCTCATATCACCGCCTTCCCCTTCGATTGTCCCAATTTCTGTCACTTTGGGGCCTCGGCACTACTAGAAAAAAGGCTTTCAGTGGCGCACCACATATAGCCATCAGTGGCGCACTAGTGGTGCGCCACTGTTATCACGCCACTGCTAACACATAGTAGTGGCGCACTAGGGGTGCGCCACTACTAGCTCGGATACCGTGGCGCACTGCCCGGTGCGCCATTGACATGTCCTCCGGTGCGCCACTACTACTCCAAAGTGGTGCGCCACTCGTTGGTCGAGGCGGTGCGCCACCACCGTGTAGAAGAGGTGCGCCACCGCTACCGTCTTGCGTGCGCCACCGGTCCAGCTAGTAGGTGCGCCACCGCTGCGTGAGTACGTGCGCCACTGCCCTCTCCGGGACGTGCGCCACCGCTACTTATCCCGGTGCGCCACCGCTAGTCTCGGAGAGGATCACGAGGCAGTGCGCCACCGGATCCGCAGCAGTGCGCCACCGCTACTTAGTGGTAGTGCGCCACGGATGGTCCACTAGTGCGCCACTGCTAAGATTTCGAATTTTTTTTGTATCTTGGCAGGTATTTATACAGGTTGTATATGACGAGTACAATAGCACAATACGGGATATATAACAGCATATAAACAACAGCACAGCTTATCCATACATAGTTCTTCACATTAGCCCCACATGATTCACAAGCATTCACATTAGAGGTTACAATGCAAGTTACGGTGTTACAAGTCACAAATGAGCTAGTGGTTACACAAGGTCGATCATCTAAACTAGCATCACATAGAAGAGAGCTAGAGTCACTACTAGCACCGTCCCGATGAAAGTGGTCTTCATCCGGTTCCTCCTCCGCTCCGTCCTCTCTCCCGCCAGATAGCGTGCGTATCCGTCTTCGGCCTCCGCTCTAGTGGTGTACCCTTTGTAGCTGTTACCGCTAAAACGGTGAACCTGTCTCCGACACTCCTCCCGGTCGTTGTAGACTCCGGGAACCTTGCCCTTGTACACGACATACCACGTCATATCTGCGTACATATGCACAAGCCAAAGAAACATTAGTGCACGCTCATAGATGTTTGCAACGAATAAGAGCAAACTCAAAAACGATCCAAGTAGTATGAACTAAAAGGCATGCCTCATACATTGTTGGTCGGAACAAATATTAACATTTAGGGACGGAGTAAGTGAAACCAAGTAGGATGCACAAGAGATTGATACTTGTGTCATCGCACCAGGTTCACTTACCCCTCCCCCAAGTGTATAGGTGACCAACATTCTAATCATCGGCATTTTGAGATACCAAAGCAAATGGAAGAATGACAAGGGCCTCATACTTTGTCAGTCCAAACAAATATTAACATTTAGGGAAGGCGTTAGCGAGGCCAAGTAGGATGCACAAGAGATTGATATTTGTGCCATCGCACCAGGCTCGCTAGCGCCTCCCCCAAGTGTAGTGACCACAAAATTTAATCATCGGCCAATGCAATTAAGAAGTGCCAACTCAAATAAGAAACAAGTAGCTAGTATGAACTAAAAGGCATGCCTCATACATTGTTGGTCGGAACAAATATTAACATTTAGGGAAGGCGTCAGTGAAACCAAGTAGGATGCACAAGAGATTGATACTTGTGTCATTGCACCGGGTTCACTGACCCCTCCCCCAAGTGTATAGGTGACCAAACATTCTAATCATCGGCATTTTGAAATACGAAAGCAAATGGAAGAATGACAAGGGCCTCATACTTTGTCGGTCAAAACAAATATTAACATTCCGTGATGGCGTAAGTGAGGCCAGGTAGGATGCACAAGACATGGATATTTGTGCCATCACACCAGGCTCACTTACGTCACCACGGAGTGTACAAGTGACCAACCATTCTAATCATCGGCCAATGCAATTAAGAAGTGCCAACTCAAATAAGAAACAAGTAGCTAGTATGAACTAAATGGAATGCCTCATACATTGTTGGTCGAAACAAATATGAACATCCCGGGATGGCGTTAGTGAGGCCAGGTAGGATGCACAAGAGATTGATATTTGTGCCATCACACCAGGCTCACTAGCGACACCCCGGAGTGTACAGATTGACCGAACATTCTAATCATCGGCATATGCAAACAAAATTAACGACCAAATCAAGTGCGGAAAACGATAGAGCCATATATATAAGTTCACAAACATAGCCGAACTAGTAATTAAACAGACATGCAAGTAAAGTGCTGGATAAAGTTTATTACAACAGAAGCTCGTCTTTAGTTCACAACTACATAACTAGGCTCGCACATCAAGACTTTCTCGGAGCGTGGATAAAACCGCCGCCTTTCTTCAAGCACATCCATGAGCGGTAGTCGTCACCCTGCATTTGGAGCATTGTGTCTATGTCACTGTTTGACGGCTGATAGCCGGCGAAGAACTCCCCCGCGCTTCTAACGACATCTTGATGGATGATTTCACAAAACTCTACTTGGATGCGGAAGAAGTCTTGCTTGATGCCGTCGTCAGGGACCCGCGCCAATTTGTTGGCCCAGTCTCCGAGATGCTCGGGTAGCGTAAGCTGCTCGCTGGTCCCGTATGAACTTATCCATGTGATAGAGGGCGTAGTAGGCATCCTTGTTACTAGAAGGCGGCTTCTTGACGCAGGGAAACTTTGTTTGGTGCTTGAACACATGCTTCCCGTACCTAACATTTGGCCTCTCGCATGTTGCCTTTCGCTTTGACGTAGGCATTGAGAGCATCATCAAGTACGCCCTTGACATTCGTGTAGTCCGTGGTTGACTTACCGTCCGCATCGAGGTATGTGGCCACGGAATGTTTCGGGGTTATGGAGATGAGTGTGCAGGTTTTGTCTCTGCGTAGAACACATAATGTTTAAGAACATGACGATTGAAATCTAAAAAAATCATGAGTTAAGACCGGTACGGTGAGGGGGTGACTTACTCGGGAAATACAGGCAGGAGGATGTTACACTTCTTCTGGTTCGCTAGAAAGAAGTCTTTGAGGTATCCACTCGCGACTGCCCGGTCTCCGGCGGTGGCCAAGTGGACGGCACGCATGTAGAAGGGGTCGGCTATCGCGATGTCCGGGATGTTGTGTCTAATGATCCGCATCGCCTTGCTGAGCGAGTATAGGCGAATGAAGGTGTAGTGCAGCGGATAAGCTGTTCAGCATGGCGAAGATGTCATCATACCGCGAGGAAGATCTTCTCCGCGAAGCCACTATCGACAAAGCCATGGCCCGAGGGCACCTTGGCAATATACACTCGGGTATCCATTATCTTTCTCCCTGAGACGCCGCTCCTCCATAAACTGAATACCGTCAACCAGAGATCGCATAGGACCGGGTGCAGCATCGTACAATCTTTGAATTAGCATCCGCTCACCCGACACATGCACCCTCGCCTCGATATTCTTGGGCACCGGTGGCCCGTCCTGAGCACGGATAGGTGCCGGCTTGGCTGGCAGACTTGTCGTCCTTCTTCTTTCTTTTCCGTCCCTTCGGCTTTATATTTACTGGGACTGCATTCTCCTCTTCGCAAGCCTTCTTCAGTGTGTTAGGACTGATAACACTTCTCACCTCGGCTATCGGCTGAGTCTCGGTGAAGTCGGCAGCTGGAGGCGTCTCCTGAGAACAGAATAGGCGCCGCTTGTTGCAATAGGTTTTCCCTCGGCGGCAGCTTGAGAGGGTTGGCTACTGAGATCGTAGTCCATCACCCCAAAATCGAAGTTGCAGTCCGGGTTGGCGAACGTACTCGTCCTCGTCCGGACCATCGTTCGGATCCTGTGCCATATGCATGTCCTCGTCGGCCGATGGCGGCACCGTTGGGGTGGTCTTGCCATGGCTTGGCGCCGGCACGGCTTGGGGTGCTGTCCGTGGGGTGGTGTCGCTCGCCCCCAAACGAATCCGGCTCTTTGGCCAAACCATGGACCAATTGAAGCATTGGTGGAGGGTAAGGACCTCATCTGCGTCGGCGCCTTGGGGTTGAAAGGGAGGTACCACGTCGTCGTAGCCACTAAGCACCCGAACCAGTTGAATCCTATACACGTCGGGTGCCATGGGTACACCGTGTAACTGGCGGTTGCTCGGTTGAACGATTTTGGCCTTGGCAACATCGATCAACTCGCCGTTCACAAAATGCGGGAGAGTGCATGGGACGTCGGCGGCGGCACCCTGCGGAAAACATGTAGGGCGTTAGGGATGGCTAGCGTAGTCAAAGGCAAGGATATGGAAGTCATCGGAGACGAGGGTTGGTTACCGTGATGGCGTCCAGCTCGGCTAAGGTCGAGGCACCGCCGGCGGCGGGCGTGCCACTGATGGAGTGGCCGCTTGTTGGCGCGGTGCCGGGCGGCGTATTATCCGCAGCGACGGGTGCATTGAGCTGAAGTAATGGCGCCGCGGGAGACACCAAGGTTGGCGCCGCGGGAGCCACCAAGGTTGGCGCCGCCGGAGCCACCAAGGTTGGCGCTGCGGGAGCCACCAATGTTGGCGCCGCCGGAGACACCATTGTTGCCGCCTGCGGACTCACCGATGGCTCCACGTTGTGGGAGTTGCTGCCCGTGAAACTGGGAACCGGGGGAGGCCCTTTTTTCCTCCCCTATACCACGCGTCCAGACCGGCAACCAAGGTAGGGATGATGGAGCTAAGCGTCGTGCCCACTTGGTCCTCCACTTGCTGTCGTTGCGTCCTCTGTTGGGTCTCCACGATATGTTGCACTTGTTGCCGCACTTGCTCCTGGACCAATGTCGGGATCTGCGCAACTTGTGCCTTGAGCTGTGCGACCTCCTTCTCATCGATGGTGGCCTTTTTCTCCTTTTTTCCCGACTTATAGTATTCTGACCATTTCATAGAGCATCCTTCGCCGACCACACGACCAGCCGACGTCGGCTTACTCAATGGATCCCTCTTCTTGTGGGCATTCAACGCCCTATTTAAAGGGTTGTCCCAAGGGGCACACTGCGAGGAGCTCGTGGACCCCGCGCCGCTACTAGCTTCCTTTTCACTATCCGCAGCGACCTCCTTAGCCTACGGGAGGAACATGCATGAACCATTTAGAAATTTGGATTCATCAATAAGAATGCAACCATAAAGGAGCTAATTAAGCGGGTGCATTCCTTACCAGAAGAGCCTCAAACTCCTTCACATCCGGAGTGGTGGTGAGCTCCTTTGTTTCCGGGTCAATACGGTACCGGGCCAGGAGAAAGTTCCTGGTTTGCTTGTTTTTGTATTGCGGGAAGAGGGGCTCGAGGCCGTTCTTCACACGCTCCTCATCCGCGGCGTCCCATTTCGGTTGCGCCACCCTAAAACCGCCAGGACCAAGTTTGTGGGTGCCTAAGTTCAGTTTTCGCATGTCCTTCCCCCACTGACTAGAATCCGACGTTGACTCGCTCTCGCACTTGATCTTGAAATCAGCGTAGTCTTGCTCGGTGATCGAGGGATTTGACTCCTTGATCTTCTCGTAACTCTCACCACTATTAATCATTTTCTTCACTCGGTTCCTCCAACTAGCGAGGGCGGTGCTCATCTTCGTGAGGGCGGCATTGTGCACTTTGTTCCGCATGAGACGCTTTTCTGAGCAGTCCACCGGGAACTCGTATCGTTCGTGCAGCTTCTTGAAGAGGAGGGTGCGCAAATTCGCTCGGTCGGGATGCCTGAGGTTCTCGGTGTTGATCGAGACCGTGCTCCGGAGGATGCACCCGAGTTGGGCAGAGTACCCTTTGACTAAATCAGGGGGCGCCGTTGGAAGCCCAATGGCGTTCACTTCGGTGAATGCCCGCTTCACGGTGCTGAGCACATTCGGGCGACGCTCCCTCCGTAGCTTCTTCGGTGCGCCGGTGTCATCCTCGCCGGCACCATCCGTGGTGTCATCCTCGGCGGCACCATCAGTGGTGTCATCCTCGGCGGCATCGTCCGCTCGGTACTCGGATCGGTGCCATCATCCTCGCCGTCGTCGCGGCGAGGTTGTGACTCCATCACCTCCATTTCATCGGTTAGCATCCAGAATGGCTTGCTACCGCTGCCGCCGGCCTCTTCGTTGTTGGCCATGTTCGAACTAAGTAGGAAAAAATGCATAAAGTTAGCGCAAGATCTCCTTCTGACTTAGAGTGAAGCACGCGGGGGGGGGGGGCAGTAATATTCAATCTTTTTGGCATTTTTGCCCTTGCGACAACTTTGCGTGTCCTCCGCCTCATCATCGTCATCGTCATCATCATCATCATAATTAGGGCGTCCCGCGTGAAGCTCCTCCACGATCCCAATTGATTGCAAGTCGTACCTTGCTTTCGGCCCATCTTTGGTCTTCTCGGCATGTTGAGGAGGGTACCAAGCAGACTCTCGCACACGTTCTTCGTGATGTGCATGACATCAAGGCTGTGAGGCACACGGAGGATCTTCCGGTACGGCAAGTCCCATAAAACGAGACCTCGTCTTCCATACCTTAAGCAGCGGCTCCGGCGCCTTTCGCTTCTTTCCCGGCGGTGGGCACTCTTTCCAATTTTTCAATAGCTCGTCTATTTGCTCGCCGCTTCTCGTACGTGGCCGTCTTCGGGGTTCGTCTTCACCATCGAACAGATCCTTGCGTTTCCTCCATGCGTCGTCCTCGCGAAGCCACCTTCGATGTCCCATGAACACTGTTTTCGAGGACCCGGGATCTCTATCTAGGCTGGCGGTACGTTGTGTCGTCCATGCACCTTACGCATGCATTGAATCCGTGGACCACCTGCCCCGCGACATATCCGTAACCGAGAAAGTCGTGCACCGTCGTGAGCGGTGCGGCTCTCATAGGGAAATATTCTTCCGCGGCGGCGTCCCACGTATTGGCAGGCGTGTCCCATAGCGTGGCTAGCTCCTCTTTCGAAGCCCCATATACGGATTGATGTCGTTCCCCGGTTGTTTCGGCCCTTCAATTAGCATACTCATTTGAATGTACTTCCTCTTCATGCACAACCAGGGGGAGGTTGTACATCCACACAAACACGGGCCGGGTGCTATGCGTGCTGCTCCGGCTGCCAAACGGATTGACTCCATCGGTGCTCGCGCCCAGCCTTATGTTCCTAGGATCGTCCCCAAATTCCGGGTACTCGAGGTTCAACGCATTCCACCGGCTAGCATCCGAAGGGTGTCTCAACATCCCGTCCTTTTTCTTTTCTTCGGATCATCTGCGTCATCTTCTCCCTTCCTCATCTCCGCGTGCCAGCGCATTAGCTTTGCTTGCTTAGGATCCGCGAAATACCGCTGCAGACGAGGAGTGATTGGAAAGTACCACACCACCTTCCGAGGAGCTTTCTTCCCCTTCTTGTACCGACTGACGCCGCACTCCGGACATATGGTACACTCTGCGTGCTCGTTCCGATAAATGATGCAATCGTTCAAGCACACATGGTATTTCACATGCGGTAAATCCGGAGGACACACGATTTTCTTGGCCTCCTCGATACTAGTCGGACACGTGTTACCTTTGGGAAGACGTTCCTGCCGAATGACATGTTGTCGTTGAAGGATGTGTCGGTCATTTTGTGCTTTACCTTCATCTCCGAGCCATGAGCGTTACTTTCAGGCGGGTATCCTCCGGCCTGCATCCTTCATACAATGGAGTAACAGCGTCTACCTCCGAGTTGATCCATCTTGGCTTTCTCTCGGGCGGCAGCTCTTGCGTTACTCGTACGCTGAGAAGCAGCTCTTGAAGATAATGGTCCTGCACCCAGTCCATCGACGATGGTCCATCGTCTTCATCTTCATGATCGTCATGATGACCTCCATCTTGATCTTCCTCATCATCAGGTCCAGGATCTCCTACATTTTGGTCATCATCATCTCCGGGATCTTCTACATCCTGATCATGCCCGAGATCTTCTACATCCTGATCACCTCCTTCCTTACTTCTTGTTGAATTCCCATGGACAAATTCATAATCATCTTCGTCGCTTTCCCACCGATAGCCATCCATGAAACCACGCATGAGAAGGTGGTCCCGCACCATATCGGCTTTAGGGTCCATAAGGCTCGTTAGCTTGCATCTTCGACACGGACATCTTATCTCCTTTTGGTTATTTCTAATCATCTCGGCTGTCGCGGCTTTCAAAAACCTAGCCACAACGCCTTCACAAATCATGCGGACCATGGTCGCCTGCGGATATAGAGAAAATGGATATCTTAGCATACCAAAAGAAAATTTTGGCATGACCTTCCCTAAAAATAGGACATGTATATGCGTAGTATGCCCAACATTCGCCGAAACGTAAATGAATCAACGTTTCGGCAAAATATTGGCAACTCCATCGCATTTCAAATCCCTGCAAACAAAAACACATGCAACACATGTGTGGAGGCTTCGCATATACAACACATGTGGATCCGGAGGCTTCGCATACAACACACATGCACGTGACGCTTTTCGCGCATGCGCGATATCATCGAGCTTCGCACATAACATATGTGCATGACGTGTGTGCAAGACGATCGGAACCGGTCACACACAAAGCATAAAACCAACAAAGTTACCGATACGGTGAGACCTAGAGTGTTGGATGAGGTAAAAAGTTGAGATTGAGTAGGGTATTGAGCTAAGAAAGCTTCACCATTACTTACCTATGAAGAAAATTAAGTTTACCAACTTAATTTTGGTGAATGAAGAGGTGAAAATGAGGTGGGAAGGAGGGGAAACACGACCGGATCCAGATTTGGTGGGAGGTGGTGGTGGAAGAGTGTTTGGGGAAAGTGGGTGGCACATGTGAGTGGAGGGTTAAAAGCGAGGAAATGGTCCCGGGTTAGCGGTGGCGCACCACCTAGCGGTGCGCCACTGCTAGGGTGACATAGCAATGGCGCACCGATAAGTGGTGCGCCACCGCTAAGCCTCTCATCTCTAAATGGGCTCGGCCACCCCCTAGCAGTGGCGCACCGGCCGACATGCGCCATAGGTAACCTATGTAGCAGTGGCGCACCGACGAAGTGCGCCATTGCTAAGCCTATCATCTCTAAACGGGCTCTGGACACCTCCTAGCGGTGGCGCACCTCACCAACGTGCGCCATAGGTAAGAAATGTAGCAGTGGCGCACCCCTCTGACGTGCGCCACTACTAGGTTGGGGGAGGAGCTGGCCTCCTGTCACCACTTACTTATGGCGCACCACTATCAAGGTGCGCCACTACTACTTTTGTAACAGTGGCCCACCTTTTTGTGGTGCGCCACTGCTAAGTAGTAGTGGCGCACGGCAGTCATGGTGCGCCACTGCTGGCAGTATTACGGCTAGGCCTTTTCCTAGTAGTGCGGGTTCCGGACAACAATACGTGTATACAACTTGCAGGTAAGATCATAAAGCAATGAATATCATCATGAATTGATAACATGTTCAGATCTGAGATCATGGCACTCGGGCCCTAGTGACAAGCATTAAGCATAACAAGTTGCAACAATATCATAAAAGTACCAATTACGTGACACTAGGCACTATGCCCTAACAATCTTATGCTATTACATGACCGATCTCATCCAATCCCTACCATCCCCTTCAGCCTACAGCGGGGGAATTACTCACACATGGATGGGGGAAACATGGCTGGTCGATGGAGAGGCGTCGGTGGTGATGATGGCGATGATCTCCTCCAATTCCCCGTCCCGGTGGAGTGCCAGAACGGAGTTTCTGGTCCCGAGACGGAGTTTCGCGACGGTGGCGGCGTACTGGATGGTTTCTGGCTATTTCTTCTAACCCCCCGTGCGTTTTTAGGTCGAAGGCGTTAAGTAGTCCGAAGGAGGGCGTCGGGGGCCAGCCGAGGCGGCCACACAATAGGGCGGCGCGCCCCCTCCCGGGCCGTGCCGGCCTAGTGTGTGGGGGCCTCGGGCCTCCACCGGCTTGCCCTTCCGGCTCCATCAATCTTCCGGGAAAATAAGACCTTTCGCATAAATTCCGAGGATTTTCCCGAAAGTTGGATTTCTGCACAAAAATGAGACACCGGAGCAATTCTGCTGAAAACAGCGTTAGTCCGTGTTAGTTGCATCCAAAATACACAAATTAGAGGCAAAACAATAGCAAAAGTGTTCGGGAAAGTAGATACGTTTTGGACGTATCAACTCCCCCCAAGCTTAGCTTATTGCTTGTCATCAAGCAATTCAGTTAACAACTGAGTGCGATAAAAGAACTTTCACGAACACATTTGTTCATATGATGTAAATATTCTCATGATATGGCAAGTACTTAAGCAATTCATAATAAGATACATGCAAATAAAATCATCTAATAGCTATGTCAATCATGGAAAAGGTACCAACAAATTAATAATGAGCATCATGAATCATGTCTATCAGCAGGATTGCAATGTTCATGAGAAGGATATGATAAAGTGGTATCTCGCTTGCCTGTATTTGTACAACAAAACATAAATGCTTGGGCACATTTGAGGTTCATGGAAGACTGGAAGTAGAGATTATCAAAGATAAAAGCATCAAAGTTATACCACAGTTAACACATTTTGGGACAAGCATATTATACTAAGAATGACAGTTGTGCTCTCAAGAAGGTGCTCAAAGAAAGGATGGAGACTCAATGTAAAAGTAAAAGATTGACCCTTCGCAGAGGGAAGCAGGGATTAACATGTGCTAGAGCTTTTCATTTGTAAAACAGGAGTAAAATTATTTTGAGAGGTGTTTGTTGTTGTCAACGAATGATAGTGGGTACTCTAACTACCTCGTCAACCGGACTTTCAAGAGCGGCTCCCATGAAGGATGTTATCTCTACCGAGCAAGGTAAATCATCCCTCTTCTCTTTTGTTTACACACGTACTTTAGTTTTATTATGGATGACACTCCCCCCAACCTTTGCTTACACAAGCCATGGCTAACCGAATCCTCGGGTGCCTTCCAACAATCTCATACTATGTAGGAGTGTCTACTTGCAGATTAAGTTGCTTACTGATGAATCAGGGCAAAACATGTGAAGAGAATTATTAATGAAAGTTGATTAATTGGGCCTGGGAACCCCGTTGCCAGCTCTTTTTGCAAAATTATTGGATAAGCGGATGTGCCACTAGTCCATTATGAAAGTCCGTCAAGAGTAAATGACAAGATTGAAAGATAAACACCACATATTTCCTCATGAGCTATAAAACATTAACACAAATTGAGAAGCATTTTGAAGGTTTAAAGGTAGCACATGAGAATTTACTTGGAATGGTTTGAAATGCCATGCATAACTATTTATGGTGGACACTTTGGACTAACTTGGTTTTCAGGTGTTTGGAAGCACGAGCAGCGTTCCCGCTCAGTACAAGTGAAGGCTAGCAATAGACTGGGAAGCGACAATCAAGAGAGCAATAACTGTCATAATCATGTTTGCGACAAAAATAAATTAACGGAGGCATAAAAGTGATACAAGAACTCTGAGGTAAAGTAGATCATCGAGGCTTAATTGACATTTTGTTCAGTCATATGCATGCGTGAGCATGTGCCAAGTTGATTCAAGAGAATTATTCAGAGGAGGATACCACAATGTCATATCTATCTATGCATAAAGCAATGCAAGCAAATATTTATGACATGCTACTCATATTAATAAATTGGAGCTAATCATGAGAGATCATGAACTACTAGACTTTCTTAAATGACATATACCTCATATGAACCAACTAAGCATGCTCACATGGATGAGTATATGTACAAAAATGAAAACAAATAGAGTTCATACCAGCCTCTCACCACAATCAAATTGTCGTAGATCGTCATTATTGCCTTTTCACTTGTGTAGCTTGAATAATATGGAATGAAAGCCAAGATCCAACCACCGAAGACCTCTGAACTCCATAATGAACTTTACAAAACCAAAGAAGAACAGCAAATATCTTTGGTGTTTTCGAATTGGAAACAAGAACGAAAGGAAACAGGCAAACAAAGCAAAATCTTTTTGGATTTTCTTATAGCAAACCAACGATAGCAAATAAAGCAAAATAAAAGCAAGAAACCAAAATAAACAAATGGTGAAGAGAAAAAACAGAAATATTTTTGGTCTTTTTGTGTTTTAGGAAAGAAACAAAGCAAAAACAAAAGAATGAAAACTAAAAGAGTCACATAAACACAAAGCAGCAGGAATTCGTCAAATTTGACAACGAGTACAATGAATCGATTTTTAAGAAATTCTTCCGCTGCTCAGCTCGAAAAGTGTTCAACTAATGAAAGTTAGATAACAACCTGGGGAACATGCAAAAAAATTGGCTTCGTAAAATAACGTTCTGGCTGTTTTTGAGAATTTTTTTAGTATCAGTCCAGAATCTGTTTTCAATCAGCACTTCCCCAAATATCATCTTCCTCTTATTAGAAAACCACTTCAAGAAACTAAACAAGTATATACAAGCATCCAACAACTATAATATGCAAAGAATGAGTGATGCCGGTATACCTCCCCCAAGCTTAGGCTTTTGGCCTAAGTGGAGATCAATCCCATGGTGCCCATGAGGTGGCACCTCCGTAGTACGACGAAGATGGACCATATTCCGGGTATGTGCTGGAAGAAGCACCCGGATACGTGACGGTGTAGTCGTAGGAGGGCTCGGCGTCCTCGGAGTCATGCTGCTGGTGGAAGCCTTGTATCTTCAATTGCTCATCCACCTCCTCCTTAGAGCGCGACCATGGTTTCCTGTCAATACTGAACAAATCTGGCTGCGGCAAAAGGATTTCCCTCTCTTCCCCAACCGCAAACAACATTCTATAGACAGTATTATCTAAACTAGAGTCAGTTGTAACAAATTGATGACTCTTCATAATAGCAACATCAAGTCTTATAGGAGTTAATTTCACATCAGTAGGGTTAAGAGGAAGATCTAGATATGCTAAAATACGCGATGCAATAATTCCTCCAAATATAGGCCCCTTGTTAGACAAGCGGCGAGCAACAAGAGCACCAAGATGATAAGGCGTGTCCCCAGTGAGTGCAGCAATTAAGAAAGCAAGAAGATAGCTAGAAATATTACTAGTGTTCTCCCTACCAAGAATGCTAGTAGCAATTTAATAAGCAAAATACTTAATGGCGGGGAGTTGAATGTTTCTTATCTTGCCACGCTGAATGGTGCGACAATCATCATTGGTGATTCCTCGATAGAGCTCCAACAATTCCTTGGGGTTGTCCTCGATCTTCTTTGCTGTACCTACAGGGGAAATATCCAATGCAGTACAAAAATCCTCCAACTTCATAGTAATAGGTTTACCATAGATCTTGAATGCAACTGTCGGGTGATAGTGCTTGTTGTTGAACTTAAAGCTCTCCACAAAGATTTTAGTGAGCATGTAGTATTGCTCCCTCTCATCTCCCATGTAGGTGGTTAAGCCCGCCTTACCGACGAGGGTCAAGAAATAATCCAACAACCCTGCATTACTCAAAAAGTCATAACATGGGAAGGATGAAGCATTAGGGACTCCATTGTCCTCTTCGGGTTCGAAACTCGGTGTGATGAGGTCCTCATTATAGGATTGCCTGAATCGGGTAGATGACCTTGAGGGCCTCCCCGTGCTTGTCGTCTCTCTTTCAAACACTTCTCCAAAGTTATGGTTATCCATCTTCCTTTTCTGAAATTTTTCAACAAACATTATAAAATTTGATTTGGTGACATATAATTGAGGGGAACCACTATAGGAACTTGCTAGAGTACTAAACATGCATCAAAACTAGTTTCTACCACTTGGAACAAGCATGCAAGCTCACTAAACATGTTACCTACAACAACAAAATATTCAAGATATACTCCACCAAACAAAATTCTACTTGGATAATCGGAGGAGTCACATACCGGAGAGCAAATGTGCCAAATTTCAGACAGAAATCTGGGCTGAGCAAAGAGATCGAGAAATCTTGAGCTCTTGAGTTCTTGAGCAGAAACGCGAGTGAGAGAAAGCTGGTGCGAGTTTTTTCGGGAGAGAGAAGAGAGTGGGAGGAAAAGATGAAGTGGTGGGGCAAGGAGGGCCCCACACAACAGGGTGGCGCTCCCCTTCCAGGCCGCGCCGGCCTGTGGGGTGCCACCCTGGGGTGCCCCACTGGTCATCCCCAGGTGCTCCCAGGTGCTTCTTCGAAAAATAGGACCAACGGTATAATTTTTGTGAATTTTTGAAAACTTTGAAAAATGCACATTTCTGGGTGTCAAAATTATTATTACTGGGCAGAAGAAGATTTTGAAATCTCTAATTAACTAAAGAACTTTGCAAAACAAAAGTGCTACAGCAAGTAAAACAAGTGGAGGAAGAAAGAGATGTTGTTTAGTTCCTCTATGCATATAAAATGAATTTGTTAACAAGGTTGATCAAGTCTTGCCACCAAATAAATTTTACATAACATATGAAGAAATAAACCTCAAATCAATCATGTTACCTTGTATTGTATTGATATGGATCCAATCATAAGAGTTTGATATTCTTCTTTAGGCTCATATATTGGACAATCAATAGTTCCCACTTTGATAGTTCTCACATTAGAAATTGTATTGACTCCACATGCTTTCTCAATCCTCTTGGGAAAATGAACGGTATGCTCCTTGTCATCGACATTGAAAGTAACTTTTCCTTTATTGCAATCAATAACAGCCCATGCGGTGTTAAGAAAAGGTCTCCCAAGAATAATAGACATATTATCATCTTCAGGCATTTCCAACACAACAAAATCAGTTAATATCAAGCAGTTATTAGTAACTTGAACAGGAACATCCTCACATATACCAACAGGAATAGTAGTAGATTTATCAGCCATTTGCAAAGATATATCAGTCGGTATCAACCACTACAAGAAAAGTTCTGATAGACAACGTCTCAAAATCGTCCGCTAAGGGGTATTTTTCGTCGCCTATGGGCCTAACCCGACGATATGGGTTCTGTTGTGGAAACCGCGTCGAGCAAAGTCCAACGACGTTTTTTCGGTCCGTCGCGCTTGGGCGCCCTTCCGCCACGGAAAATCGGACCGTTGCGCAAGTGTTTCCGGGAGCCCGTTGATCTGCCGACGTCATGCAAACTGACACGTGGCGGATGATACGTCTCCAACGTATCGATAATTTCTTGTGTTCCATGCCACATTATTGATGTTATCTACATGTTTTATGCACACTTTATATCATATTCGTGCATTTTCTGGAACTAACCTATTAACAAGATGCCGAAGTGCCGATTGCTCGTTTTCTGCTGTTTTTGGTTTCAGAAATCCTAGTAAAGAAATATTCTCGGAATTGGACGAAATAAAAGCCCGGAGGCCTATTTTCTCACGAAGCTTCCGGAAGACCGAAGACGAGACGAAGAGGGGCCACGGGGAGCCAAACCCTAGGGCGGCGCGGCCCCCCCTTGGCCGCGCGGCCCCGTGGTGTGGGCCCCCCGTGCCGCCTCTTGACTTGCCCTTCCGCCTACAAATAGCCTCCGTGACGAAACCCCCGCACCGAGAGCCACGATACGGAAAACATTGCGAGGCGCCGTCGCCGCCGATCCCATCTCGGGGGATCCTGGAGATCGCCTCCGGCACCCTGCCGGAGAGGGGATTCATCTCCCGGAGGACTCTACGCCACCATGGTCGCCTTCGGTGTGATGTGTGAGTAGTCTACCCCTGGACTATGGGTCCATAGCAGTAGCTAGATGGTTGTCTTCTCCCCATTGTGCTATCATTGTCGGATCTTGTGAGCTGCCTATCATGATCAAGATCATCTATATGTAATTCTATATGTTGCGTTTGTTGGGATCCGATGAATAGAGAATACTTGTTATGTTGATTATCAAAGTTATGCTTATGTGTTGTTTATGATCTTGCATGCTCTCCGTTATTAGTAGATGCTCCGGCCAAGTAGATGCTTTTAACTCCAAGAGGGAGTACTTATGCTCGATAGTGGGTTCATGCCCGCATTGACACCGGGACGATGACGAGAAAGTTCTAAGGTTGTGTTGTGTCTGTTGCCACTAGGGATAAAACATTGATGCTATGTCTAAGGATGTAGTTGTTGATTACATTACGCACCATACTTAATGCAATTGTCTGTTGCTTTGCAACTTAATACTTGGAGGGGTTCGGATGATAACCTGAAGGTGGACTTTTTAGGCATAGATGCAGTTGGATGGCGGTCTATGTACTTTGTCGTAATGCCCAATTAAATCTCACTATACTCATCGTGATATGTATGTGCATTGTCATGCTCTCTTTATTTGTCAATTGCCCAACTGTAATTTGTTCACCCAACATGCTGTTCGTCTTATGGGAGAGACACCTCTAGTGAACTGTGGACCCCGGTCCAATTCTCTTTACTGGAAATACAATCTACTGCAATACTTGTTTTTACTTGTTTTCTCTCGCAAACAATCATCTTCCACACAATACGGTTAATCCTTTGTTACAGCAAGCCGGTGAGATTGACAACCTCACTTGTTTCGTTGGGGCAAAGTAGTTTGGTTGTGTTGTGCGGGTTCCACGTTGGCGCCGGAATCTCCGGTGTTGCGCCGCACTACATCCCGCCGCCATCAACCTTCAACGTGCTTCTTGGCTCCTCCTGGTTCGATAAACCTTGGTTTCTTTCGAGGGAAAACTTGCTGCTGTGCTCATCATACCTTCCTCTTGGGGTTGCCCAACGAACGTGTGAAATACACGCCATCAAGCATATTTTCCGGCGCCGTTGCCGGGGAGATCAAGACACGCTGCAAGGGGAGTCTCCACTTCTCAATCTCTTTACTTTGTTTTTGTCTTGCTTTATTTTATTTACTACTTTGTTTGCTGCACTAAATCAAAATACAAAAAAATTAGTTGCTAGTTTTACTTTATTTGCTATCTTGTTTGCTATATCGAAAATACAAAAAAATTAGTTTACTTGCATTTACTTTATCTAGTTTGCTTTATTTACTATTGCTAAAATGGCCAACGCTGAAAATACTAAGTTGTGTGACTTCACAACCACAAATAATAATGATTTCTTATGCACACCTATTGCTCCACCTGCTACTACAGCAGAATTCTTTGAAATTAAACCTGCTTTACTTGAATCTTGTCATGAAAGATCAATTTTCCGGAATTAGTTACGATGATGCTCGCTGCCCATCTTAATAATTTTGTTGAACTATGTGAAATGCAAAAATATAAAGATGTAGATGGTGATATTATTAAACTAAAATTGTTCCCTTTCTCATTAAGAGGAAGAGCTAAAGATTGGTTGCTATCTCTGCCTAAGAATAGTATTGATTCATGGACTAAATGCAAGGATGCTTTTATTGGTAGATATTATCCCCCTGCTAAAATTATATCTTTGAGGAGTAGCATAATGAATTTTAAACAATTAGATACTGAACATGTTGCTCAAGCTTGGGAAAGAATGAAATCTCTGGTTAAAAATTGCCCAACCCATGGACTGACTACTTGGATGATCATCCAAACCTTCTATGCAGGACTAAATTTTTCTTCACGGAATTTATTGGATTCAACTGCTGGAGGTACCTTTATGTCCATCACTCTTGGTGAAGCAACAAAGCTTCTTGATAATATGATGATCAACTACTCTGAATGGCACGCGGAAAAAGCTCCACAAGGTGAGAAGGTAAATTCTATTGAAGAATCCTCCTCCTTGAATGATAAGGTTGATGCACCACCCTTCGATAATACTTGATACACACTTTCTGCGCCTAGCTGAAAGGCGTTAAAGAAAAGCGCTTATGGGAGACAACCCATGTTTTTACCTACAGTACTTTGTTTTTATTTTGTGTCTTGGAAGTTGTTTACTACTGTAGCAACCTCTCCTTATCTTAGTTTTGAGTTTTGTTGTGCCAAGTTAAGCCGTTGATAGAAAAGTAAGTACTAGATTTGGATTACTGCGCAGTTCCAGATTTCTTTGCTGTCACGAATCTGAGCCCACTGCCCTGCAGGAAGCTCAGAAAATTATGCCAATTTACGTGCATGATCCTCAGATATGTACGCAACTTTCATTCAATTTGAGCATTTTCATTTGAGCAAGTCTGGTGCCATTTTAAAATTCGTCAATACGAACTGTTCTGTTTTGACAGATTCTGCCTTTTATTTCGCATTGCCTCTTTCGCTATGTTGGATGAATTTCTTTGATCCACTAATGTCCAGTAGCATTATGCAATGTCCAGCAGTGTTAAGAATGATTGTGTCACCTCTGAATATGTCAATTTATATTGTGCACTAACCCTCTAATGAGTTGTTTCGAGTTTGGTGTGGAGGAAGTTTTCAAGGATCAAGAGAAGAGTATGATGCAACATGATCAAGGAGAGTGAAAGCTCTAAGCTTGGGGATGCACCCGGCGGTTCACCCCTGCATATATCAAGAAGACTCAAGCGTCTAAGCTTGGGGATGCCCAAGGCATCCCCTTCTTCATCAACAAATTATCGGGTTCCTCCCCCGAAACTACATTTTTATTCGGCCACATCTTATGTGCTTTTTCTTGGAGCGTCGGTTTGTTTTTGTTTTTGTTTTGTTTGAATAAAATGGATCCTAGCATTCACCTTATGGGAGAGATACACACTCCGCTGTAGCATATGGACAAATATGTCCTTGGTTTCTACTCATAGTATTCATGGCGAAGTTTCTCCTTCGTTAAATTGTTATATGGTTGGA
This sequence comes from Lolium rigidum, assembly GCF_022539505.1. NCBI lineage: Eukaryota > Viridiplantae > Streptophyta > Magnoliopsida > Poales > Poaceae > Lolium > Lolium rigidum. The sequence continues at coordinate 104,305,010 of NC_061510.1, forward strand.
ATTGGAAAATGATACATGTAGTAATTGCTATAAATGTCTTGGGTAATGTGATACTTGGCAATTGTTGTGCTCATGTTTAAGCTCTTGCATCATATGCTTTGCACCCATTAATGAAGAAATACATAGAGCATGCTAAAATTTGGTTTGCATAATTGGTTTCTCTAAGGTCTAGATAATTTCTAGTATTGAGTTTGAACAACAAGGAAGACGGTGTAGAGTTTTATAATGTTTTCAATATGTCTTTTATGTGAGTTTTGCTGTACCGTTCATCCTTGTGTTTGTTTCTAACAAGCCTTGCTAGCCTAAACCTTGTATCGAGAGGGAATACTTCTCATGCATCCAAAATACTTGAGCCAATGATACGTCTCCAACGTATCGATAATTTCTTGTGTTCCATGCCACATTATTGATGTTATCTACATGTTATATGCACACTTTATGTCATATTCGTGCATTTTCTGGAACTAACCTATTAACAAGATGCCGAAGTGCCAGTTCTCGTTTTCTCGCTGTTTTTGGTTTCCGAAATCCTAGTAACGAAATATTCTCGGAATCGGACGAAATCAACGCCAAAGTTCCTATTTTCATCGGAAGCATCCAGAACACCCGGGAAGGACCAGAGGGGGGCCACAGGGCCACCAAACCCTAGGCTGGCGCGGCCAGAGGGGGGGCCGCGCCGCCCTATGGTGTGGCCCCCCGTCAGCCCTCCTGCGCCGCCTCTTCGCCTATATAAAGCCCCCGGATCAGAAAACCCGATACCAATTGACGAAACCCACGTAAACCTGCCGGAGCCGCCGCCATCGCGAAGCCAAGATCCGGGGACAGGATCTGCTGTCCGGCACCCTGCCGGAGCGGGGAAGTGCCCCGGAAGGCTTCTCCATCGACACCGCTGCCATCTCCACCGCCATCTTCATCACCGCTGCTGCTCCCATGAGGAGGGAGTAGTTCTCCATCGAGGCTCGGGGCTGTACCGGTAGCTATGTGGTTCATCTCTCTCCTATGTGTGTCAATACAATAATCTCATGAGCTGCCTTACATGATTGAGATTCATATGATGATGCTTGTAATCTAGATGTCATTATGCTAGTCAAGTGAGTTTTACTTATGTGATCTCCGGAGACTCCTCGTCCCACGTGTGTAAAGGTGACAGTGTGTGCACCGTGTGGGTCTCTTAGGCTAGATTTCACAGAATACTTATTCACTGTTGAATGGCATAGTGAGGTGCTTATTTATATCTCTTTATGACTGCAATGTGTTTGTATCACTACTATCTATGTGCTACTCTAGTGATGTGTTATTAAAGTAGTTCTATTCCTCCTGCATGTGTGCAAAGGTGACAGTGCGTGCACCGTGTTAGTACTTGGTTTGTGCTATGATCATGATCTCTTGTAGATTATGGAGTTAACTATTGCTATGATAATATTGATGTGATCTATTCCTCCTACATATGCATGAAGGTGACAGTGTGCATGCTATGCTAGTACTTGGTTTAGTAGCATTGATCTATCTTACACTAAAGGTTACTTAAACATGAGCATTATTGTGGAGCTTGTTAACTCCGGCATTGAGGGTTCGTGTAATCCTACGCAATGTGTTCATCATCCAACAAAAGTGTAGAGTATGCATTTATCCGCTCCGTTATGTGATCGATGTTGAGAGTGTCCACTAGTGAAAGTGTAATCCCTAGGCCTTGTTCCTAAATATCGCTATCGCTGCTTGTTTACTTGTTTTACTCGTGTTACTACTGCTGCAATACTACCACCATCAACTACACGCCGAGCAAGCTATTTTCTGGCACCGTTGCTACTGCTCATACTTATTCATACCACCTGTATTTCACTTTCTCTTCGCCGAACTAGTGCACCTATTAGGTGTGTTGGGGACACAAGAGACTTCTTGCTTTGTGGTTGCAGGGTTGCATGAGAGGGATATCTTTGACCTCTTCCTCCCTGAGTTCGATAAACCTTGGGTATCCACTTAAGGGAAACTTGCTCGCTGTTCTACAAACCTCTCGCTCTTGGAGGCCCAACACTCGTCTACGGGAAAGGAGGGGGAACGTAGACATCAAGCACTTTTCCGGCGCCGTTGCCGGGGAGGAAAGGTAAACGGCACACACACACGGCAACCCCGGCAACTAGCCACTTTTCACGGCGCCGTTGCCGGGGAGGAAAGGTAAAAGGCTCTCATACTACGGTCTCAGGTAAAGTATTTTTCCGGCGCCGTCGTGTGTGTGCTCAAAGCTATTTCCTTTAGATCCTGCAATTGCATCTTGTTGTTTCTTGTTTACACTAGTTTGGCATAATGTACAAGAGTGAGCTTCTTATTCTATTTCCTGAATTAAAACATGGATTGTTTGGTGCGAAAATTAAAAAACCTATGAAATCTTCTTTGCATGCTGGTAGTAATATTAGTATGAACGTTTCGAACACCATAGTTGACAATAATATAGAAAGTTCTAAGCTTGGGGAAGCTGGTTTGCATGATATTTTTAGTCCCCCAAGCATTGAGGAGAAAATTTTCTTTGATGATACTTTGCCTCCTATTTCTGATGATGATAATGATAGTGGTCTTTTTGTGCCACTTACTGCTGAGAGTAAATTTTGTTGTGATTATACTATGCCTCTTACACTTGATGAGAATAATAATGATAGCTACTTTGTCGAATTTGCTCCCACTACTACTAATAAAATTGATTATGCCTATGTGGAGAGTAATAATTTTATGCATGAGACTCATGATAAGAATGCTTTATGTGATAGTTATATTGTTGAGTTTGCTCATGATGCTACTGAAAGTTATTATGAGAGAGGAAAATATGGTTGTAGAAATTTTCATGTTACTAAAACACCTCTCTATGTGCTGAAATTTTTGATGCTACACTTGTTTTATCTTCCTATGCTTGTTACTTTGCTCTTCATGAACTTGTTTATTTACAAGATTCCTATGCATAGGAAGCATGTTAGACTTAAATGTGTTTTGAATTTGCCTCTTGATGCTCTCTTTTGCTTCACATACTATCTTTTGCGAGTGCATCATTAAAACTGCTGAGCCCATCTTAATGGCTATAAAGAAAAGAACTTCTTGGGAGATAACCCATGTGTTATTTTGCTACAGTAATTTGTTTTATATTTGCGTCTTGGAAGTTGTTTACTACTGTAGCAACCTCTCCTTATCTTAGTTTTGAGTTTTGTTGTGCCAAGTTAAGCCGTTGATAGAAAAGTAAGTACTAGATTTGGATTACTGCGCAGTTCCAGATTTCTTTGCTGTCACGAATCTGAGCCCACTGCCCTGCAGGAAGCTCAGAAAATTATGCCAATTTACGTGCATGATCCTCAGATATGTACGCAACTTTCATTCAATTTGAGCATTTTCATTTGAGCAAGTCTGGTGGCCTAATAAAATCCATCTTTACGGACTGTTCTGTTTTGACAGATTCTGCCTTTTATTTCGCATTGCCTCTTTTGCTATGTTGGATGAATTTCTTTGATCCATTAATGTCCAGTAGCTTTATGCAATGTCCAGAAGTGTTAAGAATGATTGTGTCACCTCTGAACATGTTAATTTTTATTGTCCACTAACCCTCTAATGAGTTGTTTCGAGTTTGGTGTGGAGGAAGTTTTCAAGGGTCAAGAGAGGAGGATGATATACTATGATCAAGGAGAGTGAAAGCTCTAAGCTTGGGGATGCACCCCGTGGTTCACCCCTGCATATATCAAGAAGACTCAAGCGTTTAAGCTTGGGGATGCCCAAGGCATCCCCTTCTTCATCGACAACATTATCGGGTTCCTCCCCGAAACTATATTTTTATTCCATCACATCTTATGTGCTTTTTCTTGGAGCGTCTGTTTGTTTGCTTTTGTTTTTGTTTGTGTTTGAATAAATTGGATTACATCATGCTTGTGTGGGAGAGAGAGACACGCTCCGCTGGTTCATATGAACACATGTGTTCTTAGCTCATAATATTCATGGCGAAGTTTCCTCTTCGTTAAATTGTTATATGGTTGGAATTGGAAAATGATACATGTAGTAATTGCTATAAATGTTTTGGGTAATGTGATACTTGGCAATTGTTGTGCTCATGTTTAAGCTCTTGCATCATATGCTTTGCACCCATTAATGAAGAAATACATAGAGCATGCTAAAATTTGGTTTGCATAATTGGTTTCTCTAAGGTCTAGATAATTTCTAGTATTGAGTTTGAACAACAAGGAAGACGGTGTAGAGTCTTATAATGTTTTCAATATGTCTTTTATGTGAGTTTTGCTGTACTAGTTCATCCTTGTGTTTGCCTCAAACAACCTTGCTAGCCTAAACCTTGTATCGAGAGGGAATACTTCTCATGCATCCAAATACTTGAGCCAACACTATGCCATTTGTGTCCACCATACCTACCTACTACATGGTATTTCTCCGCCATTCCAAAGTAAATTGCTTGAGTGCTACCTTTAAACAATTCAAAATTTATTACCTCTTATTTGTGTCAATGTTTTATAGCTCATGAGGAAGTATGTGGTGTTTATCTTTCAATCTTGTTGGGCAACTTTCACCAATGGACTAGTGGCTTCATCCGCTTATCCAATAATTTTGCAAAAAGAGCTGGCAATGGGATTCCCGGTCCCAAATTAACAAACTAAAAATAGACACTCCTCCATGGTATGTGATTGTTGGACGGCACCCGAAGGATTCGGTTAGCCATGGCTTGTGTAAGCAAAGGTTGGGAGGAGTGTCATCATAATAAAACTAAAATAAAAAGGCACTCCTTCATGGTATGAGATTGTTGGCGGGCACCCGAGGATTCGGTTAGCCATGGTTTGTGAAAGAAAGGTTGGAAGGAGTGCCATCCAAAAATAAAATAAAATGGGAGCCGCTCTTTGAAGGTTTGTCCGGCAAGGGGGTTAGAGTACCCGCTACCATTCGTTGACAACAACATACACCTCTCAAAACTTTATTTTTATGCTCTCTTTATGTTTTCAAAATCAAAGCTCTAGCACAAATATAGCAATCGATGCTTTTCCTCTATGGAGGACCATTCTTTTACTTTCAATGTTGAGTCAGTTCACCTATTTCTCTCCACCTCAAGAAGCAAACACTTGTGTGAACTGTGCATTGATTCCTACATATTCGCTTATTGCACTTATTATATTACTCTATGTTGACAATATCCATGAGATATACATGTTACAAGTTGAAAGCAACCGCTGAAACTTAATCTTCTTTTGTGTTGCTTCAATACCTTTACTTTGAATTATTGCTTTATGAGTTAACTCTTATGCAAGACTTATTGATGCTTGTCTTGAAGTGCTATTCATGAAAAGTCTTTGCTTTATGATTCACTTGTTTACTCATGTCATCACCATTGTTTTGATCGCTGCATTCTCTACATATGCTTGTACAAATAGTATGATCAAGTTTATGATGGCATGTCACTCCAGAAATTATCTTTGTTATCGTTTTACCTGCTCGGGACGAGCGAAACTAAGCTTGGGGATGCCGATACGTCTCCAACGTATCGATAATTTCTTGTGTTCCATGCCACATTATTGATGTTATCTACATGTTATATGCACACTTTATGTCATATTCGTGCATTTTCACGGAACTAACCTATTAACAAGATGCCGAAGTGCCGGTTCTCGTTTTCTCGCTGTTTTTGGTTTCGAAATCCTAGTAACGAAATATTCTCGAATCGGACGAAATCAACGCCAAAGTTCCTATTTTCATCGGAAGCATCCGGAACACCGGGAAGGACCGGAGGGGGCCACGGGGCCACCAAACCCTAGGCTGGCGCGGCCGGAGGGGGCCGCGCCGCCTATGGTGTGGCCCCCCGTCAGCCCTCCTGCGCCGCCTCTTCGCCTATATAAAGCCCCTGGATCAGAAAACCCGATACCAATTGACGAAACCCACGAAACCCGCCGGAGCCGCCGCCATCGCGAAGCCAAGATGCGGGGGACAGGATCTCTGTTCCGGCACCCTGCCGGAGCGGGGAAGTGCCCCGGAAGGCTTCTCCATCGACACCGCTGCCATCTCCACCGCCATCTTCATCACCGCTGCTGCTCCCATGAGGAGGGAGTAGTTCTCCATCGAGGCTCGGGGCTGTACCGGTAGCTATGTGGTTCATCTCTCTCCTATGTGTGTCAATACAATAATCTCATGAGCTGCCTTACATGATTGAGATTCATATGATGATGCTTGTAATCTAGATGTCATTATGCTAGTCAAGTGAGTTTTACTTATGTGATCTCCGGAGACTCCTCGTCCCACGTGTGTAAAGGTGACAGTGTGTGCACCGTGTGGGTCTCTTAGGCTAGATTTCACAGAATACTTATTCACTTTTGAATGGCATAGTGAGGTGCTTATTTATATCTCTTTATGACTGCAATGTGTTTGTATCACTACTATCTATGTGCTACTCTAGTGATGTGTTATTAAAGTAGTTCTATTCCTCCTTGCATGTGTGCAAAGGTGACGAGTGCGTGCACCGTGTTAGTACTTGGTTTATGCTATGATCATGATCTCTTGTAGATTATGGAGTTAACTATTGCTATGATAATATTGATGTGATCTATTCCTCCTACATATGCATGAAGGTGACAGAGTGTGCATGCTATGCTAGTACTTGGTTTAGTAGCATTGATCTATCTTACACTAAAGGTTACTTAAACATGAGCATTATTGTGGAGCTTGTTAACTCCGGCATTGAGGGTTCGTGTAATCCTACGCAATGTGTTCATCATCCAACAAAAGTGTAGAGTATGCATTTATCCGCTTCTGTTATGTGATCGATGTTGAGAGTGTCCACTAGTGAAAGTGTAATCCCTAGGCCTTGTTCCTAAATATCGCTATCGCTTGCTTGTTTACTTGTTTTACTGTGTTACTACTCGCTGCAATACTACCACCATCAACTACACGCCGGCAAGCTATTTTCCGGCACCGTTGCTACTTGCTCATACTTATTCATACCACCTGTATTTCACTTTCTCTTCGCCGAACTAGTGCACCTATTAGGTGTGTTGGGGACACAAGAGACTTCTTGCTTTGTGGTTGCAGGGTTGCATGAGAGGGATATCTTTGACCTCTTCCTCCCTGAGTTCGATAAACCTTGGGTATCCACTTAAGGGAAACTTGCTGCTGTTCTACAAACCTCTGCTCTTGGAGGCCCAACACTGTCTACAGGAAAGGAGGGGGAACGTAGACATCAGCCAACACCATGCCATTTGTGTCCACCATACCTACCTACTACATGGTATTTTCCAGCCATTCCAAAGTAAATTGCTTGAGTGCTACCTTTAAAATTCCATCATTCACCTTTGCAATATATAGCTCATGGGACAAATAGCTTAAAAACTATTGTGGTATTGAATATGTAATTATGCACTTTATCTCTTATTAAGTTGCTTGTTGCGCGATAACCATGTTTACTGGGGAACGCCATCAACTCATTGTTGAATTTCATGTGAGTTGCTATGCATGTTCGTCTTGTCTGAAGTAAGGGCGATCTACACCGAGTTGAATGGTTTGAGCATGCATATTGTGAGAGAAGAACATTGGGCCGCTAACTAAAGCCATGTTCCATGGTGGAAGTTTCAGTTTTGGACAAACATCCTCAAATCTCTAATGAGAAAAGAATTAATTGTTGTTGAATGCTTAAAGCATTAAAAGAGGAGTCCATTATCTGTTGTCTATGTTGTCCCGGTATGGATGTCTAAGTTGAGAATAATCAAAAGCGAGAAATCCAAATGCGAGCTTTCTCCTTAGACCTTTGTACGAGCGGCATAGAGGTACCCCTTTGTGAAACTTGGTTAAAGCATATGTATTGCGGTGATAATCCGGGTAGTCCAAGCTAATTAGGACAAGGTGCGAGCACTATTAGTACACTATGCATGAGGCTTGCAACTTATAAGATATAATTTACATGATGCATATGCTTTATTACTACCGTTGACAAAATTGTTTCATGTTTTCAAAATCAAAGCTCTAGCACAAATATAGCAATCGATGCTTTTCCTCTATGAGGACCATTCTTTTACTTTCAATGTTGAGTCGGTTCACCTATTTCTCTCCACCTCAAGAAGCAAACACTTGTGTGAACTGTGCATTGATTCCTACATACTTGCTTATTGCACTTATTATATTACTCTATGTTGACAATATCCATGAGATATACATGTTACAAGTTGAAAGCAACCGCTGAAACTTAATCTTCTTTTGTGTTGCTTCAATACCTTTACTTTGAATTATTGCTTTATGAGTTAACTCTTATGCAAGACTTATTGATGCTTGTCTTGAAGTGCTATTCATGAAAAGTCTTTGCTTTATGATTCACTTGTTTACTCATGTCATCACCATTGTTTTGATCGCTGCATTCTCTACATATGCTTTACAAATAGTATGATCAAGTTTATGATGGCATGTCACTCCGAAATTATCTTTGTTATCGTTTTACCTGCTCGGGACGAGCAGAACTAAGCTTGGGGATGCTGATACGTCTCCAATGTATCGATAATTTCTTGTGTTCCATGCCACATTATTGATGTTATCTACATGTTTTATGCACACTTTATATCATATTCGTGCATTTTACGGAACTAACCTATTAACAAGATGCCGAAGTGCCGATTCTTCGTTTTCTTCTGTTTTTGGTTTCAGAAATCCTAGTAAAGAAATATTCTCGGAATTGGACGAAATAAAAGCCCGAGAGGCCTATTTTCTCACGAAGCTTCCGGAAGACCGAAGACGAGACGAAGAGGGGCCACGGGGGAGCCAAACCCTAGGGCGGCGCGGCCCCCTTGGCCGCGCGGCCACGTGGTGTGGGCCCCCGTGCCGCCTCTTGACTTGCCCTTCCGCCTACAAATAGCCTCCGTGACGAAACCCCCGATGCGAGAGCCACGATACGGAAAACATTGCGAGGCGCCGTCGCCGCCGATCCCATCTCGGGGGATCCCGGAGATCGCCTCCGGCACCCTGCCGGAGAGGGGATTCATCTCCCGGAGGACTCTACGCCGCCATGGTCGCCTCCGGTGTGATGTGTGAGTAGTCTACCCCTGGACTATGGGTCCATAGCAGTAGCTAGATGGTTGTCTTCTCCCCATTGTGCTATCATTGTCGGATCTTGTGAGCTGCCTATCATGATCAAGATCATCTATATGTAATTCTATATGTTGCGTTTGTTGGGATCCGATGAATAGAGAATACTTGTTATGTTGATTATCAAAGTTATGCTTATGTGTTGTTTATGATCTTGCATGCTCTCCGTTATTAGTAGATGCTCCGGCCAAGTAGATGCTTTTAACTCCAAGAGGGAGTACTTATGCTCGATAGTGGGTTCATGCCCGCATTGACACCGGGACAGGTGACGAAAGTTCTAAGGTTGTGTTGTCGTTGTTGCCACTAGGGATAAAACATTGATGCTATGTCTAAGGATGTAGTTGTTGATTACATTACGCACCATACTTAATGCAATTGTCCGTTGCTTTGCAACTTAATGCTGGAGGGGTTCGGATGATAACCTGAAGGTGGACTTTTTAGGCATAGATGCAGTTGGATGGCGGTCTATGTACTTTGTCGTAATGCCGAATTAAATCTCACTATACTCATCATGATATGTATGTGCATTGTCATGCTCTCTTTATTTGTCAATTGCCCAAGCGTAATTTGTTCACCCAACATGCTTGTTCGTCTTATGGGAGAGACACCTCTAGTGAGCTGTGGACCCCGGTCCAATTCTCTTTACTCGAAATACAATCTACTGCAATACTTGTTTTTACTGTTTTCTCTGCAAACAATCATCTTCCACACAATACGGTTAATCCTTTGTTACGAGCAAGCCGGTGAGATTGACAACCTCACTCGTTTCGTTGGGGCAAAGTAGTTTGGTTGTGTTGTGCAGGTTCCACGTTGGCGCCGGAATCTCCGGTGTTGCGCCGCACTACATCCCGCCGCCATCAACCTTCAACGTGCTTCTTGGCTCCTCCTGGTTCGATAAACCTTGGTTTCTTTCCGAGGGAAAACTTGCTGCTCGTGCTCATCATACCTTCCTCTTGGGGTTGCCCAACGAACGTGTGAAATACACGCCATCGGCGAGACGCCGTTAACCGGCGGTTAACGGCGTTAACCAGCTGAAACCCCGTGGTAGATGGTAGGCCCACACGAGGCTCGCCACGTCTTAGCGGGCCGGGCCAGCTGACATAGTTTGACCGGTCAACTATATAGCTGGGCTGGTCCATTAGTTACGTGGGCCGGGCCTAACCTCTAAGGTTGATCTGGTCAAAACTTAAATGGGCCGGCCCATTTAACATGTGGGGTCCACCTTACGGCAAGTCGGGCCGGCCCAAGAAGCAAGTGGGCCGGGCCAAAACCCAGTGGGTCCCACTTTCCTGTTAAAGGGCCGGCCCATTTAGTGTGTGGGGTCCACCGTATAGCAAGTGGGCCGGGCCAAAAACACAGGTGGGTCCCACTTTCCAGTTAAAGGGTCGGCCCATTTAGTATGTGGGGTCCACCATATAGCAAGTGGGCCGGCCCAACAAGATAGTGGGCGGGCCAAAACACAGGTGGGTCCCACTTTCCTGTTAAAGGGCCGGCCCATTTGGTGTGTGGGGTCCACCATATAGCAAGTGGGCCGGCCCAACAAGATAGTGGGCCGGGCCAAAAGCACAGGTGGGTCCCACCTTCCTGTTAAAAGGCCGGCCATTTAGTATGTGGGGTCCACCATATAGCAAGTGGGCCGGAACAACAAGATAGTGGGCCGGGCCAAAAACACAGGTGGGTCCCACTTTCCAGTTAAAAGGCCGGCCCATTTAGTATGTGGGGTCCACCATATAGCAAGTGGGCCGGCCCAACAAGATAGTGGGCCGGGCCAAAAACACATGTGTGTCCCACCTTCCTGTTAAAGGGCCGGCCCATTTACCATGTGGGACCACCATATAGCAAATGGGCTGGCCCAACAAGATAGTGGGCCGGCCCAATAAGCATGTGGATCCCACTATCGTGTAACCGGGCCGGCCTACTAAAGAAGTGGGCCGGCCCAAAATGAAAGTGGGTCCCACACTATTGTAAGTGGGCCGGCCCAATCTGTTGTAGTGCCCTACTTGTTTGACTAGTCAACTTGCATTAAATTTCATGAGCCTAAAATCGATATCAATGATACACACAATTACATACACAAACAAAACAAGTAGGAAAATTACAAGGCAATTCATGTGCCCAAATAAAAAAATTACATAGAATCATTGAGGACTTCTATTAGCATCATCAATAACACGTTGACATTTGGCAATCGCCTTGATTGAATCTTGTGTACTCTTTGTCAACATATCAGCTACGAGATCTTAAAGCGACAATACCATGTCTTTTATAAAGTACAGCCTTGAGATATTTCTTGTTTGATGAAAGCAATGGTCTAGGTTGACGGCTATGAGAAGATGCATCAGAAGAAATATCAGAAGTTTTTGTGGGCCTCACTTCTAATGAAGATTGCTTCATCACAACTGCATTCTGATAATAATGCAAAAAGAGTTAAACGATGAACTATGCAAACATTTATTATGCAATGTAGATATAAGATAATAACAAGTTGCATAAATAAGACAATGTATGGAACTTGTACTAAGCACAAACTTACATCATAATGTTGCACGGGGTCGCTACGGATCCTTTTTTGGCGACTATCTTCTAATGATGATCGCTTCATTAAAAGCGCATTCGGTAACATTGCAAACATAGTTACAACAATTAACTATTCAAACATGTATTACGCAATGTAGAGATCAGATAACGACATGTAGCAGAAATAAGCACAAGATAAGATAAGATGCATGTACTAAGCACATATCGGCTCGCTGCGAGGTCCTTCTCTTGCGTGCACTAGTAGTGGTCAACATGCCTGTCATTTTAGGTTCAGCCATCAAGTGAAATGCTAATCCTCCTGCTCCATTGTCCTTAATCTGTGTTTAGATATCACATTTAAGACCAAGTCAGCTGGTTTCAAATAACAAAAAACTTGAGCTGCCAAATGAATAAGCCAATATTTACCAGATATCAGATTAAAACCATCTAGATGTTGCTTTGCATGAGATACGAATTTCAGACATTCAGATTTAGAGTAGGGTAATGCCAAGGTTTTCCACATAAAGTAAACTGGCATTAAGAATGACCAAATGTCAGGTTCAAATCACCTTCGCAGTTTCTCCAAGATAAGCATATCAAATAGTCGAAACATAGGAAAGCATGAATGTCATTGCTATGGCAGGGTTCCAAGTGTTAATCTCTTGCATAAGGAACAATGCATATAGGTTATAGATAATAACGGAAGTAAGCTGCCAAAATTACCAACCAAGAACTCGGATTCCAACCTTCCCTAGCGTCCCCGTGTTAATGTTGGATGTTCTAATAAGTGGTTCGCATGATCAATCCCTAGGAAAAATAACATTGACAAGTCGGTCTACGATAATACAAAGACCGGACATGCACGCAGCAATAACTATATAAGCTAAAGACGAGGTATAAGAGCAAGCGGATTGGAAATGCACATAGCATGATTATAAAAGCGAGTGTGAGAATAGCGAGACACGAGAAAACAGCTAGCGGCTAGCGGTGAGCTAATGACGTGGTATAAGAACAAGCAGATTGGAAATGCCCATAGCATGACTATAAAAGCGAGTGCGACAATAGCATGCGGTACAAAAACGAGTTGGTAGCAAATGAATGGGTATAAGGCTATAAATATGTGGATGCACACAGGTGTCGAGTAGAATGAACAGGATGGTAGCGACCGGATAATGCTTTTGTACTGTACAATATTTAAACAAACTTCATGCGAAGCAACACATCAAGAAAGTTAACGGCATATGATATCTGCAAATAACTACACAAAACATGGTTAAAGAAACACCGCGATCTAACGGGCCAGCGTACTAACCAAGCTGCGGCGGGGTGGACGGGGGCGGCAACTTGCATTCACTACAAGAAAAGTTGCCATGGCCGACGAAGTTGAAGTCGCGCCGTGGTTGCTGGTGTACCATGGCCGACGATTTTGGTCCCTCCGTGGTGCATGTCAAAACTTTTTTTTTTTCTCGTTTTTGAGGCCACCTAGCCCGACGAAAGCGGCCAAAACGTCGC
>NC_061510.1:104318222-104332284 GCF_022539505.1 Lolium rigidum
GAACCCATATCGTCGGGTTAGGCCCATAGGCGACGAAAAATACCCCTTAGCGGACGATTTTGAGACGTTGTCTATCAGAACTTTTCTTGTAGTGATTCCAGCGGCGGCGAACGCGGGAGACGATGAATCGACCCTGTTTCAGTAGAAGCGGGCGTTAGTGAAGCAGATCTGGTTGGCTGGCAAGGGATTCGGTGAAGTTGATACAGCCGCTGCGCCGAGGTAGTCGGTGGCGAGGTCGGCGGTGAGCGCGATCCGTCGGTGGCGAGGTCGGCGGTGAAGCGCGATCCGTCGGTGGCGAGGTCGGCGGTGAAGCGGATCCGTCGGTGACGAGGGCGGCGGGGGAGCGGATCGGGTGGGTGGACAGCCAACACGATCAAGGCTACGCTGTGGAGGAGTATGCCGGCGGCGAAGCGGATCTAGTACTCGTAGAGAGTCGAGCTTTGGCGTGTGAGAGTATTTTTGAGCTAATGGGGCGAATGGTTGGTGGGTGGGTGTGGGCCTGTGGGGAGGGTTCGGGATCTAGGCAAGATATTTCATTGTTACCGAATGAGCCCTCCATGGTCGGTGGGTTGTAGCTTCCGGACCAGGGTTAAAAGGGTAAAACTGGTCACGGGATTTTCGAATGGATGCGGCGGGATGATTTGGCGCGCGGCCGAAATTTTCAGTTTCAAGCTACGAGCAGAACGACAAAAATAATGTTCTTCCCCAGGGAGCTCTCATTTCTTCCTCTTCTATTTCTCTCTCGAGTCTCTCCCACTCCCCCGGCTCCTCTCCCCCTTCTCTCCGGCGGCCTCACCGGCCGGAGACGAGGCCGACTTCTCTCTGTATATTGTACACCCTCCGAACTAAATTAATTGATTCAACTTTCCTTAGACGTGTATGTATCTAGAGTAAAAACATGTGTGGATACATCCATATTTAGATAAGCAAAGTTGAGTCGGCTAATTTGGATCCGAGGGAGTTAGTGTTGTTGTAAGCTTAGATCCAGTGTTTCCCATGAGCAGAATGGCGCAATGGAGTCGGGGATCTCGTCATCGGCTTCAGATCTGGCCTATGGTGAATCTGGCGGATCTTGCCGGCCAAACCCCGATCTGGTGCCATCAATGTGATGGCGCTAACGGTGAGGCTTGCTTTGGTTAGTGCTTCAGATCTGGCCAATGGGGAAGTCAAGCTGCTAAAGTTCACAAGCTCGGGGCATACGACGGCGTCATCCGTCTTGCCCGTGCACATCTTGGCCTTTCAGCGGCCCTTCTCAGAGCCAATATGCCGTTGCTGAGGCCCTTCTTCTCCTTCGTCCCGGCGACTACCGGCGACACCGTCCCAAGTGGTGCGTCCCCGGCGACGGAGTTGCTGGAAAGGATGCGGAGCAGAGATCTGATGTGCGGTCGAGAAGGACTCGATTGATTTTCTTCTATATGTTTTGGGGTCCTTTTTGTAAAGTTACAGGTTCTATTAGTTATTGTCTAGTACTTTTGGTCCTCTATGTAATTTTTTGGACTAGTTTCCATTGGCACTGATAAACTTGAATTTTGACAAGTTCACGGGGAAAAAAATTCCTTTGCACATATGGCCTATCATGTATAAACATTCTTGAGATTTAAACTATATGTAATGTGCCATGCATTAACCCTAAACCATATATATGTAACTAACCCTAGCTGATCAAACCCTACTTAATTAAAACAAATAACCCTAAACTATACGCATGCACTTTATGCGCAAAGGCGCGGGTGCCTCTAATAATGTGTGTGCGCACACTCTATCGATGATCCCTAAACCTTATACAACCCTGAAACCCTAATCCCTAATCCCTAAACCCTAAACACCCTAAACACTAAACCCTATACCCTAAACCCTAACCCTAACCCTAAACCCTAATTAAACCCTATATATAGGCCAACGACACTTAATTGTGCATCAAGCAGGCCAGGGGTGCCTCGCGGTCCTCTAATTAAATTAAATGTGCCATGCATTAACCCTAAACCATATATATGTAACTAACCATAGCTAATCAACCCTACTTAATGAAAACACATAACCCTAAAGTATACTAGCTATAACCCGATCTAATAAAAACATGCTCTATATATAGCAGCTAGCTAGCAAACCTTAGATTAACACCAATTAATATATACATGGCCTATATCGATCATGTTGTATAACATATCCCTGAGATTCATTAATTAATTATATAATTATCGTGATAAATTAATTAACTCTAATTTTGACAAGTTCTCTCGAATGAAAACACATTTGATTAAGTTGCCTCATAATATATACTAGCAATGGATGGCACGGCGGCACGCCGTGCCGACCATGTAATATGATGGTTGTGATATTTTTAAGAACATATTTAAATTGATGGAAGTAATTAATATTTTCTTGTTTGAACAGTAGGTTTTAGGATGGTTGGCAATGAAGTTGTAGATAACATACACTGAAATTAGGTGTATACAATTTTAATCTTGAAGATCAAGTAAATAAGTGGGCATGGTAATAATAACTGGTGTACTTCTATTTATACCGGTGGGAGGCATGTTTTTGTGTTGAGATTGAACAGTATATAAAATTTTACCCACATTAACTAAGGCATACAAATAAGTCGTAATTAATTTGGACATAGGATACGTACACATAATTAATTTGGACATAGGATACACTGATAGTGGGAGGGCATACAGAAAAACGGTGAACATGCACACTACAACAACAGGCTTGCTAGTTTTGGCAAATCACAGTAAACAAAATTGTAACTCCATTACAGTACTTGTTCCAATGAATATGGTAGTAACCAGTTTCATCCAAAGTACACACCACTTGCAAAATGGAACCTATATTAATATCCTGTCGAACTCTCTCATGACTTCTTAAAAAAAACATATTCATTATCGCCAATACACCCAAAAACAAATCTGAATATGCAACAATACATCCTCTTAATTATATTCAGTCATGCTCTCGAACATATACGTCTTCCTCATGAAGGGTGATATCATAGTATCCTGGTAGCAGTCATACTTTAAAATCATTCAAAAGTAGAGTTAAGAATGCATCGTTGTACTAAATAAAATGCAGATCATAAATCCATGTTTTGAGATCAGTTTCCATGTACTGCAGTCTGAATATATCAAATCAACTCTTGTATTCATCTCAACATTCATGGGATAGCTTTATTTTTCATGCTTTTCTAGCTTGTAAAAGTGCTTCCTCTTAGCTTAGTTGGCATTTTATAACTGTGAAGCTCCTGAAAAAGGGAAGTGGAGCAAAATAATTTTTGATTTGTTTCTCTACTATCCAAATAAGTATACGATTTAATGTTCCTTATGTGGCATCTAGCCACCCCTTTTCAAAAACTAACAGTGAAATGGGATGCAGCAAGACAGGAAGGGCCAATGAAAAAGGGTAAATAATTAAAGCAACTTACCAGTAAGTAACTATTCAGTTCTCTCGCAAAATAAATAAGGATAGATCAGTTTTGTCCTGGGCTTATCTGTTTTAATAAGCAACTTATCTGTTTTATGCGCTGCATCGGTGGGTAATAACACACTCAAGTCATTTTATTGCTCTGATGAAGTAGCTCATAAGACATGACTGATCTATTCTCACATTCGTTGCCGCTTAGAAAGGATACCTTCAACATGGATCTAGAGATATATGAAGATTAGAGGGTCACCTTTAGCCACGTCGTTCGCTTCAGGAAATGCTGTCTGTGCCGTTCGCTTCAGCAGATAATGCCCACTTGTGCTCGATGAATATTCGGCCCTTCACTCTGTCACCCATGCGCCCCACAGGTCTAACGCCGGTACTGCCGCACACAATATTCTGAGGAAACTTGCCTGTGATGTGTTGTTGAAATGCCGATGGTATCTTAACTGGATTGTGGCATCTATTTAGTAGCAGGGAATGGGAGGATTGAAACGATGGCTGCCAAGCAATGGTGTTTATACAGTTCAAAAAGCTGATCGAATTGAACTCCCTGAAGTTGTGCATCCTTAACTGTGCTCTAAATAGGTGAAAACATTGGCATGTTAAAGTTCTCACATTATTTATAGATAGTGGAAAACATAGTCTGCCACACCAATGAAGTAACGTGTATTTTACAAAGTTTAAGGGACACAAGTATCACATAGAAGGAAAACATAAACTCAATAAGCAAAATAGATGAGATGTCACAGATATGTTTAATTTCATCAAAAGGGTTTCATGAAAGAGAGAGCAAGAACCAAGTGTCAAAATTTGCATATGGAGGATCGAAGTAACTGAATATAAATCTGTATAGACCTCTAAATTGCAGGAAGTTGTGTGAGCATACCTGAAGTTATAACCTGAATAGGTAAAGGTGAGCACTATTTCAAATGATGAACAAATCAAGTACTATTTGGTACACTAAATTTCTAAGCTTGGTAGTTGATGCATCATTTTCATCTAGTGCAAGTATATTTAATCTTTCCTTGGATGTCACTCTTGGTACGGCAATGTAGAATTGTCCATAATAACTCATGTAGTGCTATGACCCTCCATATCGTCATGTCCCAAGTGCTGTGAAAATTATAAACAGAAAATATCTTCTCCATTGCAGTTTACAAAGCATCTAAATTGTTTATCCAAATACCATCCATTTACTGTAAAAATGTCAAACAGATAACTCAATGTAAAATAAGAAGCCACAGTACATGTCTATCAGTGAGTCTGAACCTAACAGCCTACATGAATCCATCTCAATTAAAACCATCCAAGTATATGCATCAAGAATTTTATGTTGCATACTTATCCCACCCGCAAATCTTTAGTACGACAAAAGCAGCTGACCCAAAGTAATGTTCACGCAAAATTGCATCAGTCAAGCCAGAAATAGCATGTTTAATTATCCAAACAAAAAATTGCAGTTTGCAATAATGCACAGTCCCCAATGGCTTGGAAGCTAAACTAAGTGGACCCTTCTTCATTTTTGTATGTTTTTTTCTAATAAAAGAAGTATAGGAATAAGTGGGTAAGTGGGTAAGTGGGTACAGACAACTGAAAGTAAAAAAGCAGTTCTTATTCTTCTCTCAAAGATGCTTTGGCTTACCGCAGCGTTGCTACTCCAGGCCTAGATGCAGTCTGTAGCTGTGAAACCAAAGGAAAGATATTTGCAGCATCTCCAATATTGAAAGAACAGATGATCTTTTGTCTCAAATTTGAGTTCGTTGCACAATACATGTGGTACAGCAGGGATCCCTCATAAGCAAAAGCCAAATAATCTTCCAAAAATAAATTATGTGCTACAGCAGGGCTCTTGTATTAACCCTATCCATAAGCAAAAGCCACATATAAACTGCGTTGAGTTAACTACATGATGTCCATAACAAATGAGAACTTACATGGATGATATTCCATTGGGATGGAGTTCTCCATTTATAGGACCAAGTACCGATCTCATCAGGCAGAGCTAGGAATTCTCGGAGACCAATAAAACACAGGCACTGCAAGCTTCATCTGAATGGGAAAGTCCAAAAATATTCACCTCGGTTATCAGTTCTCACATAAAGGAGTTGACTGCATGATTTCCATAACAAATGAAAACTCACGGAGAAAATTTAATGTCAAGAGAAAATTGCATATACCTTAGAGGTGCTAAAGCCTGGAGTTCACCATTTACACGACCAACTACCAAGTATCTTTACTATTATATTCGAGTTGGTCGTACGTCATACAACGCGTTTGGTGAAGGAGATTGGGAACATCCTAACCGTTCGATCTAAGTCAATGCCTCCGCTGAAAATCCATCCGTTCGATCTATTTCCCACCATAAATTACCCCTCTTTCCCGTTATTATCGCTAATCACGATATAAATTGTAATCAATGCAGACTTATTGTTAGAATGACTTATTGTTAGAATGGTAGGTCATTCTCAAAAATACCACAATCAAGGAATAAATCTTTACTATTCCTTCCCAGTCATCGCTTATTGTACAGATTTATTGCTATATCAGTAGAAGGCCACAATCAAGGAATAGGTCAGGCATGTCCCGGTACCAACTATTTACGTCTAACACCAATTAGGCAATCACGTCCGTTTTGATAGCATCCGCGTCGCCTCTGCGTCCAAGATTTGTTCGTGCTCGGCGCGCTCGTCAACATCACCCACGCCGCCGCCGCTTGCGACTCCATGACCCCCGCGCTCAGCCCCCTCGCGGACTCGCTACTGCACGAGCAGCACCATTACGCGCAGCTCATGAGATACTCGATCGACGTGGGCTGCTGATGAATTTAGCATCTGTGTTTGTTCACATAAGATCGTGTCCTTCATGGAGTTATTTGCACATTGCTTAATCGATTTGATCTGGTCTGTTCTGCTCGTAATGAGCTCAACGCACGGTCCTCACTTCCAAGGATTTCACGACAAGGTAAGCAGAGCACATCATTCAGACTATACTGCCTTCCCCCATTTTCTTGTTCTAAAAATCTATTTCACATTGCAGAATTTCCCATTCTACTATTGTGTTTAAGATATGTACACATCAAGAGGTACATTTTCCAGGGCATTAGGTTACTTTCATTTTTTCATTGCTATCATTGATTTGGATAAGTTTGATTTGTAGCATTTTTTATATATAATACCCTGATGTAGAAACATTCTTCTGTTTCAATTCTTTAATCCTCTCTCGGCACAAATGGTTTTAGCTGTCGATATTTTATTTGGTTGCAGATTAATCAGTTTACAAAAGCATATTGATTAAGAAAAATAATGGTAGGAGTACTAGCACAAATTTAGCATTGAAGCTCTTAGTTTCTTTTCCGAGTCGCTCTAAATTACTCAGCTATATAGTATGTGTGATAAGAAACTGAAGGTGGGTGAAACAAATCAATACGAGAGTTAGATCCTCTTCAGTGGTGCCAGACACCAGTACTTGGTAGAGAAAAGCAGCAACACATGTGGCACTGTTGCCGTGATTTAAAACATGGACTTCCATTGATAATTATGCCCACTTGTATACGTAGTTCTGTTATTGCAGCTTTGTATAGTTACCATGACATTAAAAATTTAGATGAGAATTGAAGCAATATATCACTTGCCGTGTCATTTATTTTTCTTGTTCAAATATCGGTGAGTTTGTATATCTCTCTTATGTGTATTGTTTGTGTCGGCTGCAAAGCTTGCATCAAGAAGTGGGTTATCTTATGTAAATATCCTTATTTTTTCTCCATATTCTTTCAGAATTTTATCTCATCGTGCATGAACTGAACTATTGGTTGTCTTTCCTTTTCAGTAAGTAACTCTGCGAAGCATGTGTGCAGAAAGATAGGTAACTGAAGCGTTCTTATGTTTTGTTGTTGTTGCTTGTGTCAATTTATTCATGTATAGTTGATTATCTTTTAGTGAAATTAATATGTTTATATTTCTTGTGGTAAGCCTCACCCGTTTGTTTGATGAATTTTGCACGTATGGTAGATCGCTAACTACTTTATAAACTAGAATATGTATGCCCCAGTGGAACGCAGTAGCATTTCCTGTTAGATGTGTTTTAACTTCTAGATTCAATATGGAAGCGATTTCACAGCAGATCTACGTAACTTATATTGGCTTCCACTACTATCACGCATACCTGCTGATATTCTTTACATTGAGCTTGGTCATATATTTTAGCAGCGGCACACCTATAAAAATCAATTCTCCAGCTGTGAGGTCGTAGCTTGTAGGAGAGAGGTAAATACATCAACACATGAGATGGAAAGATAGGAAGCCAAGCAAGCAGCATATAATGATTTAATTTCTGCCGATAAATTTCATTGATATTAGCATCATTACTGCAGTTCGTCATTTTGATGGTGCTTAAAATTAGAGCTGCTACTTACATTTTTTCCCCTGGATTACCGAAAAACTTCAATGTTTAATGTAAAATTCTAAGTATATTATAGTTCACTGGATGGCACTATGGCAATTAGTGGACCATTACCTATAGAGGATTCTCTTACAGAACAAGTTGTTCACTTTCCAGGGGGTTCCTTGGATCTGCTCCTTCATGCTTAGTTTTAGGAAGAGCACCATGAGCCAGCAGTGTATATGGCATATCGTCGGAAGGTCAGTTGTATACCCCTAGCAGTAGTAATGCAGTATTTTCTGTAAGGAAAAGTTGCTCTTCTCTTCATGTTTGCTATGAATTAGAGAGTTTTTGATATTGACCATTCTAATGGCGGCAACCTGTGTACCTGTTTACTAATTAATTAATTCGATAATGTTTTGTATATAAACAGTATGTCGAGAGCAACAAAACTAAATTTAGTTAATATCGTGATTTTTTTTCTTCGAGGCTCACATATTAATATCGTGAATTTTTTTCCGTCGAGGCTCACATACATTTCCTAAAGAAGTTTAGGTATTAAGCAAATATCCCCCGAAACTCTATTTTCTGAATAAAAATACTGAAAACCTATGTTGATCCCCATTATTTTCTTATGGAGAGTAAAAATACGATGCTTCGTTTGTGTAGAACCAGTTGCATCTTAGAGTGGAGTATGCTCAAGGTGCTTCACTTTTGTTTTTTGCATGTACATGTCAGATTGGGAGTGTCAGGAAAAAGCTACAATGTTGTGTAGGAAAAATAAGCATTAGCACCACGCCTTTAGTTGGCCAATTTGTTAGATTTTCTATAACTGATCCAAATAGACATCTGATATTATATTTTTCATCAAATTGTTGGCAATTTCATAAAGAACATAAATATGTTAGAAACAGAACTTATAAAAGGGAATATCTCAGAAATGATTGTGTATCTAATTTATGTAACTTGTTTATTAACTGTTCCTCTAAAGTCCCACTGGTGTATGTATTACCTACTGCATCATGTCCTCTGCTTCTACATAGATATTTTTATTTTTCAACAGCAGAAACTCTGTTCGGTCTGATGGCCGCACTCAGCTTTAATTTAGGGTTCACTAGATTCGGTAGTACACCATTTTCTTTGATGATGCTTGCGAATTACGTACTCCATCCGATCCAAATTTGAACTAAACCCCAACACTTATTATGGATCAGAGGGAGTAGTAATTACTCAAAAGGCTTGCGTTTTGTTCTTTTTGGATTGTATGAAAACAACTTGACAGCTTTCTACCTCTTGAATGATTGGAGCCCAGATTTGTAGCTCTATTTCTCAGGTAAACCTGCGGTTGTGTGGCACATAATATGCTCTACCATTGATGGAGGATCGGTGCAGTGCCAGTTAACCCCGCCGGTGATTCGTGATCTTCCTTCAATTGACCATAGCACATGGCAGCATCATTAACACTATGCGACGATGGCCTAGCACACACTCCAATTTGCGTTGGAAGAACTTCCAGTTGTCAAGAAGTTGTGGTACCGCCTAGAGAAGGCCATGCAATGCTATTCTCACTCGGCGCCCACAAGTTTAATTCTGCTAATTTTTTCGAGGTGTTCAAACTGATGGTGGGTGAGCAGTTCTTTTGTTTCCTGTACCACTCAATTCAAGAATCAGATAATTGGGGAAGATTTGGTAGCACGTTAGGTTCCTTCTCTTGACTGACTTGGAATTCATATGCCAAATGTTAATTTGTAGACGTACTGTCTCAAATTTTCTCAAATATATCCTATTTTATTGATCTGGTATAGTGTCAAGATAGGAGCAGAAAAACAAGAAAGCCAACCTATTTAGTAAGATCTTACAAAGTTTTGGCTTATATTAGTATGTTGGTGCATGAATCTTTGGGCTTCAGAACAAAAGATATATGCCATTTAATTTTTATTTTATTTTCACACACTATGCCTTATCTACTAGCAACTTCAAATTCATGGACAATGGAAAACTGGTAATCTACTACTACGGCAAGTATCATGTTGGAGTATAGGGGACTATGGAGTATTGTGGTTGCGATGTTGGAGTGAGTTTGACTATGTAAAAAAAATGACGATATGAAAAAAACCGATGTTAGGTAGCAACACAAAGATATTTAACTAGATATATTCTACCAACCCGTTGCAACGCACGGGCATTTAACTAGTCATCCTAATAAGTGAGAGCTAGGATTTCTTGGACCAGAATAGAACACTGGCACTGTAGGCCTCATCTAAACGGGGAAGTCCAACAATATCACCTGGGTTACCACAAAATATTAAGCTTCCCGCTCCGCTCTTTCAGATCTTTAGGATAGAATGACAGAAGGAATATCAAATCTTTCTTTTTTGAACAGAAAGGAAGATCAAATCTGAATATTCAGTTTATGAACTTTTAGCCCAAAAACATGGCGTGAATTTGTCTGGCACATATCTGACAAAGATTGAATTTGTGACTCTCATATGTTGTCAAATAATGAATTCCGACTCTTTTTAACCATTTTGTAGGTGGAAACATAAAATCCAGAGATCTCTCATGCATAAACAAAACGAAAGATAAAATCAAAGGACAGAAGAATTGGGTATGTTCTCTCGATGTAAGATGAGAGATCTCAAATTGATAAATCAGAAGGAAAAAATGGCCAATTGCCACAATTGAGCAAGACAATGGTCAAACACTCAAATGCATATCCATGTATATGTGAAGTTTTATCGAAAAATGTATATGTGAAGTTGTGAACCTGCGGATTGGTTGCTAAAAACAGCAGACTGTTTCCAGGGAGAGCAGGGCAAAGCAAATGCAGATTAATATATATCCCTATTACTTTGCCGAACTGCTTATAGGGAAGTACATGTGTGCTATGAATTCTGTAGTACTGTAGTAAGTAAGAAAAAAGTGAAATTATGGATGAACTCTATTGGCATGCAATCTTAGTCTAGCAGCCAGCTATTTTAGCTAACGATTTGACAACATTTAAAAAACTGGAAACTAAGCAACATAGATACCTGAATAAATATAGAAACGCCAGATCATGAACTCAAGAAAAAATAGTTTATAGAAGAAAGATCACCTGGGCTTAGCTTTGGCAAAATATTATAAACCCATCAACTGAATTTAGATGTGCCCTCCATACGAAATATCAATTTTGAAATAGTATAAAATGAGATCTTCATGGAAAGAAAACAATAATAAATCCATACCAAAGAAGAACAAACAATTACAAGTGAAGGAGATATCAGCCACGGGTGTGATTTCAGTTGGTTGCTCTGTTGCATCGGTATCTTTGTTTGTTGGATGCTTCGAAGCATATGTGGACCTATCATATTCAGTATTTTTAAGAACTGCACAGATGCCTTGTGGGTTGTAATGAAGAAGTAAAGATCTCTTTCAGCAAAACACTACGTCTGTTGAAACCAACACAAGTATGCATTTTTTATCAGAAGTAAATTTACTGAACCTATTTTCATGTAAAAAAAAACAAATAAACTCAAGATGAACTACTGAAAATCATCAATTTACACAAAAGTTGATTTGCACCTGAGGCTCATTTAAGCAAGAGCTTGTATGGTCGAGGGATCAGACTGATTGAAAGGAACACCTGCAGATGGAGGAAGGCCTCGAGGTATCCACGTTAGATGGGATGGAGTTGTCTGTTGCAATCATGGTGCTTCTGTCAAAGCCTCAGTGGAATCCTTGTTAGAGGTTGCCAAAATATAACCCCTGAATATGAAGTTCTTATTATCTTTTCTTCCAATGAATGAACACCTTGGCCTTGGTAGTAGACGCTCCATTGGAACAGCACCAAATCTAACACAAAAACAGTAAAAGATAGAAGGTTAAACCATATTTGATTAGTTTAGGCGTCAACCATATATTCAATCAAACGGTACAACATTCCTCGGTTTTCACAACCCAACCTACTGAATTAATTATGAAATATGACGTGTAAAAGGTACAAATCTATAACGACCACAACCAAATCACTAAATCAATTAGAGCTTCATTTCGTCTTTCCCTGAAGAATCTAGGCAATACAATCTTTCACTGGTTGCTACACCGAACGGGAGAATACTCACACTTGCAAAACATTTACTACTGACAGGCATATAGTACCTCTGTGCATGAGAAAAAAAACTGTAATTGTGACATGAACCCCATGCAATTCAGGAAAACAAATCACCAGAAAGAAAACCATTAAAAAAATGTCTACCATCATATGCCTTAGACACTCAAACTTCTCAAGCGAGACTCAAAATTCCAACAAAAATTAAGCTATGTGGAGAGATGCCTCGGCAACCCATCCAAAACAACCACCGCTGCAATCTGCGGCTAAATAGAAGAAATTTACATGTGGGATCACGGTCCAGAGATGAAGTAAACAATGGATGGAGAGATAATTACTCACCTAAAGTTTTGAGATAGTGTCACACCATGTCGTAGTTGCAGGCTCGATCAGGGAGCTGACCTGCAGCATGCAGAGGTAGGCATCGGCGAGGACTGCTGTCCGGAATGGCACGCAGGAGCGTGAGGAACCATATCATGGCGTCGACAAAGGCATGGTTGGCCCCTCGAAGCTTGTTCAGGCCGAGCACCTCGACCATATCATCCCTGAACCACCTCGTTGGCCCGTTCGCGACTCTTACTCCTTAACTGGCAAGGCTTCAGCCGCGGCGCTTTCCGTCGTCTTCGTCACAGGGAACAGGCGAGAGAGGGACGAAGTGGAGGAACAACAGAACGCAAGAGAGAAGAAGCAGCGTCGAGTGCTGCTGGGACGTGCGACCGTGACGCACCGGCCAACAGGACGCTGGGTCACGGCAGCACGGGCGGGTCGCCTAGGAAACACGCGGAGGCGGTGGCCGGACAACATGGGCCATTTGTCCCCGGCAGCGCCACGGGGCTGACCGGCCGGGCAAGTGGAGACGACGAATTGCTGCGTCGCGCGGAGGCTGAACAGAGGTGGTAGAAATCGGCGAGAGTCCGTAGGTAGGGGACAGGCCAACAGAGGAAAAGGAGGCCGACGGTTATGGAACCCATCAACAACACAACCGATCGAACGCGGCCGCGACAAACGTAGCCAGCATGACCACAACCGGCCCTGCGCCACAAGGCCTCCCTCGGCGACACCACCGACCAGCACGGCGCCCCGCAACCCGGCCAGGAACACCGCCACGCCCGCCAGCGAGCCAGAAGACGGGAAGAAGAGCCCTGCCAGTCCCCAGGATCTCGGCCATGCCTCGGAGCTCCAGCGGCGAGGGCTCCCTGCAGATAACGGCGTCTGTGACGCGCGCCCGGTCACGCCCAGAACCAGCGCGCCGCGGCGCCTGCACCGCACGAAAGCCGCAACGCACGACAGCACGTCGCACCCCGCGAGCACCTCCAGGACGTGGGCGCGGATCGTGCTGGGCAACTCGTGCGCGATCACCACCGGCGGCTCGGGCCACGGTTCTTGGATCCGGAGCACAGCTGCGTGCCCGGCCTCGGCCTTCACGGCTGACGGAGATCATCGGTAGCGGCAGTTGCATTCGCCATGCCTGCCGTGTTGAACCCTACCCTCGCCCTGGGCTTGAGGAGGACCCATCCTAGCGTGTATTGACGCAGCCGAGCACCGCGCTGGAGCGGAAACAGAAAAGGGGGAGGCGGCGGCGCCGGACGTGGCCATGAAGGGGGAGGACGGCGGCGGCCCTAGGACAAGAATGGCGCTGGCGGCGATGGGGAGGAGGTCGAAGCGGTGGAGTTTTTTTTTTGAGGGGAAGCGGTGGAGTTAATGGGAGGGAATGAGTGTTGCGGCCTGCGGGGAGAAAATCGAGGAGGCCGGAGCAGACCAAATAGTTGGTCAAAGCGGTCCACTAAAAATGCTACATCCACCCATTCCAAAAAAAACACCACACAGTAAAGAAAAGGAGCAACCAAAAATCCAAGAGAGCACCCGAACTACACACAAGAAAAAACACCCGAACTTCAAAATTCTAGCAAAAATCGAAGTTGTTGAGGTTTAATATAGTAGTTATATATAATTAGTGTGCATGCATGTCCTACCATGCATTCGTGCATATATTTTAATGTATATTTGAACATATTCTTGGGGATTTCAATCTCTCTCTCTCGATCATCTATATATCGTTGGTGGCCAAAAAACACACATATATATGCATGCAATTTATGCGTAAAGGCGCGGGTGCCTCTAATAATGTGTGTGCGCACTCGATCGATGATCCCTAAACCTTAAACAACC
>NC_061510.1:104332384-104386893 GCF_022539505.1 Lolium rigidum
GCGGAGGCGGGGACTTCGTCCATCGCGCGGTGGAGGCTCCCCTGGTGGCGGCGACGTACGTCTCCGGTGGCTCCGGCAGCGAGCTGGCGCGGGAGTGCGGCGGCCTGGACGTCTCCACGGTGTTGGAGCGGCTTCCAGCGCGATGGATCGCCCTACTGGCGGTGGATCTTCGGATCACCGGTGGTAGGGGCCCCTAGGGTCTCGGGAGGCGCTGCCGAGATGGTGGAGGCGCTGCCGAGATGGTGGAGGCGGCGTCGCGTCAGAATAAAGGTGCTGGAGCTCGGTCCCCATCTCGGCAAGGCCACATGTGGCGGCGCCGGCGAGCTGCTGGCCTGGTTTCCTCTCAGATCGATGGATCTGGGGAGGGTGGTCTCTCCGGGCACGGTCGTCTGGCGACTCTGCCGTGGAGCTTTGGGAGTCGGAGGGTTGTTGTTAGTGTTGTCTTCCCCTCGGCCGGCCGTGGTGGCGAGGGACGGGAAGGGGACGGTACAATTTCCTTCCTCGTTAGGGTTTTTAGGGTCGTTTTTTTTGAGATGCGACTGTCCCGTCGTGAAGCTTCCTCCGGCCGGCCATGGTGGCGAGGGGAGGAGGTGGCTTGACGTGGCATCGATGGTTGGGACCTACTGCTCGGGATCCGTGGATTGGAGGTTCTGCTTGGTCTCCACCAGCTCCCGCCTGCCCCGATGGTCTGGAAAAGATTACTAGCTCTCACCCCTCGGGGTGGGCACTCCTGCGGTGTTCAAAGCCCAATGTGGTGAAGGTGGCGGCGGTGACTCGATGGTGTCTGAAGATGGGCGGCTTCCGGATTCGGTCTCTGTACTTGGGTGGTGACGATGAGGACGATGGGCTGGATTACGATTTGGAAGTACGGTGTGTGGTCTTGTGGCTCCATATTGTATTTTCCTTTTTTTGTGAAGTCGTTTGTAATCGGTTTTGCCATTGTTGAATTTCCTCAGTTGTTATCTAAAAAAAAAGGCTTTTTGGTGGATTGATGCATGTATACGTGCATGCATGCGTACGTTGCTGGCCGGTCGGACAACACGGGCATACGCAAACGTGTACTAGTACTAGTATATGTGTGTATTGGTGGAGATGTACTCAGCTTATACCTTAAGAAGGAACAGAAAATAAAGCGCACACACATGTGCTGAGAGATCCCATCCATCCTACTTCACGTTGCAGCTTACAGTATTCATTAAGCGCTAGATGTTGTTTAACCAAACAGCAACATCCTGCTCAGCCTCAAATCGATCGATAGTGTAGCGCCCCTTCCCTCGGCGTGACACCAGTTTGTGCAACGCCCCACACTAGGGCGCTACACAACCAAGATGCAGGACCCACATGTCCACGCTGGCGATTGTGTCACGCCAAGCTCCACGGCGCGACATAGATGTCTCCAGCGCCCTACACTCCGGCGCGGCACAAAAAAGTTATTTTGTGAAATTGTTTCGCCCGAAGTTTGTTTCTTGAATTTGTTTTGCAAAAAGGTTAATTTTGTCGAAATTGTCTAGTTTAGCATCGTCGTCAGCGTAGTGAACCGAGATCTCATCATCTTACACATCCCAAAGACCCTTTTTAATTTACTGTCACATGTCTCTATTTTTCAGCTGAATCTTCCTTTTTTAGAAACAACGCAAAAGCTTTTCATATTTTGCGTTGACGGAGGCCAATTTGCCAACACCAGCAGCATCATGAAAGATGTGGGCATATCACCTCAAATTGAGCCAAATTGACCGAGGTTGTGGAGTAATTACTGAAAAGTATCATGAAAAGATTGCTGCACTAGCCAATTGAATCAAAAATACGAATTGATGAAAAGAGACTAGGCAGTGTATTTATATTTAACACTTATTGGAGTTGGTTAGCTTCCAAGTGATGGTATACCGGTACATCAGTATATGCAACGTTGTTGGATAGTTTAACGTCTTGTAACTCGCTCCATAGGTTTTACAGTGCATTGATATTGAGGACGGAGATGTCGTAGTTGAAGTTTTAGTTTCTAAGACAAGCCACAATGGAAGTATCATTGGTAGTATCATACATGCCATGTAGGCAAAAATTTGATGTGGCACATCAATTAATGAAGAGAGAGGTGAGAGTAGTATCATAGGTAGATATCGTATCATAGCACGTAAAACTAGAAATTTTAGTGGCAAACACATTATGTACACATATTTGCATTGAGATTCTACAAAACATTAAATATGATGAAATTATGACACCAATTCATGATACTATGCATTGTAGATGTTGTATCATAAACTAGTATCATATGTATGATACTAGTCTATGATACTTCCCATTGTGACTAGTATAATGGCCATAGTGCTAGTATTATAGGTAGTATCATGCATACTAGGCCCACAAAAATGATGATGTGGCATGCAATTAAGGAGGAGAGATAGGATTAGAGTAACATAGGTGGATACTGTATCATAGCGCACGTTATGAGAAAAGTAAATGCCAAATTAATCTTGTACATAGATTTACATTGGGATTCTACAAAACAATAAATTTAGAAATTTATGATACTACTCTATAATACCACCCACTATAGAGATAGTATCATAGACAAATATCATATGCATGATACTAGTATATGATACTATGCACTACGACCAGCCTAAGCCGAAATTATTGATCCAAAGCTTCGTGCCCCGTGAAATGTTTTAACTTGGAGATGGCAAAGAAGGAGGGGGCAATGTCTTTTAGTTTGAACCCATTTCCAATAGTAATGTTGATGGAAGCATAGAAGAGACCCAGGCGCATTTAGGCTCCGTCCGTTAACATCACTGTCATCTTAGCCGCAACGTTTTGACAAATTTCTCGATATCCAAAATGCCAAGCTAACCCATATTCTTTTTGGTCTACTCATTGTCTCATTTAGGACGAGTTTGGTTCGCTATTTTGTAAAGTAACTTGTTTACGGAGGAACCAGATAACGTTAAAACTTTTGTTTCGGTTTCTATGTAATCAGGTACCACGTAAATAGAGACAGAGTTCGAGAATCAATCTGTGGTTGGGTGGTTAGGAGGGCAGTGGCATCCCAGCCCACTAGCGTTCAAACTCCAGGTTTAACACTTTGGTGTCTCATTAAAGATGGAATTTTCTTTAGTGGGAGGCGACGGTCCTGTCGACAGCGAGGCGCCTGTGGTGACTTCGTCGATCTCAAAACCCGTTGGATGAAATTTCTTGGACGCAGTCTCTCAGAGGGTGCTCATATGGGTAGAGCGTGCGCGCGTGCATTCATAGGGGTGAGTGTATGTGCGTATATGTGAGCGTTTATAGGGGCGAGTCGCGATTGCTCCCCGTTCCCTCGAGATCCCTCTGCGCCCGTCGCAACCTCGCGGCCAGCTACTTTCGCCGGTGTTGGCCGTTGTAGTTGCTGCCGCCGCTCGCCACCACCGACGCCTGCATTACTCGCCACTCGATGCCACCATCTCACTGCCGCCGCCGCCGCCCGCTCTACTTGCCGCTCGACGCCGCTGCCTGCTGTACTCTCCGCCGCCCTATTGTACCTACCGCCGCCACCTCGCGTCCGGCGTGGCCAGCATTTTCGATCGGCACCGCCGCTGTACTCGCCGCTCGCCGGCGCCGCCGCCTGATGTACTCGTCGCTGCCCCTGCCGTAGTCGCGGCCGCCCTCTGTACTCGCAGCGGTCGCAGCTAGCTATAGTCCCCGTCATCGCAAGCCGTCCACTAGCTGCCGCTGGAAGCTATGAACGACGGCGTGAGTCCATATCTTCCCCCGCTCTCGGTGTCTCGCTGGCTCGACTACTCCCGTGCGAGTGTTACCAGAGTAGTAACCAAAGAGATTTCAATTTTTGTCCATTCCGTTTACACTAACAGTGTCAATCGATTAGGTTTACGTTTCCATTGCTATTCTTGAAACTCAGGGTGGGCATTCGGTTTTAACCGAAATTTCGGTTCGGTTTTTGCGGTTTTTGAACAAATTCGGTTTTCAAAAATGGTAACCGAAATTGGCATGAAAATTTAGGAAACCGAAGATTGGTTAACCGACAAATTCGGTTCGGTTTTCGGTTAAAACCGAATGAACCTACTCACTTGAACAAATGGTAGGCATCACCGAAGAAAGCAAATAGTGATTGACATGTCAACACAAAAAGCATCAACTGCGCAAGAAATCGACAAATGAGCACTAATCGTGGAGGGATGCTATTTGGTAGGCTGCGACACTCGTGGTACAGGTGCATCACCCGTGAGCGATTAAAAGGGGTAGCTAAGACTTCGAGCGACGTGTTCTATTATGCAGGCTTCACGCTATATTCAGAAAAAGCTAGTACATCAAAGACCAAAATCATACATTGAATGAACAATTTTTGGAACATCAAACGCAATTGGGCTTCTATGGAATGATCGATTTATGCACAAATTGATGGTAGGTTACTCAATTCGGTCTATTCGGTCTTGTTCGGTTGGTGGGGCTAAAAACCGAATTCTACCAAATTTAATTCGGTTAGTATAAATGGAAACCGAAAAAATAGCGGTTAATGGAAAAAACCGAGATTTCGGTTGGTTTCAGCTTCGGTTCGGTTTTCGGTTTCACGGTTTTTATGCCCACCCTGACTTGAAACGAACACGTCCTTAGCTTGAGATAATTGCAAAAAAACCACCACATTTTGGACATGTGTAACAAAAAACCACCACTATACGTTAGTGTTTTAAAAAACCACCACTTCAGCGTCGTACACAGACCATGCTAACACGTGGGTTTAATCACCAAACTAACATGTGGGTCCTATTTTTAAGCTGACGTGGCACATAGGTAATGAACAAAGGTGACTTATGAGCATAATTTTCAAACTTTTTTATTAGATCGAAGGCGTCTCCGCCCGGTTCCATTTCAAAGAAACAAAACCAGTTTCACAGAGTTTCAGCATTCCAGTTTATTACAACTAGCGTAGTGACCCGCGCATTCGCGCGGCTAGATTTGTGATGAGTTTTCATATTAGTAAAATTAAGTTATTTTTGTATTTAATTTATTTTATTCACTTATTCCCCCCTTTTTATATAGATTTGTATCAAATGGTTAAACATAGTGTATTTATGCTAACATTTTATACACATGAGATCATTCATTAATACTTATTAGAAAATTTAATAAATTAAAATATGTATACTCATTTTATTATGTTGTCATCATTTTCTACAAATCTTCTTAACTAATAATTTTATAATGCGGTAACTTTCTTGTTGGATGGTTAAATGCTGATATACATGAGTTAAAATAATATGTTTCGTTACATGCTATTTGCATACGTAAATAGCAACTATGTAAGCTTTAATACGAAAAATTAAGTTTTATTCTTTCTATAAAATATACACATAGTAATTCCTAACATATAGAAACACTTGTAAGTGTAAGATACGTGATTGAACCTATCAGGTCAAAAAGTGAGATTTCTTTTACATAAAACTAAATATACGAATGAAGAAAATGGAAAATAGAGATTCCAAGCACAACCTGTAAAATATGAACAGCCAAGGCCTTTTATGGCTGATGGTCCAGCGCAATGTCAGTGCATTTTTTTTTCTCTAGGCACCTCACTAATTAAACATTGCATCGTCACCGACTAACTATTGATTTATTGAAGATTGCTAAAGCACAGTAGACCTATCGTGCAACTTCTGTAGCGAGTATGTTATGCTCATATATTTGCCAATTTCATGTAATACTCCAGGCTGCCACATGAGTATATATACTCCCCAAATTATTTTAAGACCGGAAAACATTAATACCAGAGAGCACATGTGAGAGCTTCCTTAATTTTCTGAAAAAATGCTTGTTCTAACGTGTGTGTAGCTGAGCACCTCTCAAGCTTGTTCTCTGTTCTCGCCTGCAAAACCAATGGAGATAATAAATTCTAGTTAGTTCTGGTCATTTCAATTCACTAAACCTGGGGGAAAAATAAGTTAGTGCAGCAAGAAAAAGTATTTTGTAAGCTCGTATTTCACCTAAATCCTAAACGGGAGTTATACTTCCAAACAAATGTTGGTTCATACATATTTCGAGGAAATTAATAGTATTTCCGTTCCTGGCCCTGCTTCTGTTTTATGTTCAAAGCAAACCTTACTGATATCCATTTCTTTAAGGTCCAGATCTTACCTTGTGACCACTCCAACAATTCCTGCAATAATGGTGTAGAGCATTGATCTAAGTCTGATTACCTATCATAGGTAGACATCTCATAATGATTTAATCTGCAGATAAATAAATTTTTCAAAAATCATCTCATACAACACCAATCAAGAAAAAAAATATTTTAGCAACTAAATCTATAACGTGAAAGATACATATGCGAAGTTTCAATACATCATCAAATAAAAGCCAACGAATCTAAACCTGTAACGGATCACCGTCTGCGAATAGAGCCCAAATGCTGATCCCTTTGTGTCATATTCTGCCCATACAGCTATTATCTGATGCTTAGCTTTGTGGCACATAGGACCTCGCCATCGCCTGGCCGAGTGTTCCAGGATGTGGTGTGAAATTCGTGCACGTACTGAGGCTGGGACCGAGGACTGTGGCGCTTCATCTCGTCGGATGGCTGATTTGTAGGGTATGGATTGCTTTCCACGGCCATGGGAAAGGAACATAACAAAAGCTCGAGGTTGTTTTTCTTTGTTTAATCAGATATACTCCAGGTTATCTGACAAAAAAAAAACATGGAGATCACACACCCAAGCTATGAGGCATGGAAGCTTAGCAAAAGTAAATGGATACCCACCGCAATGATGTCTGTTCAACGATGCTATTTTCATCCATACTCTACAATCACCAATTTCAAGATTTGATTTCTTCCAGCAGCTGGTGCTTTCTAGTAAATCTTGCCTTCCACTGTGTCCAGCCACACATGGATGCTAGATAGAGGTTTAGTTTGGCTCCGATCGACACGGGTTGTATACTGTATACAACACACGCTTCATCAAAATAAGAAAGGGTTAACTTCGGCATGTGATCGACAACAGCCATATCCATATGATTCATCAAAATAAAAAGGGGTTAAGGCTCGTGATGGATACCGGCCGTATGGAAATACCAATGCCATGCATATGTCGAAGTAAATATTGATGTACCTTGATTCCTAAATCCATGTTTGACGTATTCTGAGCAAGCAAACTTCGGCTGCCTAAGAGGAGGAGAACTTGAGGGGTGCACAGCAGCAAGGAGCAGACGACAAAAAGAGGGATGACGGAAGATCAATCAGAGCCATGCAAAGCGGCGGCAATGAAACCGGATTGTTTGCTCCTGGAAAGTGAAATTGTCAATTGGTATCCTGATTCCATGCGATTAGCACCAGCTAGCATCCTAATCTGACAAAAGGCAATATTAGAAAACTGAACGTACTCTTCTTTGACAACATGCCCATACCAATCAATCGGGATATGCTACTGTCAGCATGAACGAACATGCTAAATTTGTTGCTCCGCTCTTTGCGGCCCATGCAGCCTTGCTGATCGTCTTACCTGCCCGGAGTCGATCTTGTAGTTCCACTCGACGACGCGATTGTTCGCTCCTTGGTGATCTGCCTTTCTCTATTTTTGCATGCAGCAGTGGCGATTTAGAATACCTGCGGAGTAATTCTCCTATCCCAATCCATAATGAACTTGGCGGATCAGATCAGAGCAAGATATTAATCGGCAAGCAGTTCCGATAGGTGGATCGGGGATCTGGGAGACAGCCGGTACGTGGCTCCAATATTTCTTGGTGCGATTGAGAGCTGCTCGCTGGGTATCCTACCAGAGTTTCATCGATCTTCGCTTCAGATTGAAGAGGACGTCAGATTGAAGAGGATGTTGGCGTGCGCTGCGGAATCTTTCCGTTCGTGGACAGTTTATATGCGCATATCCAAGTGGATAGGAATTTAATCTTGGCCATTATTTTTTTATTTGCTTAAGAGTAGCTTATCTGAGCCGTTGGTTGTTTGTTGTTTTAATAATATAATAGATCTCTAAAGTGAACGACACTCTCCAGGAAACAAACTACTACCCAAAGATCAAAACCTAGGTGACAACCGACACAACAGCTATATAGAAGAAACTAAGAAGATCAGAACTTCATGCGGATCTCAGCCCATGCCTTCGGTGTCCCAGGTCCTTCCAGCATCTTCCTCCCCTTTAGCGCCATCTTAGCCGGGAGTTTCGGAGGCTCTTAAGTCTAGCGCCATGACCCATTCTTCCAGCAAAACTCTTGCCTGGGTACGACACAACGGCATCCACTTCCGGAGCAACTGTGCAATCCTTCTCCAAACAATCTATAAACCACTCCATATTAGTTTACCAAAGTATATTTCATTTCTCATCTTTCAAGAATTCCACATAACAGCAGAATCATCATATTAATAGCGCAATTTTTCTTATTAATTATCCATAACCTAGTCACACTTTCATATGATTCACCAATACGATTTTTAGTAATGACACCAATCTCCCGCCAAACCAAATTGACAATATCAAAAGAGAAACATAAGTGTTCTACACTTTCATTTTCAGCACAAAAGAGACATCTTACGCCCTGCAAGTGTTGTCGTTTCGATAAGTTATCTCTAGTAAGCAATTTATTATGGGACATCAGCCAAAGAAAAAAATTGTACCCTACGAGGCACATTTAACTTACAAACATATGGAACAAAAACCAGGGTAATCCCCCAGAAATTGATCACAACATATAAAAACTGTGAACTATAGACCCTGAGCTATTCAATTTCCAGACCATCTGGTCATCCTCATCAGACAACCTCAGGTCTTGTACAATTGCTACCAAATCTTCCCACATCCTCACCATTCTTTGATTAAAGTTTCTCATAAAGGAGAGTTTAAGCTCTCCATCAACTAAAATATCACTAATTGTTTTATTTTGTTCATTGCAAACAAAGTATAGTTCCCAGAAGTGGATGGCAAGGCTAGTTCCTCCAAACCACTGATCCTCCCAGAATTTCACACCTCTCCCATTACCAACCAACCACTGATATCCAAACTTGCCAGCCTTAAACGCGCACAGCACCCCTTTCCAAAAAGGAGAGGCCTGTGAATCCCTACGCATAAAGATGTTTGGATTTTGTGTATTATACTTGTATTGAATGATACTTTTCCACATTTTATGATCATCCAAATTATACCTTGTTATCCAAGAGCATAACAAAGAAATGTTTAGATCTCTAATATTGGGAACACCTAAGCCACCAAAATATTGTTTCATGCTTACCAGCTCCCAATTTGCCAGGTGGTACTTATGATGCCCCTCATAATTATCCCAGCAGTGAGTTATCTGAGAATTAATGGCTTTAAGAGCCCATTTGGGAAACTTTAAAACATATAGCAAATACACCGGAATACTTGCAAGACAAGACCTGATTAAATCAGTCTGCTGGCATGAGATAAAGTTTACCTCTCCAAAAAGTAATTCTTTTAATAATTGCATCAATAATTGGTTGGAGATCCTCTTTCCTGACTTTACCAAAATGCAAAGGCACGCCAAGATATTTTATAGGAAACTCGCTAATTTTATACCCAAAAACTTCAGCAACGACATGACTATCATCCACAGATACATTGATTGGAATTAAGTCACTTTTATTAAAATTGATCCTCATACCAGAGATTTGCTCAAAAAGAGCTAGGACCCTCTTCAGGTTTTGGGCTTGTTCTATGTCATTTTTAAGGAAAATCAAAGTGTCATCCGCGTACTGGAGGCTGAAGACCCCACCTGGCCTAAAATTGTGAAGAATACCAGAAATCAAGTTTTGTTGAGCCGCTT
The DNA here is from genome assembly GCF_022539505.1 of Lolium rigidum. Classification (NCBI taxonomy): domain Eukaryota; kingdom Viridiplantae; phylum Streptophyta; class Magnoliopsida; order Poales; family Poaceae; genus Lolium; species Lolium rigidum. The sequence goes on from NC_061510.1 coordinate 104,342,162, forward strand.
TAACAAGCATACGGGTGAAAACATCCACCACAAAATTAAAAGTAGCGGCGACAAATAACTCTCACATTAATTTATTTCTCCATTTTTGGCTAAAGCCTCTTTGCATCAACATTTTATCCAAGAGGGACCAATCCACCCGGTCGTAGGATTTTTCATAATCAAGTTTTAACACTAAACCTTATTCATTCTTACTATGAACCTGTTATCACCAGATTTTAACCAAGTCTGGAGATGGGCCGTGATTAAATGGGCTTAGAGAATATGCACGAAAAATGTTTCTGAACCGGCCTTGTATAAGAAGTTTGGGCTAGATTGCCCGTGTATCTGTAAATTATAGTAGGATACGTGTCAGTTAGAATTAAGAGATAGAGTTTAGCTCGTACACAATTGGGTTTATTCCCAAGTTAGAAAGTCTACGGACTATAAATATGTATCTAGGGTTATTGAGAAAGGAGGACGATCACGTTCACAACAAATCAATCTAGGCGCATCGCCACCCCTTGTTTCGAGGGTTTCTCCCGGGTAAGCAACATGCTGCCTAGATCGCATCTTGCGATCTAGGCGATATCAGTTTATTCGTTGTTGGTGTTGCTCGTGCTGAAGCCTTTTTGATGGCGAGCAACACCCTTATCTTAGGTGTTTTGGGGCTGACGTCGATGCTTTCACGATATACTTGCTTAGCTACGCTGCCCCTCGATATCTAGCTGCCCTTGCACCTATCTTTGGTGTAAGGGCAGCATGTTGCTTGTTCTTTGTTTAGTAGATCTAATCCGTTATAGTTGGTCCTTGTTCTTCAAGGATTGGTTTGATATCCGCATGGTTAGGCCTTATAAACGGGTTGAACGATCCGGTAGCGCGTAAGGTGTGGTTTATTAAGCCCTAGAGGGATTGTTCCGGGGATCAACTTCATGTTGGTTTTTAGGCCTCTTTAGGGCTGGTTTTCCGTCATCTTACGTGCCTGCTAGGCTCAACTACGCGTAGGATGTTCCGGTTATGCGGTGAAAACCCTAGACTATCGTAGATTAGTTTAACTCAATATTGATTAACCATGATCCCCATGTCATTGTAAATCCAACATAAACCATGGGGCAATCGGCTCTTTGAGCCGATCCACAGGGCAACCTAAGAGCCGATCGGGGCTCGTATTTAATGTTTACGTGTTTTCCATGCAAGAAACTAATCGAAGCAATCCGTCACCTTCCTGACCAGGTATAGGTCAGGTGGCACGCCCTCGCAAACGCCAGGACGTGTGCCGGAGCATTGCGGGCCGTTGCCCGAGGGACCAGGATCCACCAGCGAGTCCTGGGAGCCTCCCGGCTCTTCGTGTTGCCCGTCGCTGCTCGCCGGTGGGTTTTGGTAGGCAACACATTCTGGCACGCCCGGTGGGACACTCTACAGCAACCACGTCGACATCTGCAGCAACCATGTCTAAATCTGCGGATGAGGTGGTGGGCGAACCAGTCACGTACGCAGATCTGCCTGAGGAGCACAAGAAGAAGTACGATGAGATGAAAGCCATCTTGGAAGCCGATCTCATCGGCTCCTTCATGAGGACCCGTTCACATGGCATCAGATGGAAAGGGTTCTCCCCCGAAGGCGCTCTTGATGAAGTAGACTTGTCTACCTCTTCAGAGGAACGCACCAGAGCTCTGCGCCAGGAAATTAATTACATGGTGGCTCATTCTCTACACCGCCATTCTGAGAGCTTGGTGAACGCCTTCGAGCGCGTTGAGGTTCGTGTGGTGCAGGAAATCATGAAGCATCAGTACTCCCCGTCAGGGCCTGCCCTGGGGACTCACCAGGGAGAGATACCGCTCCAGATTAGACCGCCGCTGCCATTCGCGCTTGCAGCGCCAGAACTGCCGGGTTCGCCGGCGTACGTCGTCTACAAGGTGGGAGGCGATCCTAGCGATTGCCAATTCCTGTACGAGCCGCCTAAAGAGATCCCACATGGATACGTGTGCACATACGTGCCGGACTCGCAATGCCTTGGCACGCACGAACCGGATTGCACCAGCGAGGATTTACGGAGCAGACGGCGACAAACGAGGCATGGCTAGCTAAATATGCCACCGGAACGAGTCATGAGAGCTCGGTCCCTACAGCTAATACCATGGAATAAATCAGCACCATCTTGAGAGACCAGTTCGGCATCTTGCCGAAGAGGAAAACAATCGGCTATTCCAAGCCGTACCCCGACGAGTACGATCTGATCCCGCTGCCACCCAAATATCGGCTCCCTGAATTCTCAAAATTCAATGGAGCAGAAGGGTCTAGCTCAATAGAGCACGTGAGTCGATATTTGGCACAGCTGGGCATGATTTCAGCGTCAGACCCGTTACGTGTGAGGTTTTTCGCACAATCTCTCACGGGATCAGCCTTTGGATGGTACACCTCGTTGCCACCAAACTCAGTCCAGACGTGGAAGAAACTGGAGGAGCAGTTTCACGTGCAATATCACTCAGAAGCTACCGAGGCCGGCATTGCCGATCTAACACAGGTGCGGCAGAAGCGGGGAGAAACAGTGTATGAATACATTCAACGTTTCAGGACTGTCAGGAACCGATGTTATTCGGTTCGTTTATCTGAGAAAGAAGCAATCGAACTAGCAGCATTGGGCCTCGCAACGCCGATCAAGGATCTGGCTTTCCAAGCAGAGTACAGTTCACTGTCGCACATGGTGCATAAACTCACATCGTATGAGCAGCGGCACCTGAATTGTACCAGGACATGAAGTTCAAGCGTCCGGTAGGCCTGGTCGAGACAGAAGAAGTTGAAGTTTCTGCAGAAGACCTGGAAGTGGCCGTGGCTGAATGGGCTCGGGGGGCAAATCCCGTGTCCTGCAAATGGGTAAAACCACAAGGGCCTGCAAAAGGGTTTGACTTCGATTTGAGCAAAGCTGGAGCGAGATATTCGATCTATTGCTTAAGGAAAAACAGCTGAAGTTACCCGAAGGCCATAAAATCCCTACAACACAAGAAATGAACGGGAGGCCGTACTGCAAATGGCATCACTCGTTCACCCATACCACCAATGACTGCAAGGGGTTTCGTCAGCAGATCCAAACGGCGATAGAACAAGGCCGACTGCTCTTTGGGCAGTTTGCCATGAAAGTGGACACACATCCGTTCCCTGGCGTCAACATGGTGGAACCCAATCACTCCGCGAGGCGTCGGCTAGATTTCTCGTTCGATGTTAACATGGCAGGGCCTTTACGCCCCCATGGCAAGGATAAAGAAGAAAGCAGTCACTCCCGCGGAAAGGAAAAGGAGGAGGCCGACCCACGTGACCGGCCCCGATACGATGACAGACGGTACCTCACCGAGGAACAAGTGAGAAGCGTGCGATATCAACGACCACTCTCCACGCATCTCCTTAACAAATATGAGTATCAGTATGACCGACGTCGGCAGTACGACAGGGATGACGAGAAACATCATCGGTCTGACGTAGACAATGGAAGACGTCGTCGGTATGATAGAGACGACGAAGGATATGAGCACCGCGCTAAGGGGAGGTCAAGGGAGCAGGAAGACATGGATAGACACTGGGACTGTCCCTTCTTTAAACACTGCTGGGATTCAGGAATGAGCCGATTACCCACGATCGACAACTGCCCGGAGTGTAGACGGCAGAAGAGGGGCGCTGGAGAAGTTTCAGTTTTTAGGCGTCTAGGGCCTCTCCCACCACAGAACAAACGAGCTGAGTCATCTCAAGATGAAGACTTTGAGGAGTCAGAAGAGGAAGAAGAGGACAGATATCACCGGCCAAGGTGGTGTCCTGATGGACTCAGCCACTCCCAAAAGCGTAGGGTTCAGCGGCTACGTAGCTTGGAGCAAGCCGAGGCGCAATACCTGCACACGTTGAGGAAAGCGCGGCCCGATCTGGCCGTGAAAATTCAGCAGACTTTGGACGAGGAGAGTCGTCCACCAAAGAAAGTATGGCGTCCCAAGCAAGTAAAAGCCGATGCGAGTGCATCGGCTGGCACACACATGGTGTTCATACTTCCCTCGGAGTTCCGTCCGCCAGGAACTGGGGAAGTGCCGATAGCACAGTTTGACTGCGGTCCACGGCCAGTCATCTTTGAAAAGCCACGAGAGAAGGGCTACAAACATATGAAGGCCCTGTACCTAAAAGGTTATATCAATGGGCAGCCTGTCGGCAGAATGTTGGTTGACACGGGAGCGGCGGTCAATATAATGCCATATTCCATGCTACGGCGTTTGGGACGCTCTAGCGCAGACTTGATCAAGACCAACGTCACACTAAACGACTTCAACGGCCAAGCATCAGGGACGCAAGGCGTTCTGAACGTGGATCTAACCGTAGGCCGAAAGACCATCCCAACAACGTTCTTCATCGTTGACAGCAAGAGCACCTACGCTGTCCTGCTAGGGAGGGATTGGATTCACGCCAACTGCTGCATTCCCTCTACAATGCACCAATGCCTGATACAATGGGATGGAGATGAAGTGGAAGTCGTGCATGCAGACGACTCGATCGAGGTCTCAATAGCCGGTATGAACATTTGGGACTCGGAAGACCAAGAGCCGCTCTCTGGAGTCGGTTTGGACGGCTGTGATCGCATCGAGGTGACAAAAAACGGGGTGAGGCTGGTCTTATCCACCGGCCTGGTAGAGTAGCAAGAGCAACATCCATCGACATACGTGGCAAGGCCGATCCCTGCGATCGGCCCCAAAAAATAAAAAGCAAGGATCTCACCTCAATCATGTCACGTAGTCGTGGTAGGAAGACTCCCTCATGTAGGGGAGCACAAACAAGTTGTAAGCCTTCATTGAGCAATTCAATCAACAAGGAGGCCGATTCCAGCAATCGGCCAAAATTATCCTCGCCATACGTTCTGCCTGTGTTCAGCGTCGATTTAACAGGCGACGGAAAGCTAGGGTATGGGTTTACGTCAGCTGATGAGCTAGAAGAGATTGACATTGGTCCTGGGGATAAGCCACGACCAACATTTATCAGCAAAAAGTTGGATCCGCATCTGAGGGGCCTGATGATAGCTTTGTTGAAAGAATACCCGAGACTGTTTTGCCCAGGATTATACGAGAGATGCCCGGGTTGGACAGGAGCATCATTGAGCATCGGCTCCCTCTTAAGAAAGGATTTCGGCCGTTCCGGCGAGCGAGCACGGCAGATGAAGGCCGAAATTCTAGAAGAAGTCAAGAAGGAGATTGAGAAGATGTTGAGCGCCGGGTTCATCAGGCCATGCAGGTATGCTGAGTGGATATCTAGCATCGTACCTGTAGAGAAGAAGGACGGCCGATTGTGCGTCGCCATAGGTTTTCGGGATCTCAACAGAGCCACTCCAAAGGATGAGTACCCTATGCCGGTAGCCGAGACGTTGATCAATGCAGCGGCTGGTCATAAGGTTTTAAGCTTCATGGATGGCAATGCCGGTTACAACCAGATTTTCATGGCTCCGGAAGATATACACAAGACCGCATTCAGAGTACCAGGTTCGATGGGCTTGTTTGAGTATGTGGTCATGACATTTGGGCTGAAAAATGCCGGTGCAACGTACCAACGAGCCATGAATTACATCTTTCACGATCTGATCGGCAAGTTGGTGGAGATCTACATTGATGATGTGGTGGTCAAGTCTGTCTCAGTGGAGGGACACCTGGAGGATTTGCGACGCATCCTGGACCGAACTAGAAAGTTCGGACTAAGAATGAGTCCAAAGAAGTGTGCTTTTGATGTGACGGCCGGTCAATTCCTGGGCTTCCTAGTACATGAACGTGGAATTGAGATCGGCCTGAAAAGTCAAGAGGCAGTACGAACAATGAAGCCACCTACCACGAAAAAGGAACTTCAAAGTCTTATCAGAAAAATCAACTTCGTTAGAAGGTTCATCTCTAATCTGTCAGGATGAATTGAGCCGTTCATGGGATTGGTAAAAATCAAGCCTGATGAGGAGTTTCACTGGGGGCAGAGCAACAGCGAGCGTTTGATGAGATTAAAGAATATCTAACGAAGCCACCCGTGTTGGTTCCGCCCCAGCAAGACAGGCCATTCTATATTTACCTGTCAGTAGCTGACACTTCCATCGCCTCTGTGGTAGTGCAAATCTATGATGGTATGGAAAGAGTCGCTTTCTACCTCAGCAGAAGGATGTTGGATGCAGAGACTAGGTACCCTGAGATCGAGAAATTGTGCCTCTGCCTATTTTTTACCTGCACCAAGCTTCGTCACATCTTTCTGACAGCGGAAATCGTCATCATCTGCAAATCAGACGTCATCAAACACATGTTGTCGGCTCCTGTGTTGAAAGGCCGACTCGGTAAGTGGATGTTTGCATTATCGGAATTGGATCTCCGGTATCAACCTGCGAAAGCAGTCAAAGGACAGGCGTTGGCCGATCTGATCGCTGAACGAATCAACACTGATATAGCAGCACTGTCTATACGTGCATGGGCCATGTTTTTCGATGGATCAGTTTGCGATGATGGTTGTGGCATCGGCATTCTACTCGTGTCGCCCCGGGGGGCAACCTACTCCTTTTCCATCAGGCTATCTACCCCTTGCACCAATAATGTTGCTGAGTATGAAGCAGTACGTAAGGGGATGGAGTTGCTTATTGAAGCCGGGGCAGAAGCAGTGGAACTTTTTGGAGACTCAAAGATGGTGATTTCCCAGCTCACGGACGAATATAAATGTGAGAGCGAGTCACTCTTCCCATTATGGATGCAATGCCGTGAGCTGATGGCACAATTTAGGTACATAAACTTCAGCTGGGTCCCGAGGTCGCAGAATATCGAGGCGAACGATCTCGCACAGATGGCGTCAGGCTACAAGGACATAGTAGATGGAGCCGATGTCCAGGTACAGTTCATGGAACCGGATGATTGGAGAGCCGATATCTTCAATTACTTGAAAGATTCGGCTCGGGGGCACCTAAACGGATAAGGTACAAGGCCATGAAGTATGTCCTTATTGGAGATGACATGTTCTACAGGACTTTGGAAGGATTACTTCTCAGATGTTTAGGGCCAGCCGAGTCAAATCGGCTCTTACACGAGGTACACGAAGGCGCCGGTGGAACTCATCAGTCGGCTCATAAGATGAAATGGTTGATCGGGCGATCGGGGTTTTATTGGCCCACCATGTCTGGAGGATTGTTTTAATTACTATAAAGGGTGTCAAGCATGTCGAAGTTTGGGAAAATTCAGATGGTACCCGCGTCGGCAATGAACCCCATCATCAAGCCTTGGCCATTTCGAGGTTGGGGCATGGATATGATCGGCAAAATCCATCCTGCATCGAGCAAAGGCCACGAGTGGATTTTGGCCATTACAGATTATTTCACTAAATGGGTGGAAGCCGTCCCTATGAAGTGAGTAAAATCAGAAGATGTTATCAATTTTGTGAAAGAACATGTCATTCATAGATTCGGGATTCCCCAGACTATCACGACCGATGGAGGTTCGGTCTTCATTTCTAAAGAGTTCAGAAAGTTCTGCGACGACATGGGAATTAAGCTGATCCGACCGTCTCCATACTATGCTCGGGCAAATGGGCAAGCTGAAGCGTCCAACCGAGCCTTATTAAGCCGATCAAGAGGAAAGTTGATGAGCACCCTAGACGTTGGCACGAGGTATTGTCAGAAGCTCTGTGGGCTTATCGTATGTCATGTCATGGAGCGATAAAAACCTCGCCATACCATCTGGTCTATGGACAAGAAGCCGTGTTACCCTGGGAGATCATGGCTGGGTCGAGACGTATCACGTTTCAGAATGACTTAACAACGGAGGAATACGCGACTCTGATGAGTGATAGCGTCGAGGATCTGATGGAACTTAGACTTTGGTCGCTTGAGAAAATTAAAGAGAACAAAGCCAAGGTAGCTCGTGCATATAATAAGAAGGTGAAGCCGAAGGAGTTCCACGTTGGTGATCTGGTATGGGAAGCTGTGTTGCCGTTGGGGACTAAGGACAAGGCGTATGGTAAATGGTCTCCAAATTGGCACGGGCCGTACAGAGTCGACCAAGTCTTAAAGGGCAATGCATATATGCTCGAGGAGCTGAGTGGTGCGAAGTTCCCAGTGGCTGTCAATGGTCAGCATCTCAAGAAATATTTCCCAAGTATGTGGGATGATGGACAGTGAAATATGGGGGCCGATGCATGAAATCGGCCGGTAAATTTTTTTTTTATAATGCAAAGCATAGCCGATGCACTGTCATCGACTTTAGAACTAAAAGCCGATGCGTAGCCATCGACTATAGAGGAACAACTGTCACAAGCAAGTATCAGGTCACCTTTTCGAATTTTGGGACTAGCTTTGTTGGCGTTTTTGGTAAAGACCGATGCGTTGCCATCGGCTTTTTGAGCAATGATTTATTTTGATAATCGGAAGAATTAAGCATGGAATCCTTCTTAATTGATTAAAAGGGGATTTCTTACAAAGAGGAGCCGATTGCTCAGGAAAGGAAGAACAAAAGGAGAGCAGATTGCTACTACTAGTCCTATGCTAGCAGTCCCTAATCTAAGGGCTGTCGCTGTCCTCATCGTCGCCGTCGTAGCCGCCGTCGGTGCTGCTGCTGGCGAGCTCCTCGTCGCTGCTGCCGTAGCCCTCGGCGGGGGCTTCTTCCTCCTCCTCGTCGTCGTCTTCATCGTCATCCGACCCGGCGCGGAAGCGTTTCGCCGGCGGCTTGTCGGAGGAGGTGTCATCCTCCTCTTCCTCCTCTTCGTCGGAGGAGGTGTCGTCCTCCTCGTCCTCCTCCTCCTCTTCTTCGTTGGAGGAGGTGAAGCCACCCCAGGAGAAGAGGTCATCCTCACTCTCCGCCTCCAGTTCCCCGTCGACGAGGAACCGGAGGTCGTCCTCCCCGTCGGTCAGAGGCAAATCACCATCTGACCAGGTGAAGGCCAGGGGTGGGCCATCTGGCACGAAGTCGAAGTCCCACTCCCGCTCATCCCATTGCTCGGGAGCGCGCTTGTTGTACGCCTCCGTCTGGTTATACTCCAACATCGGCTCGCTCGAGGAAGAGGATTGGAAGGAGAGAGCCGATGAAGCAGAGGAGGAGGAGGAGTCCATGGTGGAGAGGAGGGCTTTTCGGTGGCTAGTACTGAGTAGGGGATGAAGAAGCGAGTTACTCGACGCGGTTAAATAAAAGGGATATAGTGGAGATTTAATGTTACAGCGGTTTCCGAGGAAGTGGTGCCAAAGAACTGTCAAATCATGCAGAGGAGTTGAGAAGGCAAGGCATCATGATGAAGGATACTGCGACGGTTCTGCTCTGCCACGACGTGACCCTACGAAGAGAAAAAAACAGAGTGGTTTTGAAATTATCATTGCCAAAACCAGGGGGGCATGTGTTATCACCAGATTTTAACCAAGTCTGGAGATGGGCCGTGATTAAATGGGCTTAGAGAATATGCACGGAAAATGTTTCTGAACCGGCCTTGTATAAGAAGTTTGGGCTAGATTGTCCGTGTATCTGTAAATTATAGTAGGATACGTGTCGGTTAGAATTAAGAGATAGAGTTTAGCTCGTACACAATTGGGTTTATTCCCAAGTTAGAAAGTCTACGGACTATAAATATGTATCTAGGGTTATTGAGAAAGGAGGACGATCACGTTCACAACAAATCAATCTAGGCGCATCGCCACCCCTTGTTTTGAGGGTTTCTCCCGGGTAAGCAACATGCTGCCTAGATCGCATCTTGCGATCTAGGCGATATCGGTTATTCGTTGTTGGTGTTGCTCGTGCTGAAGCCTTTTTGATGGCGAGCAACACCCTTATCTTAGGTGTTTTGGGGCTGACATCGATGCTTTCACGATATACTTGCTTAGCTACGCTGCCCCTCGATATCTAGCTGCCCTTACACCTATCTTTGGTGTAAGGGCAGCATCTTGCTTGTTCTTTGTTTAGTAGATCTAATCTGTTATAGTTGGTCCTTGTTCTTCAAGGATTGGTTTGATATCTGCATGGTTAGGCCTTATAAACGGGTTGAACGATCCGGTAGCGCGTAAGGTGTGGTTTATTAAGCCCTAGAGGGATTGTTCCGGGGATCAACTTCATGTTGGTTTTTAGGCCTCTTTAGGGTTGGTTTTCCGTCATCTTACGTGCCTGCTAGGCTCAACTACGCGTAGGATGTTCCGGTTATGCGGTGAAAACCCTAGACTATCGTAGATTAGTTTAACTCAATATTGATTAAGCATGATCCCCATGTCATTGTAAATCCAACATAAACCATGGGGCAATCGGCTCTTTGAGCCGATCCACAGGGCAACCTAAGAGCCGATCGGGGCTCGTATTTAATGTTTACGTGTTTGCCATGCAGGAAACTAATCAAAGCAATCATCACCTTCCTGACCAGGTATAGGTCAGGTGGCACGCCCTCGCAAACGCCATGACGTGTGCCGGAGCATTGCGGGCCGTTGCCCGAGGGACCAGGATCCACCAGCAGTCCTGGGAGCCTCCCGGCTCTTCGTGTTGCCCGTCGCTGCTCGCCGGTGGGTTTTGGTAGGCAAAGTCATTTATAATTTCGTGCCTAGACACCACACTTTCTAAAATATTTCTTTTATTAATAAAAGTTGTATGGTTCTTAAAGATGAGCCTTTCTGCCACTGGACCAAGTATGTTGACTTTAGCAACAACTTTAAAACTGCAGTTTTCAAAGCAATAGGCATATACTTCTTCAGAGAAGTCGCATCCGCCTCTTTAGGAATCAGAGTCAGCATTGCAAAGTGAAGTCTAAATAAATATGCTTCATCATTATCAAAATCACGAAACAGGTTCATTATATCGGTTTTAATAACTTCCCAGAATTTCTGATAGAGTAAGGAACTGAACCCATCCGGCCCAGGAGCTCCTGCAGCATGTGAGCTGAACACGGCCTCCCTAACCTCTTCCTCTGAGATAACTCTATCTAGTGAATTATTTTCCTCATCTGAAACTTTTTCCTCTTCTCCCCAAAAAATTTCACCTAAATCAATATCCATTTTTTCCTCCTTTCCAAAGAGATTTTTGTAGACTGCTACCTCAAGCATGTCTTGTATATCATTAGTTTCCGAACCATCATTTTTTTCAAGAGAATTTTTTGTTTCTTTCTCCTCCTTTGATTGGCCACTGCATGAAAGTATGCAGTATTTTTATCACCCTCTAAAATATCATTTTCCCTAGACCTTTGTCTCGCTTTAATCTCCTTCATATGCCAAATTTTGTTAAGTTCTGCACTAATGTGCTTCATCCTTAAGTGATCCTCTACAGAAAGAGACTGGGACTCCGGAAGGTATCCAAACAATCATATTCCACAACTAATTGTTGCGTATATTTTTTCTGGGGTTGCATTAGTATTTATACTCCACCCTTTTAAGGTTTTCCTCAATATTCTCTGTTTGGTTTGCCAAATTTGAACAGCTTTTGTACAATTCACATGAAGATTCCAGGACTGTGGAACTATTTGAGCACACTCCTCGATTTCTAACCACCACTTCTCAAACCTAAATGACCGTGGGCATTGCATGGAGTCCCCGGTGCCAAAAAACAGAGGAGTATGATCACTTCCAGGCCTAGCTAAAGCTACATCCGTGGTAGAAGGAAAGTGTTTTCTCCAACAGGTGGAGGCATAGATACGATCAATATTAGCCATAATCGGCACCAGCTGGTTATAAGTACAAGTAAACCTCCTACTGGAGTTTTGGATTTCCATCGGGCCAGCACTATTAATCTAGTTGTTAAATTTATTTACCCAATTCAAATTAAAAATTCCATTATTTTTATCGTTAGCACCTCTAACCAAATTGAAGTCACCTCCAAATAAAATTGGCGTAGTTAGATTTTGTGTCAAGGACATAAGCTCATCAATAAACTCTTGTTTATGTTCCTCATAGGTAGTACCATAAATGGCCACGAAATTCCACACAAATTTATCTTTTTCACTCTTGAGACAAACCAACACAAGCCGGACTAAAGTTCTGGATAGGGCAATAATATCAGGCTTATTTTTACAGAGCAAATCATTAACACAGACCAACTTACCAGGAGCATTAAGCCCCCTAGGGTTCCAAATTACATTATTCATCATTGAGATTATGGGTTTTCGTTAAAGTGCCAAGTGAGCTCCAATCTCAATCCCCTTCTCTCTCTATGCTCCGGCCGCGTGGCACCGAAGCTCACCAAGGGTCGGCCAGAGGGCGGCGCGGGCGACCACGGCCAGGTGTCAACGCAGACGAGCTCTACGATGGGGCGGCGAGGGTGAGTGTAACATCCCAAATTTTCAAACAAAGAAGAAAATGAATTTCCTTTTTCCAAAAATGAGAACCAACAAAAACTTTTATTAAATCAATGGCTATGCATAGTTCTCATACTTAGTCCTTGTGTTATTGCCATGATGATTGTTGGTATGCTTATCAAATGTTTCTTAAACTCTAAACCTTGCTCCTTTTCATCATCCAAGATTAAAACAAAGAAAAGAAATTAAAATAAATAAAAGAAAAGGCCTATGGAAACCTATGGCTATTCTTGCAAATAATCAACTATGCCATGATCTACCTTGTCTAGATGGTTTGCAAAACCTCAACAAACCCAACTTATCATTTACCAACTAAATTCAATGTGAAAAAAAAAGAAAATAAAAATATGCATAGAGGCATATGTGGCACATAGCCATAATACCAAATCTTGACTGATACATCTCAAACGTATCTATAATTTCTTATGTTCCATGCTAGTTTTATGACAATACTCACATGTTTTATATACACTTTACATAATTTTGATGCATTTTCCGGTACTAACCTATTAACAAGATGCCGAAGCGCCAGCTCTCGTTTCATCGCTGTTTTTGGTTTCAGAAATCCTACACAAGAAATATTCTCGGAATTGGACGAAACAAAAGCCCATGGTCTTATTTTCCACGGAGCCTTCCAGAACACCGAAGAAGAGATGAAGAGGGGCGACGAGGCAGCCACACCACAGGGGGGCGCGGCCCCACCCCTGGCCGCGCTGCCATATGGGGTGGGCCCCTCGGGCGTCCCCCGACTCTGCCCCTTCGCCTATTTATTCCTTCCGTCGTGAAAACCCTAGTACCGAGAGCCACGATACGAGAAAAGTTCCAGAGACGCCGCCACCGTCAACCCTACCTCGGGGGTTCTGAAGATCGCCTCCGGCACCCTGCCGGAGAGGAGAATCATCACCGGAGGGCTCTACATCACCATGCCCGCCTCCGGACTGATGCGTGAGTAGTTCATCCTTGGACTATGGGTCCATAGCAGTAGCTAGATGGTTGTCTTCTCCTCTTGTGCTATCATGTTTAGATCTTGTGAGCTGCCTATCATGATCAAGATCATCTATTTGTAATGCTACATGTTGTGTTTGTTGGGATCCGATGAATATGGAATACTATGTCAAGTTGATTATCGATCTATCATATATGTGTTATTTATGTTCTTGCATGCTCTCCGTTGCTAGTAGAGGCTCTGGCCAAGTTGATACTTGTGACTCCAAGAGGGAGTATTTATGCTCGATAGTGGGTTGATGCCTCCATTGAATCTGGGACAGCGACAGAAAGTTCTAAGGTTGTGGATGCGTTGTTGCCACTAGGGATCAATGTTCAAAAAATCATTAATCTTAACTTATCGGTCAGCTTTAAAATGAAGATTAATCGCTTATCGGTTGATTAATCGATTTTATCGGTCAACCATTTATCGGCTTATTTTTTTGTAAATCGTAATTTTCGACACTAAATTTTCTATAATATGCTATGTAAAAAATAATATCTAAACATTACACATAAGTATTACTTTGATTCCTTGCATTTGAATCAATAATAATGGAAAATTTAAGCTAATGCACAATTCTACAAAACCATAGGATAAAAATATCGATTACCATACCAAATGTCATTGAAATGTCTCTGACAATCAGCCGAAATAGCGGCCATTAGAGTGAAAATCGGGCGAAATATCGGCTCTCATATAGAAAATCGGCCAAAATATCGGTGGAGCGATAAATTGGCCGATATGCCAAAATCTTATCGGTTACCACTCGATTCACGATAAATCGGCCAATAAATCGGCATCGAGGACGATTTTTAGAACAGTGCTAGGGATAAAACATCAATGCTTTGTATAAGGATATTTGTATTGTTTACATTACGCACAGTACTTAATGCAATTGTCTGTTGTTTGCAACTTAATACTGAAAGGGGTGCGGATGCTAACCCGAAGGTGGACTTTTTAGGCATAGATGCATGCCGGATAGCGGTCTATGTTCTTTGTCGTAATGCCCTAAGTAAATCTCATAGTAGTCATCATGATATGTATGTGCATTGTTATGCCCTCTCTATTTGTCAATTGCCCAACTGTAATTTGTTCACCCAACATGCTATTTATCTTGTTGGAGAGACACCACTAGTGAACTGTGGACCCCGGTCCATTCTTTTACATCTGAAATACAACCTACTGCAATCATTGTTCTCTCGTTGTTCTTTGCAAACAAACATCATTCTCCACACCATACGTTTAATCCTTTGTTTACGAGCAAGCCTGGTGAGATTGACAACCTCACCGTTAAGTTGGGGCAAAGTATTTTGATTGTGTTGTGCAGGTTCCACGTTGGCGCCGGAATCCCTGGTGTTGCGCCGCACTACACTCCTTCACCAACAACCTTCACGTGGCCTTCATCTCCTACTGGTTCGATAACCTTGGTTTCTTACTGAGGGGAAACTTGCTGCTGTACGCATCACACCTTCCTCTTGGGGTTCCCAAAGGACGTGTGCTTCACGCGTCATCAAGCATATTTTCTGACGCCGTTGCCGGGGAGATCAAGACACGCTGCAAGGGGTGTCTCTCACATCCAATCTCTTTACTTTGTTTATTGTCTTGCTTTATTTTATTTTCTGTCTTGTTTGCTTTCTTTATATCAAAAACACAAAAAATTATTTACTTGTTTTAATTTATTTAATTCGGTTTGCTTTATTACTGTTAAAATGAATACTCCTAAGAACACTAAGTTATGTGATTTCACTAGGACCAATAATAATGATTTCATATGCACTCCTATTGCTCCACCTGCCACTACAGCAGAATTTTATGAAATTAAACCTGCTTTACTAAATCTTGTTATGAGAGAGCAATTTTCTGGTGTTAGTACCGATGATGCCGCTGCCCATCTTAATAATTTTGTTGAACTTTGTGAAATGCAAAAGTATAAGGATGTAGATGGGGATATTATAAAACTGAAATTGTTTCCTTTCTCCTTAAGAGGAAGAGCTAAAGATTGGTTACTATCTTTGCCTAAGAATAGTATTGATTCATGGACTAAATGTAAAGATGCTTTCATTGGAAGATATTATCCTCCTGCTAAAATTATGTCTTTGAGAAGTAGCATTATGAATTTTAAGCAATTGGATAATGAACATGTTGCCCAAGCATGGGAAAGAATGAAATCTTTGGTAAAGAATTGCCCTACCCATGGACTAACTACTTGGATGATCATCCAAAACTTCTATGCAGGATTAAATTTTTCTTCAAGGAACCTATTGGATTCAGCTGCTGGAGGTACTTTTATGTCCATCACTTTGGGTGCTGCAACAAAGCTTCTTGATGATATGATGATCAACTACTCTGAATGGCACACTGAAAGGACTCCTCACGGTAAGAAGGTAAATTCTGTTGAAAAAACCTCCTCCTTGAGTGATAAGATTGATGTTATTCTGTCTATGCTTGTTAATGGTAGATATAGTGTTGATCCTAATAATGTTCCTTTAGCTTCATTGGTTTCTCAAGAAGAGCATGTTGATGTGAACTTCATTAAAAGTAATAATTTCAACAACAATGCTTATAAGAATAATTTTGGTAACAACTATAGGCCATATCCTTCTAATAATGGTAATGGTTATGGTAATTCTTATGGTAATTCTTACAACAATAGTAGGAGTACACCCTCTGGTCTTGAAGTCATGCTTAAAGAATTTATTAGTACACAAACCGCTTTAACAAATCATGTTAAAGAAAAGCTTGGTAAAATTGATGTTCTTGCTTCTAAGGTTGATAGTCTTGCTGCTGATGTTGATCTTTTAAAATTGAAAGTTATGCCTAATGAAGATAAAGATATTAAGTCATTTGCTACAGCAAACGCTATCCAAGTTCGAATTAATGATAATATTAGAATGATGGTTGAATTGCATGCTAGGTGGGAAAGAGAAGAAAGAGAAGAAAAACTTGCTAAAGAGAATAATGTAGCTAAATTTTGGACTATTACCACCACTAGTAATGTTGATGCTTCACATGTTGCTAAACCTCCCACTATCAATGGTAAATAATTGGTGTTGGCAATGTTTCTACTTCTAATACAAAGCATGTAAAATTGCCTAAAACTGCTGAAACTGTTTGTGATAAAAGTGCTGAAATTTTTCAGAGTATTGGGGACAATGATCCCATTGCTTTATATCATAATGGTTTTGATTTTGATAATTGTCATATCTCTTAAGTTATTAAGTTCTTGCAAAAACTTGCTAGAAGTCCTAATGCTAGTGCTATAAACTTGGCCTTTACAAAACATATTACAAATGCTCTCATTAAAGCTAGAGAAGAGGAATTAAAACTTGAAGCTTCCATTCCTAGGAAGTTAGAAGATGGTTGGGAGCCCATCATTAAAATGAAGGTCAATGATTTTGATTGTAATACTTTATGTGATCTTGGTGCAAGTATTTCTGTTACGCCTAAGAAACTCTATCATATGCTTGACTTGCCACCATTGAAATATTGTTATTTGGATGTTAATCTTGCTAATAATTCTATAAAGAAACCTTTGGGGAGGATTGACAATGTTCACATTACGGTTAACAATAACCTTGTCCTCGTTGATTTTGTTGTCTTGGATATTGAATGCAATGCATCTTGTCCTATTATTTTGGGAAGACCCTTTCTTCGAACAGTTGGTGCTATTATTGATATGAAAGAAGGAAATATTAAATATCAATTCCCTCTTAAGAAAGGTATGGAACACTTCCCTAGAAAGATAATGAAGTTGCCTTTTGATTCTATTATTAGAACAAATTATGATGTTGATGCTTCTTCTCTTGATGTTACTTGATTTGCACTTTCTGCGCCTAGCTGAAAGGCGTTAAAGAAAAGCACTTCTTGGGAGATAACCCATGTTGTTTTTTTTATTTTACTACTGTTTTGTTGTGTCTTGGAAGTTGTTATTACTGTAGCAACCTCTCCTTATCATGTTTATTTCGTTGTTGTGCCAAGTAAAGTCTTTGATAGTAAAGTTGATACTAGATTTGGATTCCTGCGCAAAAACAGATTTTTACCTGTCACGAATTTGAGTTGATCTCTCTGTAGGAAACTCGTAAAATGCGGAAAAAATTCATGCGTGATCCTCAGATATGTACGCAACTTTTGTTCAATTTGAGCTTTTTCATCTGAGCCTGTTAAGTGCCTCGAAAAAATTCGTCTTTACTGGACTGTTCTGTTTTGACAGATTCTGCCTTTTATTTCGCATTTCCTCTTTTACTCGTGTTGAGTGGATTTCTTTGTTCCATTAACTTTCAGTAGCCTTGGGTAATGTCAGAAGTGTTGGGAATGATTGTGTCCTCGCTGAACATGTGAATTTTTGATTATGCACTAACCCTCTAATGAGATTGTTTTGAGTTTGGTGTGAAGGAAGTTTTCAAGGATCAAGAGAGGAGGATGATATGATATGATCAAGAAGAGTGAAAAGTCTAAGCTTGGGGATGCCCCCGTGGTTCATCCCTGCATATTTCAAGAAGACTCAAACATCTAAGCTTGGGGATGCCCAAGGCATCCGCTTCTTCATCAACAACTTATCAGGTCACCTCTAGTGAAACTATATTTTTATTCCGTCACATCTTATGTACTTTACTTGGAGCGTCTGTTTGTTTTTATTTTTGTTTATGTTTGAATAAAATCGGATCCTAGCATTCATTGTGTGGGAGAAAGACACGCTTCGCTTTTTCATTTGAACACTGGTGTTCTTAGCTTTACTTTTAATGTTCATGCCGAAAGTTGAAAGCCGCTTCATATATTGATATTTGGTTGGAAACAGAAAATGCTTCATGTGGTAATTGGTGTATTGTCTTGAATAATTTGATACTTGGCAATTGTTTTGAGCTCTCAAGTAGATCATGTTTAAGCTTTTGCATAATGTAGTTTAAACCTATTAGTGGAGAACTACTGTAGAGCTTGTTGAAATTTGGTTTGCATGATTGGTCTCTCTAAAGTCTAGATATTTTCTCGGTAAAAGTGTTTGAGCAACAAGGAAGACAAGTGTAGAGTCTTATAATGCTTGCAATATGTTCTTATGTAAGTTTTGTTGTACCGGTTCATACTTGTGTTTGCTTCAAACAACTTTGCTAGCCAAAGCCTTGTACTGAGAGGGAATGCTTCTCGTGCATCCAAAACCTTGAGCCAAAACTTATGCCATTTGTGTCCACCATAACTACATACTATGTGGTATTTTTCTGCCATTCCAAAGTAAATTGCTTGCGTGCTACCTTTAAAAAAATTTCATTCCTTGTCTTTGCAATACATAGCTCATGGGAAAGTAGCCTAAAAACTAGTGTGGTAATGAATATGTCGCTTATGTATTTTAGTTCTTATAAGTTGCTTGTTGAGAGGTAACCATGTTTGTGGGGACGCCATCAACCTGTTACACCTTTGTTGAATATCATGTGAGTTGCTATGCATGTTCGTCTTGTCTGAAGTAAGGGAGATTTGTCATGATTAAATGGTTTGAGTATGCATATTGTTAGAGAAGAACATTGGGCCGCCAACCAAAGCCATGTATCATGGTGGAAGTTTCAAGCTTGGACATTAATCCTCAAATCTCTTATGAGAATATTATCTGTTGTTGAATGCTTAAAGCATAAAAGAGGAGTCCATTATTTGTTTTCTATGTTGTCCCGGTATGGATGTCCTCAAGTTGAGATCTATCAAAATTGAGAAATCAAATACGATCTATCTCCTTGGACCTTTGTACAGGTGGCATAGAGGTACCCCTTTGTGACACTTGGTTGAAACATATGCAATGCAATGATAATCCATGGAAATCCGAGCTAATTAGGACAAGGTGCGGGCACTATTGGTATTCGATGCATGAGGCTCGCACCCGCCGCCGCCCCACACTCCCCCGTAGCCACGACCACAGCCACAATGGAGGCTGCAGCTCCGGCGGAAGCAAAGCGGGCCGCCACCGGCGGCGGCCGTGAAGCAAAGCCGAAGGCGGCAAAGAAGGTGCTCTCCCCGGAGGAGAAAGTCCTGGAGGCCGCGAAGCGTCGCGGCCGGCGCAAGAACCACAAGATCAAGACTACCGCGGCTGCCAACCAGCAGGCCTGGCAGATGCAGATCAAAGCCGGCGTCGCGCAAGAAGCCCTCCACCCGAGCTTAGCGGAGGGCTACATGCTCATCATGAGAGAGGGGATCGCCGGCGTCGCTCCTCCGGCCTCGTCGGTCAGCTCGGTAAGTTCCCAGCTGCGCCCTGGAACTCCCGCTCCCTTGCAGGGCCACGCGGCGTCGCGGTTCGCCTCCGGCCTGCCGCCGGTGAAGTTGACCGGGCCGGCGGTTCCCGACCTCAACCGGACGCCTAGAAGCGGTGAATCCTGCCCGGGCGCAACACAGAAGACGCGCCAGGTGCCGGAGGAGAGCATGCCGCAGCCCCGCATCCTGTTCGACGAAATGGCGCCGCCTGCCCCGACGATGGACGACCCGGTACGTGAGCTCTGTCAATGTGTGCGAGTGTCGTGTATCATGCGTCTGATGTCCGGTCGTTCGTAGGACTATTGGAAGGACCGGCATGATTCAGACATCCAGGAAATCATCTACGGCGGCGGCTTCGTCCGCGATGATCGGGCCGGGACAGGCGCGCATGATGACTGGCCACCAACGCAAGATGTGGAGGACATTGAGACCGCATGGTTGTTCGGCACCCAGCAGACGCAGCCAACACCCGTGTGCATGGACGACTTCGACGACGCGCCAACACAGCCCATCCCCATGGACATTGCCACCTAGAAGAAGGGGGAGAGCCACATGACACAAGGCTTCATCGACGCCGAGGACAAGTGTTTGTGTGAAGCGTGGCTGGCAACGACCCAAGATTGTAGTAATGGCGCCCAGCAAAAGGGCACGGTCTATTGGGCCAAGGTCTTGCAGGAGTACAACGAGACCAGGATGTACCCGCCCTACCATATCACAGGCCCTCGGACGGTAGAGTCGCTCTGGAAAAGATGGAACTACATCAAACAAGAGACAAGCAAGTTCTGCTCGGCGGTCGAACATGCTATTAACAACGAGACCAGGATGCACCCGCCCTACCATATCACAGGCCCTCGGACGGTAGAGTCGCTTCGGAAAAGATGGCGTCATGACAGTGGTAAACACGATACAACCATCATCATTCTACACAATTTGCATCATTGTATGTACATCATTGGCGGCTATGATTGCAGGTATCCCGCGCCTTGGAGAAGTTCAGGGCGACGCATAAGAAGGGCTTCCATATGATCCATTGTTGGGAGGTGCTCAAAGACAACAACAAGTGGATGATAAGCTTTGCGGCCTACCAAGAAGCTGTGAAGAATGGGACAGCGGTCACCCTCGACGGTGAAGACGACGATCAAGGCCGTCTAGTCCTTCCACCTCGTCCACGAGGCCACAAGGCTACCAAGGCCGATCTTGTCCGGGAGGCGCAGGCCATTGCGTTCACGCAGAGCATGGAGAAGATAATGGCCGACAATCGTGCCGCCATGGCTGCTAGGGACGAGAAGAGGCGTCTGGAAAAAGAGGCCGCAGCTGCCATCTACCAGAACCTCGCGAAGGAGGTCCTCGATGTCCAAAGGCTGGACATCGAGGCCAAAAAGGCTGACGCCGAGGTGAAATTGCGTGCAGAAGACACAAGGATCATGCTTGCCGACTTGAGCGCCGTCGACGACGACACCAGGGCATGGTTCATCAAGAGGCGCGCCGAAATCCGCGCGCGAGACGCCTGATCGCCGGCGCCATGCGCCCAGCACCTTGGCCTCCTTTTGGACTTTTTACTATTGCTGTTTCAGGCCTTGTTGTGCCCTTTTGGATTCCACTTTGCGCCGTACCAGCTGCAAAGTGTGATGAACTTGTTTCAGCCCTCAATCTGTGGCTGTAATTTCGTGCAAAGTTGACGCTAGTTCATCTTTTTTGAAATCTGGCCAGCGCCGAAAAATGCGTTGCCCCGCTGGAGCCAACCCTAGACGCAAACGGACGCACGACCATTTCCGCGTCCGTCACGCGACGCAAACGGATGCCCCGTGAACAATTTAGGCGTCCGAAATGCGTCGCGCCGCTGGAGATGCCCCTAATTTGATAGGGTGGTGGTGGTTGTCGCCGCCTGCCGGCCGGGTGCAATCAATCAGTCAGTCAATCAGGCGGCAATAATTCGGTGGGGTGGAAGATGGGAGCATGCCGTCGTGGGAGGAAGGAACGCCAAGATGATCCTCCAGCATATGGTCGTCGCGTTCCAGTTGGAAAGTCACAGTCCATGCAGACGTGTACCACTGTAGCTATATGAATGGCTCTAGCGCCTACCCAAATCTGTTTGAAAAACCGAACCACACAGGAACAGTGTGTTGACGTGCTGTTACATCCATACACCACAGTACCACACACGCACGTCTCAAGTCACGTCAAGGAGGCTCTCACTCTCATGGCGAGGCATGCACGTAGGTGCTCGGGTGTTACCCCGCTCGCTACGAGCTCAAGTGGGGCGCCACACAAGCATCTTCAGCGCCGTGGGCCGTAGTCCATCAAGCATTAACTCCGCGGGTCATCTTTTTTCCGCAGGTCGCCTCCTTCCTTGTGTTGCTGCCACCGCACCAGCTCCTCTCCCCTAGTCGATTCCCCCTCGCCACCGCCGGCCGCTATCGTCCGTCACCCGCGTCCGGCACCGCTACCACGCCGTCTTGACGCCTCGCCCTCCTCAAATCGGCGCCTCCGCCGGTGTTTCATGGCCCCCGACCATCACTCTAACCTTCCCTGCATCCCCTTCATATCCTACGCTGGCAAGCCAAACCCTAGCCCATGCCCAATGTAGCACACGGGTGCGCGGAGCGCAAGATAGCACCCGCAGTGAGCGGTGAATAGGGTTTGCCATGCATGTATGGTAGCCTTGTTGTCCTTGCCGCTATGCTCACCAAGGTTTCTGAGGACATGTTGGCCTCGGTTGGGCGAAATTTTCTAAGTTGTACCCACAACTGCATTTCTTCACTTAGTGATAGTGGCAACTAGTGTTGCATTACATGTTGTTGAGCAACCTCTGTGTTAGGTTAGCGCCCCTCGCTATGGTGCTGCCATACAGAAGGTAGCGCCCGAGGTGACGGTGCTGCGCTCTATAACTAGAAAACTTTGTCAAGCCAAGGCCAACTTGCTCTCAACAGTCTTGGTGAGTATAGCGTCAAGGACAACGACGCTACCATACAAGGGGCAGTACCCTTGGTGCTCGACGCTACCGTATTGAGGGCTGGGCCTGGGTGTGGCCCGCTGGCGGGGGTCATAGCGTAGCGCCTTCGTTCACTGCCCTATTATGCAGATGGTAGTACCCCGAATGCATGCGCTAAAACTGGTTTCAAAAAGGGGTTATTTTGTTCTAAAGTTTCCTGAAACAGTTAACTTTGTCGTTGACCCATTACATCCATTATTTACACGCCACAACGCACACGCACTCTGACTCTCGAGAGTTGACAGAAAAACCTAACTCACTTTCACGCTCTAGCCGTCTAGGCCTTGGCGCCTTGCCCCCTGATATCTCTCTCCCTCCTACCAACCGTTGACGAAAGTGAAAGGTACGTGGTGGGCACGCGCATGTGGCGCCGAGTCACCGGCCGGCGTGCCTCTCCGCTTTCGGCCGCCGAGCCCCCATCGCGGATTCGCCATGACAGTTAAGTGTGTCTGGGACACGAGCTAGTGTGGCCTAACTCGCCGAGCATGACGTCCTCCCAATCGGGATCGCCACAGCCTCTCCTTGTCCCCGGCCAGTCACGCACATCGGTTTATATCATAATCGCTGCTGCTTTCTGCTGTAACCTTCTGCGCCCACGATGTGTAATGCAGTCATGGTGCGATGTACGTTATCCATACAGGTGTCTGCGTTGGAAATGCCAGGGCCAGTTTCATCAAGAATCGAGGTAAACAAATCAGAACCTTTAACTGACAGATCAGTACATCGCCTAGTATTCCTGGGCGGATTTCATGACAACAGTATGCTGAGTGCTGACAGATATGTTCAGGATGTCAGCACATTGATTTCTTTTCAAGTTAAAGCTAAAGAGCAGTCCATATCAAAAGCGCAATGCTCCAGATACTTTATCTTGGGAAACATCCAGAGCAGAAACTAAGCTCAACAAAAAACTTGAAAGACCTAATGCTTTACTGAAGCCTTCTTTTGTCATGCAAGTAGAATTATCACCCTTGGAAGCCACAAAGTTTTACTTGTCCACAAAAACATTAGGCGTGCCACCACGATGCCGTTGCCACACTGGCCAAGTTAGTACAAGTATTCCAGTGAGGTTAGATCAAAATCGTTCAGGCCTCGTTTGGTAAAAGTGTGTTATTGTGTATTTGAGAGTGTTTTTTCAAGTGTATTGGGTGAAAACACTCATGTCACCAAAAACACTCTGTTACACCACAATCCCCTTCCCCATCAATACTCCCCGTTGATTTATCTGTTTGGAGGAGATGGAAATTCTGTATTTAGGAAAGAAGTCACGAGAGAGAAGGGGAGAGGAAGGCGTGGAGAGGCGCGGCGGCGCGAGCGTCAGGCTCGTCGGTCCGCTTCGTCAAGATTTGGCGAGTATAAAACGCGAGGTGACCCAAGCGTCTCGAATCCACTTCTACCCGACGTGGTTTGTGGGGTTCGCTAGGTTTCAGCCCAACCAAAACCGGGCTGCCAAACGGTCAGGGAAGTGTTTTGAAGTGTATTGGTTTGGGCCAGGAAAAGACACAAAAATACACGTGAAAACCGGCCTGCCAAACAAGGCCCCAAGGGGGTTTAGATCAGACCTCAGGGCGACGGATCCTTCTTGTCTAGACGTGGTTTCAGACTCGACCTTCGGTGTCATGGTTAGCTGGGACCACTTCATTTAGGATTATGCTTCTAGAGAAGTTGGCATATGGATTTGATGCGGAGAAACTAAGCTGGAGATAATTCGGGTCACTCGGTGGAAGCTTTGGGGTAATAACCTAAAACAATAGGTTATTTTGATAGGCTTTAGACATGCCCTTTAGTTGATTTGTGGAGATTCCCGGGACGCTACCCTATGCTAGCTTCTTCGGACCTTCAAATTAGCACTATCGAAGAGGCCAGTAGTGAGAAGAAGCTGGCCAGAAATTTAATTTACCAATTCTAATTAATTGACTGAATATTATCTAGCTACGGATAGATACATTTGTATCTAGATAAAGTTGAATCAATTAGTATCGGTGGTTGCGTAGACGACGCTCGGTGCAGGAAGGCTTGGCGGGGAATGTGTGGGCTGCAGACATCGCCGGTGAGCTATCGGTGGCTGCGGTTGTCCAGTACTTGCACTTATGGGCTGCCGTCGCACAGGTGCCACGGAGTGAGGCTGGGGAGGATCGGTACAGCTGGAAGTGGCGCAGCGACGGCCGGTTTTCTTTAAGTCTGCTTACCGCATGCTCTGGCACGGTACGTGCGGGCTCCCGGGGGCGAGGATGGTCTGGGATTCGTTCGCGCCCTTACAATATAAGCTGCATGCTTGGCTGGCGCTGCGGCGTGGCTGTTGGACGGTGGATCAAAGGCTGCGCCGCGACTGACCCACTCACACGATGTGCCCCCTTTGTAATGTCGTTGACTCTCTCGCTCTATTGCTTGTTCGCCCAGGGGGTTTGGTCCGGTTTGGTGGCTCGGCTTGGTCTTCCGGACATCGGTCCTGCGGGCGACGACGACACCAACGACTGGTGGCTCCGTATGGTTCATCGCTCATCATGCTTACCCTGCGCATGCTTTGGCTCGAACGCAACGCTAGGGTATTTGATGGGAAGATGTCGCCGGCGAATGTTACTTTGAACCTAGTCCTTGAGGAGTGGAGGATGTGGTGTGACTGTAGAGGTAGACGGCTAAGAGATGTTCACTAGCTCTGCCCTTGTTAGTTAGGGTGGGATGCATGGTGGCCTCTCTTCGTTTGTATGGGACATCTTGGTCCATTTCTATATGCTTAATACAATAACATGTAGATCTCATGCGGGTTCTTAAAAAAAAGAGAAAATCAATTAGTATGAATAGAAGGGAGTAACATACTTTAGGCTTGGACTGCTCTATAGGTCCAAAAGAAGTGTCTTAATTAGTCGCCTAGAGCTGCCCGTAGAACTACTGACGCATTCGGTGTATGTATGGAAGATGAGAACAACCCTAAAAATAGATGGAAGATGACCGAAAATGGTGAATGGAACCTGGGTACGCGCGCACCCGCTTACGAAAAGTTCAAAAAAATACTATGTAAAAGTTTCCAAAAAATGTGAAGTAAATTTTTGCATTTAGATATTATGTTGGTACTTACTCATGTGTGTTTTCACGGAAAAATGCCATTGTGTGTGACCTACACAAAAATGACAAAATGCAAATTCCTATTCCTGTGAATAGTACAAATTCCTGTTCACTATTCTCATTTGGACATTTTGTCATTTTTATACAGGCCACACACAATGGTATTTTTTCGTGAAAACTCACACGAGTAAGTATCAACATAATATGTACATGCAAAATTTTACTTCACATTTTTTGGAAACTTTTAAATAACGATTTTTGAACTTTTCGTAAACTGCACAAGTGCATCCAGGTTCCAATCCTCCGGGTCGGGAAGATGACTCTCTTCATTAATTGGTGAACTTACCGTTGGTACCGACGGCACGGTCCCATCGATCATCACGGGATGCGAAAGATGATGCGAATAATTAGCCGTCACGCACGCAGCACACACAGAGATGACACAAGTACAAGTGCAACCCCAGTGTCTCCGGCCGGCCGCTAGCTAGTTGTCAGCTAGCCGCGTGCATGCCACCCTGCGGCCCAGCGGCGCATCAACAGCACTAATCCTTAAAACCAGCATCGGTACGTAACGCTAGCCGCAGGCTGGGTCGACCATGGATCGTAGTGCGCGTCCTTGCATTGCATACCTCTCGCATCCATTCCCCGCGAGCAGCACGAGCTACCGACCGTGAGGCGGCAGGTGCTCCAGCCGTGTCGCACGCTGTGCACGGCCCCGGCACCTCGTTGGGTGTCGTCGCTTCGCCACATCGATCATGCATGCATGCATCCATGGTACGTGGTGGCAAAATTAATGGCAGGACCCCAAAGAGTAAAATACATCAAAGGTCACCTTACTGTGAAGTACGTAGTTTACGGTCATCAAATACGTCTTAGTGCTTCATCTACGGTCACTCATCACGGTAGAGCTTCGTATTTGCTGATGTTTCATATGCTTGATTGATTTTGTTTTGCAAATATAACTCTAAATTTTATTTTCTTCCAAACTAAAGGTCCCTCCTCAATTCCCCTAGATAAAAACTCAAAAAAGGAAAAAAGAATCCCTACCACGCACTACGGGGAAAACTCTTTTTTGCCGTGCGACATTTCGCACGGCAAGACGCTCATATGCACGGTAAAGGCTTTGCCGTGCGTGGACGCACGGCAAAGTCTGCCCGGCAAAGGCTCCGACGGCAAAGCCTACGTTGCCGTGCGCATGAACCATTAATCTTAATGAATTTTTTTTCGTATCCAAGTTCATGCTCTCCTCTATATTAGTATAAATGGGAATTTCTTCTTATCCAAGTTCATGCTCTTCTCTATGCAGGTACAGTATTTGCTACGATTGTTCATCTATTCAGTTCTGTCGATTTTTCTTACTGCAAACTCATGTGCACTTTAACTGGTTAAATACATATTTGTAAGATGTCAATCAACTTACTCCACACTCACAAGTCTATTTTATTGTACAGTTTTTCTAATTTATTTTCTCGAGAATGTTCAACAGAACTTTCAAATGGGCTTCCCAATCAGCCAATGTATTGTCAACCTCTCCAACCTCATCAAGGTGAAATTAGGTTTCTGATGGATCAGCAAAATAATCTCCCATCTCATTGGAGTACACTTCAAAGAGACTCTTGATAACCATGTTCACTTTTTTTAGGTGTTCTCCTGGTTTATCTCCAAATGCTTGCTAGGATCACATGCATGCAGTTAGCCAAGTATGACTCATTCCAGTACTTTTCGAACTTCTTTTGCATCCTGCTCACCATAGATGCAATGAATTTGTTCTTAACATTTGCATGTTTTTCCAACAACGGTAACGGTTCAACGTTTGATAGGTAGAACCTGAAACAATGTTTGTAGCTTCAAAGAAGACCTTTAACGGTGAGCACATTGCATTTTCCAATCTTCAGCTGAAGGGGTATACTTATATTGGTGATCTTGCTTCACTAACTCGTCAAAATTCCATGTAAGGCAAAGATGAATCATCATAAGGTATGTCGAGTTCCATTGGGTGGCAACATCAATTGAGGGTTCCTTCTCACATATGATGCCCACCTGCTTAACTATGTCATCAAACAACTGCTCTCGAGTTTGTGAACTCCTCGCATAGTTGATGCTAGCTCTGATCTTATCAATGGAACCTTTCATTACAAACAGACCATCTTGCATGATAAGATTCAGCACTTGAGTAGCATAGCGGATATGAAAAAGTTCACCTCCACAAGCCAACATTTGTTTCTTCGTAAAATTTTCTTTCAGATACTCCATCATTTTGTCGTTGACTGATGCATTGTCTAGTGTAATGCTGCAGATTCTATCTTCAATATTTCAATACTGCAAACTCTTTAACATGGCATTGTACATCCGGAAACCATTATGTGGTGTTTCCCTCATACAAAATCTAGGTATTGTTTTTTGCATCTTTCATATCTTGTCAATGAAATTACAAGTCACACATAAATATCCTAGCCTCTGGTTGGAAGTCCACATGTCAGCAGTGAGCTCAAGCACCACAATTCTTCAACGTTTATTCTCTTGTCTCTTCTTCAAGCAATCCAACAAGCAAGTAAATGCCTTGTGTCCCCAATTCCACCATGTGGTTGTCAAGCAAAAGGTTTCGCGTAAGTAAATAACACAAGTAGTAATAAAGCAAGTAGAAACTAAACTAGATGAAATAACTAAGTAAAAACTCTAAAAAGATTGATTGTTTTTAGTATTTTGGATGCACATAAGAAAAGTAAATATTTTTGTATTTTCAGAATAAAATAGTGCAGCAAATAGAAAATAATGTAAAAGCAATATAAAGATATTTCTTATGATAAAAGGTGGACCGGGGTTCATGGGTTCACTTGACTATTCTCTCGTAAAGTTGTGGTGGACAAAACGCAATTCATCAATGAGAAATGAAGGTGTAGGGTTCGTTGCATGGAAAACAAAAAATTTTTACCGGAAAGACGAATAAATCCAAGATCCAATCTATGAAAAAGCCAAGATCTAATCTATGAGATTAGAGCAACGAAAAAGAAGAGAGACTAACCCTCGAAGATCCAAAGCCTAAACGAGATCAGATCTCGTGGTTGATGTAGACAATCATTCCGGTGCTGCAATCTGGCAGCACTTCCGTACTCGATCACACGTACAGCTCGATGAAGACACCTATCCTTGTTTCAGCAAACGAGGAGATGTGGTAGGCGAGATCTAGTCCAGCAGCACGACGACGTGGTGGTGGTGGCGGAGAGTTTCCGCAGACAAGGTTTCGCCTGTTCACATTGGGTGAAAGAAATTAACTAGACAAAAGAAGGAGCAAATGGAGCAAACGGCTACGACGCAAAAAATCTGATTTAACGCGTCCTACGTATCTCTATATACGCGGGAAGCGGTGACCCATCTGCGTGCAGCTCACGCAAAAATCAGTTCGTCGGCCAGCCGTTTCGCATGGCGTGCAAACAAGCAACACACGTGCGGGGACGTGCCAGATCGATCCGATCGATCGGCTGCAGCCAACCAACGCGATGGCTTGCCCATGGCTTGGCCTTGAGCGTTCGCTGTCTCCTTATTTCCTTTTACCCTTTTATTTTTTGATAGCTAGTATGCTACATGAGCTATTTAGAGTACCTCTAGTAGAGCCTGTAAAAATATGAACTGAAAACGTGGAGTTCAGTTGGTGACGTGAGCATTACCCTTCGGGTAACCGATATTGCCCTACCCTATATGATCTAACTGGAGGCCCATGAAGATATTCGATGGCATGATGGACCACTTGGATGTCGCAGCAGAAGAATCCTTGGCGGACAAGACAAGGAAGGAGTCGAACAAGGAAAGTTTAGAGCTAGAACTATTGTAAACCTAGTCGTACTCGGTCAGACCTCTTGAGACCTGGCCACCTATATAAAGGCCAGGAGAGGGGCTGCCGAGTGACACAATCAATCTTAGCAATCATAGACACCAAAAGTCTAGAGCTAGGTCGCCGCAGCACTTAGCCTCTCGACGAGATCTCAGCCGAACCTTTCGGCATCCCATTGTAACCCATTATTCTCATAATTAAGATCAGACAGGCAGGACGTAAGGGTTTTACCTCATCGAGGGCCCCGAACCTGGGTAAATCGCTCTCCCCGCTTGTCTGTAAACCGATGTCTCGTATCAGCTTACAGGATTCCATCAAACCTAAGCCCCAATCGGAGGGCATTGCCGAGGAGTACCCTCGACAATTGGCGCCGTCTGTGGGAACCCTGTCGGCACAAGATCGGTCATCGGCAGTACCAGTCACATCTGCGGCTTTCCTACTTGAGTCACCAACGCCATCAGATCCAAGAGATTCAATCCGCTGCGGGTCATTCGAGTTCGTGCCACACTCCGAAGCGCCGCACCTGAGCCCTGCAGCGTCTTACGGCGGCATGAATACTACTTTCGGTGGTGTCCACTTCATCGTCGACTCCGGGGGTTTCCTTCGCCTCCCTAGGTCAAGCGCATCTAGCCCAAGGACCTCAGTTTCGGAAGGTATCACTCCGGCAACAACCTTGGAAGTCCCATCCAGGAACATGCAAGAAGGCAGCCGAAGGAGGAAAAAGACGAAGGGACTCACACCGCGAAGAGGAAGAACGAATAGCAGCTCACCCTTATCAGCTCGAACAAGGATGCCAAGACACGCAATCGATCAAGGGCCGCACTCGCTCGCCGTATCTATCGGCCACGGAGCAGCTCAAGGCACCGTGTTATCTTCACTCTTACATCGATCCGAAGGATGGTCGAGAGAAATCTAGCCACTTGTTAAGGAACTGCCGACATTTTCTGGAAATTCAGCAGTTCTGCGACGACCTCAGAGCCGAAACCACGGCAAGGGTTCGCAACATGGAGAGAAGGGCAGGATCCTACGGTTATCCACCAGAACCATACGTACCGGAGCCATACGTACCAGCAGGAGGAGACAAGCATGTACCAACCGAGGTGTTCCCGGAACCATGTGGGCAGGTCAACATGATCCATAAAACCAGCTTTTCAAAGAGAGAAATCAAAAAATTCACACGAGAAGTAAAATATGCGGAAGTCGCTATGGTTGATACACCCGAATTCATCGACTGGTCAGATCAGAGCATCTCCTTCAGCAGGGCAGATAACCCGAAGGCCGTTCCTAGGCCAGGTCACGCAGCCCTTGTCCTTGAGGTGCAGATCGGAGGGTACAATATGAGCAAAGTGTTCATGGATGGAGGAAGTGGTTTGAACCTATTAATCGCCAACACGATGAAAGCAATGGGTTTAACAGTCGACATGCTGAGAGAGTCCGACACAGGATTCCATGGCATTATACCGATTCGGCCCGCTTATTCTCTCGGCAAAACATCACTGGATGTAGTTTTCGGCACACCAGGCAATTTCAGGAAGGAAAAAATCGAGTTTGAAGTAGTCGACTGGGAATCTCAGTACCACGCCATCCTCGGCAGGCCTGCGTTTGCCAAGTTTATGGCCGTACCGCATTATGCGTACCTGAAACTAAAGATGCCTGGCAACAATGGGACACCAATAACCATTCATGGAAGCTTTACCCGTTCGGACAACTGCGACAGAGATTTCCAAAAGATCGCCTCAAGGTTCGGAGCCAAGGAAGAACTCAACGATGTCGACGCCGTCACAGATCATACGCAGCCACCAGCCGACAATCGAAATGTAAGGTCTGACGAATTTGACACTGCAAAGGAATCAAAGAAGCTGCAGGTGCACCCCACTAACCCGAAGAAAACGGTCAATACGTCGGCAGACCTTACTGACGCATAGGAAGGCGCGCTCATCGAGTTCCTCCGTGAGCGCTAGGAGATATTTGCATGGGAACCATCCGACATGCCAGGTATCCCAAGGTAACTCGCTGAGCAGGCCCTTAATGTTGACCCGACAGCCAAACCAGTGCAACAGTCGATGCGCCGATTTTCTGAGCCGGAGAGAAGAGCAATTAGCGAAGAAATTAGTCGACTCCGTAAAGCAGGATTCATTCGGGAGCTCAAGGAAGCCGAGTGGGTGGCCAATCCCGTCATGGTGCCAAAGAAAGACACAACCGCTCTTTGCATGTGCATCGATTACACCAGTCTCAACAAGCATTGCCCGAAAGACCACTTTCCACTGCCTCGTATTGACCAGATAGTCGATTCCACGGCTGGATGCGACCGTCTCTCTTTTCTCGATGCATACTCCGGATATAATCAGATCAAACTCAAGAAAGAAGACCAGGAGTTAACTGCATTCATCACCCCACACGGCGTTTTCTGCTACAACGTCATGACCTTCGGGTTGAAGAATGCGGGAGCAACTTACCAACGGTGCATGCAAGCCTGCCTTGGAGAACAGATCGGGAGGAACATCGAAGTATACATCGACGACATCGTGGTAAAGACGAAGCACGCCACCACTCTCATCAATAATTTGCGGGAAACCTTCGACAACCTAGATAGATACAAAATCAAGTTGAACCCGATGAAATGCTTCTTCGGGGTACCAGGGGGACAAGTACTCGGGTACTTCATCTCAGCCAGAGGAATAGAAGCCAATCCCTTGAAGATCAAAGCTATTCTCGACATGGAGCCGCCAAAGAACCTGCACCAAGTGCAGCAACTGGCAGGACGATTGGCAGCACTCAGCAGATTCATTGCCAAGCTAGGAGAAAAAGCTTTGCCCTTCTACAACTTGATGAAAGAATCAGAAAAGTTTGAGTGGACAAATGAGGCACAGGAATCATTCGACAATCTGAAGAAAATCTTATCGACCTCCCCAGTCCTCGTAACTCCACGCGAGAAAGAAACACTGCTTATGTACATAGCAGCAACAGCCCAAGTCTTCAGCAGCGTCCTGGTCGTCGAGCGGGAAGAAGCAGGGAGAGTTCACGGCGTACAGAGACGTGTCTACTACCTCAGTGAAGTACTCACGCCTGCGAAGCAGAGGTACCCTCATCATCAGAAGTTGGCATATGCAGTATGGAGGTCTGCTCGCAAGCTACGACATTATTTCACGGAGCACCCGATTATCGTCGTTAGTGAAGCACCATTGAAGAACATAATGACTAACCCAGAGGCCACGGGTCGAGTGTCCCAATGGGCCATCGAAATAGCGCCACACGACATAACTTACGTTAATCGAACGGCGATAAAATCCCAAATACTCCCAGATTTCGTGGCAGACTGGATCCAGTCACAGACGCCAGCAGCACCCGATATGTCGGGGTCGTGGACAATGTATTTTGACGGGTCGAAACGAAGCACAGGCGCAGGAGCAGGGGTGATACTAATATCGCCACAGGGAGATAAGATGAAGTACATACTGCGTATGAATTTCTCCCTGCCAACAAATAATGAGGCAGAATACGAGGCGCTGTTGCACGGAATGAAGATGGCGAAGGCATGTGGGGCAACTCGCCTGGAAATTTATGGAGATTCAAACCTGGTGGTACAGCAGTCGATGAACCTATGTGACGCGGTCAGTGACAACATGATCGCTACCGACAATTGTACCAGAATATGGAAGCCAAATTTGAAGGGTGCGAACTCAAACATATCGGCAGAGCCAGCAATGAGGAGGCCGATTCTCTGGCGAACATCGGGTCCATGTGTTCCCCCATCCCAGACGGAGTCTTCTACGAAGTAATCACCCAGCGATCGATAAAAGAAAAAGTGTCGGCACCTCCAAAACCATCGACTGACGAACCAGAGGCGAGCCCACAACAAACTGCCGAAGAATCTCCACCCCCACTCGTAGAACAGGTCCTTGATACGTCCAAAACGTATCTACTTTCCCGAACACTTTTGCTATTGTTTTGCCTCTAATTTGTGTATTTTGGATGCAACTAACACGGACTAACGATGTTTTCAGCAGAATTGCTCTGGTGTCTCGTTTTTGTGCGTAAATCCAACTTTCAGGAAAATCCTCGGAATTTATGCGAAAGGTCTTATTTTCCCAGAAGATTGACGGAGCCAGAAGGGCAAGCCAGGTGGAGGCCCGAGGCCCCCACACACTAGGCCGGCGCGGCCCAGGAGGGGGGCGCGCCGCCCTATTGTGTGGCCGCCTCGGCTGGCCCCCGACGCCCTCCTTCGGACTACTTAACGCCTTCGACCTAAAAACGCACGGGGGGTTAGAAGAAATCGCCAGAAACCATCCAGTACGCCGCCACCGTTGCGAAACTCCGTCTCGGGACCGAAACTCCGTTCGGCACTCCGCCGGGACGGGGAATTGGAGGAGATCATCGCCATCATCACCACCGACGCCTCTCCATCGAC
This sequence comes from Lolium rigidum, assembly GCF_022539505.1. Classification (NCBI taxonomy): domain Eukaryota; kingdom Viridiplantae; phylum Streptophyta; class Magnoliopsida; order Poales; family Poaceae; genus Lolium; species Lolium rigidum. Next base: position 104,375,919 of record NC_061510.1, read on the forward strand.
CAGCCATGTTTCCCCCATCCATGTGTGAGTAATTCCCCCGCCGTAGGCTGAAGGGGATGGTAGGGATTGGATGAGATTGGTCATGTAATAGCATAAGATTGTTAGGGCATAGTGCCTAGTGTCCGTAATTGGTACTTTTATGATATTGTTGCAACTTGTTATGCTTAATGCTTGTCACTAGGGCCCGAGTGCCATGATCTCAGATCTGAACATGTTATCAATTCATGATGATATTCATTGCTTTATGATCTTACCTGCAAGTTGTATACACGTATTGTTGTCCGGAACCCGAGGCCCCAAAGTGACATAAATTTGGGACAACCGAAGGGGAAGGCGGTGATATGAGGATCACATGTGTTCACGGAGTATTAATGCTTTGCTCCGGTGCTCTATTAAAAGGAGTACCTTAATTTCCAGTAGATTCCCTAGAGGCCCAGCTGCCACCGGCTGGTAGGACAAAAGATGTTGTGCAAGTTTCTCATTGCGAGCACGTACGACTAAATATTGAACACATGCCTATTGATTGATTAGTACTTGGATACCGTTTTATTATTATCTGCAAATGCTCTGCCTTGATTGTTACATGAGTTTCTCTCATCCATGCAACGCCCGTTATCCATCCCTGTGCCTACAGTATTTTGATCCTACTGTTTACTATAATCACTACTGCTGTCTTTGTTACTCTGCTACTGTTATTTCACCACTCGCTATTGCTATAAAACTGTTACTACTGATAAACTCTTGCGAGCAAGTCTGTTTCCAGGTGCAGCTGAATTGACAACTCCGCTGTTAAGGCTTTCAAGTATTCTTTGTCTCCCCTTGTGTCGAATCAATAAATTTGGGTTTTACTTCCCTCGAAGACTGTTGCGATCCCCTATACTTGTGGGTTATCAAGACTATTTTCTGGCGCCGTTGCCGGGGAGCATAGCTTTATTTGGAAGTTCACTTGGATTGATATTGTTCGCTGCAAATTCTCCATCATGGGTAAATGATGTCTACGGGAGCTTCTATTCTTGTAGACAGTGTTGGGCCTCCAAGAGCAGAGGTTTGTAGAACAGCAGCAAGTTTCCCTTAAGTGGATCACCCAAGGTTTATCGAACTCAGGGAGGAAGAGGTCAAAGATATCCCTCTCATGCAACCCTGCAACCACAAAGCAAGAAGTCTCTTGTGTCCCCAACACACCTAGTAGGTGTACTATTTCGGCGAAGAGATAGTGAAATGCAGGTGGTATGAATATATATGAGCAGTAGCAATGGCACCAGAAAAGTGCTTTGCCCAGGACAGTAAACAAGCAGTAGTAACGCAGCAGTAGTAACGCAAGTAAACAAGAAACAAGCAGTGATAGCAGTATTTAGGAACAAGGCCTAGGGATTAGACTTTCACTAGTGGACACTCTCAACATTGATCACATAACAGAATAGATAAATGCATACTCTACACTCTTGTTGGATGATGAACACATTGCGTAGGATTACACGAACCCTCAATGCCGGAGTTAACAAGCTCCACAATTCAATGTTCATATTTAAATAACCTTAGAGTGCATGAAAGATCAATTCGACTAAACCAAGTACTAACATAGCATGCACACCGTCACCTTCATGCTATGTAGGAGGAATAATACACACCAATACTATCATAGCAATAGTTAACTTCATAATCTACAAGAGATCATAATCATAGCATAAACCAAGTACTAACACGGATGCACACACTCGTCACCATTACACCGTGCGGGAGGAATAAAACTACTTTAATAACATTGCTAGAGTAGCACATAGATAAATTGCGATACAAAATACATTGCAATCATAAAGAGATATAAATAAGCACTTCACTACGCCATTCATAACGGTGAGTAAGTATTCTCGTGAAATATAGCCTAAGAGACCCACACGGTGCACACACTGTCACCTTTACACACGTGGGACAAGGAGTCTCCGAAGATCACATAAGTAAAACTCACTTGACTAGCATAGTGACATCTAGATTACAAGCATCATCATATGAATCTCAATCATGTAAGGCAGCTCATGAGATTATTGTATTGAAGTACATAGGAGAGAGATGAACCACATAGCTACCGGTACAGCCCCGAGCCTCGATGGAGAACTACTCCCTCCTCATGGGAGCCAGCAGCGGTGATGAAGATGGCGGTGGAGATGGCAGCGGTGTCGATGGAGAAGCCTTCCGGGGGCACTTCCCTGCTCCGGCAGGGTGCCGGAACAGAGACTCCTGTCCCCCAGATCTTGGCTTCGCGATGGCGGCGGCTTTGGAAGGTTTTCCGTATCGTCGTTTTTCGCATCAGGGGTTTCGCGACGGAGGCTTTAAGTAGGCGGAAGGGCGGAGTCGGAGGGCTGACGAGGGGCCCACACCATAGGCGGCGCGGCCCCCTCCGGCCGCGCGGCCCTATGGTCCGGCCACCTCGTGGCCCCACTTCGTATGCTCTTCGGTCTTCCGGAAGGTTCGTGGCAAAATAGGACCCCGGGACTTGATTTCGTCCAATTCCGAGAATATTTCGTTACTAGGATTTCGAAACCAAAAACAGCAGAAAACAAGAATCGGCACTTCGGCATCTCGTTAATAGGTTAGTTCCGTAAAATGCACGAATATGACATAAAGTGTGCATAAAACATGTAGGTATCATCAATAATATGGCATAGAACATAAGAAATTATCGATACGTCGGAGACGTATCAAGCATCCCCAAGCTTAGTTCTGCTCGTCCCGAGTAGGTAAAACGATAACAAAGATAATTTCTGAAGTGACATGCCATCATAACCTTGATCATACTATTTGTAAACATATGTAATGAATGCAGCGATCAAAACGATGGTAATGACATTAGTAAACAAGTGAATCATAAAGCAAAGACTTTTCATGAATAGTACTTCAAGACAAGCATTAATAAGTCTTGCATAAGAGTTAACTCATAAAGCAATAATTTAAAGTAAAGGTATTGAAGCAACACAAAGGAAGATTAAGTTTCAGCGGTTGCTTTCAACTTGTAACATGTATATCTCATGGATAATTGTCAACATAGAGTAATATAACAAGTACAATATGCAAGTATGTAGAAATCAATGCACAGTTCACACAAGTGTTTGCTTCTTGAGGTGGAGAGAGATAGGTGAACTGACTCAACATAAAAGTAAAGAGAATGGTCCTTCAAAGAGGAAAGCATCGATTGCTATATTTGTGCTAGAGCTTTTATTTTGAAAACATGAAACAATTTTGTCAATGGTAGTAATAAAGCATATGAGTTATGAAAGTTATATCTTACAAGTTGCAAGCCTCATGCATAGTATACTAATAGTGCCCGCACCTTGTCCTAATTAGCTTGGACTACCGGATCTTTGCAATGCACATGTTTTAACCAAGTGTCACAATGGGGTACCTCCATGCCGCCTGTACAAAGGTCTAAGGAGAAAGCTCGCATTTTGGATTTCTCGCTTTTGATTATTCTCAACTTAGACATCCATACCGGGACAACATGGACAACAGATAATGGACTCCTCTTTAATGCATAAGCATGTGGCAACAATTATTATTCTCAATTGAGATTGAGGATATGTGTCCAAAACTGAAACTTCCACCATGATTCATGGCTTTAGTTAGCGGCCCAATGTTCTTCTCTAACAATATGCATGCTCCAACCATTAAGGTGGTAGATCTCTCTTACTTCAGACAAGACGGACATGCATAGCAACTCACATGATATTCAACAAAGAATAGTTGATGGCGTCCCCGAAGCATGGTTATCGCACAACAAGCAACTTAATAAGAGATAAAGTGCATAAGTACATATTCAATACCACAATAGTTTTTAAGCTATTTGTCCCATGAGCTATATATTGCAAAGGTGAATGATGGAATTTTAAAGGTAGCACTCAAGCAATTTACTTTGGAATGGCGGATAAATACCATGTAGTAGGTAGGTATGGTGGACAAAAATGGCATAGTGGTTGGCTCAGGGATTTTGGATGCATGAGAAGTATTCCCTCTCGATACAAGGCTTAGGCTAGCAAGGCTATTTGAAACAAACACAAGGATGAACGGTGCAGCAAAACTCACATAAAAGACATATTGTAAACATCATAAGATTCTACACCGTCTTCCTTGTTGTTCAAAACTCAATACTAGATGTTATCTAGACTCTAGAGAAACCAAATATGCAAACCAAATTAGCAAGCTCTAAGTATTTCTTCATTAATGGGTGCAAAGTATATGATGCAAGAGCTTAAACATGAGCACAACAATTGCCAAGTATCAAATTATCCAAGACATTTTAGAATTACTACATGTAGCATTTTCCAATTCCAACCATATAACAATTTGACGAAGAAGAAACTTCGCCATGAATACTATGAATAAAACCTAAGGACATACTTGTCCATATGCTACAGCGGAGCGTGTCTCTCTCCCACAAAGTGAATGCTAGGATCCATTTTATTCAAACAAAACAAAAACAAAAACAAACCGACGCTCCAAGCAAAGTGCATAAGATGTGACGGAATAAAAATATAGTTTCAGGGGAGGAACCTGATAATGTTGTCGATGAAGAAGGGGATGCCTTGGGCATCCCCAAGCTTAGACCCTTGAGTCTTCTTAGAATATGCAGGGGTGAACCACCGGGGCCTCCCGAAGCTTAGAGCTTTCACTCTCCTTGATCATATTGCATCATACTCCTCTCTTGATCCTTGAAAACTTCCTCCACACCAAACTCGAAACAACTCATTAGAGGGTTAGTGCATAATAAAAATTCACATGTTCAGAGGTGACACAATCATTCTTAACACTTCTGGACATTGCATAAAGCTACTGGACATTAATGGATCAAAGAAATTCATCCACATAGCAAAAGAGGCAATGCGAAATAAAAGGCAGAATCTGTCAAAACAGAACAGTCCGTAAAGATGGATTTTATTAGGCCACCAGACTTGCTCAAATGAAAATTCTCAAATTGAATGAAAGTTGCGTACATATCTGAGGATCATGCACGTAAATTGGCTTAATTTTCTGAGCTACCTACAGGGAGGTAGACCCAGATTCGTGACAGAAAAGAAATCTGGAACTGCGCAGTAATCCAAATCTAGTACTTACTTTACTATCAAAGACTTTACTTGGCACAACAAAAACTCAAAACTAAGATAAGGACAGGTTGCTATAGTAGTAAACAACTTCCAAGACTCAAATATAAAACAAAGTACTGTAGCAAAATAACACATGGGTTATCTCCCAAGAAGTTCTTTCTTTATAGCCATTAAGATGGGCTCAGCAGATTTTATGATGCACTCGCAAGAAATAGTAGTTGAAGCAAAAGAGAGCATCAAGAGGCAAATTCAAAACACATTTAAGTCTAACATGCTTCCTATGCATAGGAATCTTGTAAATAAACAAGTTCATGAAGAGCAAAGTAACAAGCATAGGAAGATAAAACAAGTGTAGCTTCAAAAATTTCAGCACATAGAGAGGCATTTTAGTAACATGAAAATTTCTACAACCATATTTTCCTCTCTCATAATAACTTTCAGTAGCAATATGAGCAAACTCAACAATATAACTATCACATAAAGCATTCTTATCATGAGTCTCATGCATAAAATTATTACTCTCCACATAGGCATAATCAATTTTATTAGTAATAGCGGGAGCAAATTCAACAAAGTAGCTATCATTATTATTCTCATCAAGTGTAGGAGGCATAGTATAATCACAATAAAATTTACTCTCCATAGTAGGTTGTACCAAAAGACCACTATTATAATCATCATAAATAGGAGGCAGAGTATCATCAAAGAAAATTTTCTCCTCAATGCTTGGGGGACTAAAAAGATCATGAAAACCAGCTTCCCCAAGCTTAGAACTTTCTATATCATTATCAACAATGGTGTTCAAAGCGTTCATACTAATATTACTACCAGCATGCAAATAAGATTTCATAGGTTTTTTAATTTTCGCATCAAACAATCCATGTTTTAAATCAGGAAATAGAATAAGAAGCTCATTGTTGTCCATTATGCCAAACTAGTGTAAACAAGAAACAAAAAGATGCAATTGCAGGATCTAAAGGAAATAGCTTCGAGCACAAACACAATGGCGCCGTAAAAGCATCTACACTCGGAACCGGAGTATGAGTGCCTTTTACCTTTCCTCCCCAGCAACGGCGCCAGTAAAAGTGCTTGATGTCTACGGGAGCTTCTATTCTTGTAGACAAGTGTTGGGCCTCCAAGAGCGAGAGGTTTGTAGAACAGCAGCAAGTTTCCCTTAAGTGGATCACCCAAGGTTTATCGAACTCGTGGAGGAAGAGGTCAAAGATATCCCTCTCATGCAACCCTGCAACCACAAAGCAAGAAGTCTCTTGTGTCCCCAACACACCTAGTAGGTGTACTAGTTCGGCGAAGAGATAGTGAAATACAGGTGGTATGAATATATATGAGCAGTAGCAACAGCACCAGAAAAGTGCTTTGCCCAGGACAGTAAACAAGCAGTAGTAACGCAGCAGTAGTAACGCAGTAAAACAGTAAACAAGCAGCGATAGCAATATTTAGGAACAAGGCCTAGGGATTAGACTTTCACTAGTGGACACTCTCAACATTGATCACATAACAGAATAGATAAATGCATACCCTACACTCTTGTTGGATGATGAACACATTGCGTAGGATTACACGAACCCTCAATGCCGGAGTTAACAAGCTCCACAATTCAATGTTCATATTTAAATAACCTTAGAGTGCATGAAAGATCAATTCGACTAAACCAAGTACTAACATAGCATGCACACTCGTCACCTTCATGCTATGTAGGAGGAATAATACACATCAATACTATCATAGCAATAGTTAACTTCATAATCTACAAGAGATCATAATCATAGAATAAACCAAGTACTAACACGGATGCACACACTCGTCACCATTACACCGTGCGGGAGGAATAAAACTACTTTAATAACATTGCTAGAGTAGCACATAGATAAATTGCGATACAAAATACATTGCAATCATAAAGAGATATAAATAAGCACTTCACTACGCCATTCATAACGAGTGAGTAAGTATTCTGTGAAATATAGCCTAAGAGACCCACACGGTGCACACACTCGTCACCTTTACACACGTGGGACAAGGAGTCTCCGGAGATCACATAAGTAAAACTCACTTGACTAGCATAGTGACATCTAGATTACAAGCATCATCATATGAATCTCAATCATGTAAGGCAGCTCATGAGATTATTGTATTGAAGTACATAGGAGAGAGATGAACCACATAGCTACCGGTACAGCCCCGAGCCTCGATGGAGAACTACTCCCTCCTCATGGGAGCAAGCAGCGATGATGAAGATGGCGGTGGAGATGGCAGCGGTGTCGATGGAGAAGCCTTCCGGGGCACTTCCCTGCTCCGGCAGGGTGCCGGAACAGAGACTCATGTCCCCCAGATCTTGGCTTCGCGATGGCGGCGGCTCTGGAAGGTTTTCCGTATCGTCGTTTTTCGCATCAGGGGTTTCGCGACGGAGGCTTTAAGTAGGCGGAAGGGCGGAGTCGGAGGGCTGACGAGGGGCCCACACCATAGGCGGCGCGGGCCCCCTCCGGCCGCGCGGCCCTATGGTCCGGCCACCTCGTGGCCCCACTTCGTATGCTCTTCGGTCTTCCGGAAGGTTCGTGGCAAAATAGGACCCCGGGACTTGATTTCGTCCAATTCCGAGAATATTTCGTTACTAGGATTTCTGAAACCAAAAACAGCAGAAAACAAAGAATCGGCACTTCGGCATCTCGTTAATAGGTTAGTTCCAGAAAATGCACGAATATGACATAAAGTGTGCATAAAACATGTAGGTATCATCAATAATATGGCATAGAGCATAAGAAATTATCGATACGTCGGAGACGTATCAGTAAACCTCGCGATACTAAAGTCGCCATATTACCATCCACTACAAGAAAAGGTACAACTCTGAGTACCTCTGCTGCTCTTGATTCACCATCTGTGATAGATAAACTTGTTTCACCACCACAAGCTTCACATGCTGGTACTTCGCTAGATCCGAAAATTCCTCTCATAATTTTGATGATGCTTCGCTGTGCTTGATAATGATGGTTCATTGGGATCTTTTCTATATGCTACAATTGCTAGGTCTAGACAAATTGAAAGTACCTGAAACTCCTAATGAAAATGCTGCTACACCTGTTAATTCACCCGAGTCCGTTGAATACTCTATTGATGATCTTGATGAAGATTATGTAGAACTTGATGATGATTTTATTGATAAATGCAATGCTACTACTGATGCAAGAAAAATTAAAAAGTTGCTTGCACAACATACTATTAGATATAAACTGTCTCCTGATCCTAAATTTGCCACATCTCCTATAAACATTAAGGATAAGGATTATGAGTTTTCTCTTGATTTGTCTCACATATCTATTGTTGAGAAAACACCTTTTTGTGGTACTGAAAAAGAAAGTGTTGTAGAACACATGATTGAGCAATCTACTCTTAGTAGTTTGTTTTCTGATGATGTTAAGAAGCGTACTTATTTCGTTGCTAAAATTTTCCCTTTCTCATTAAAGGATGATGCTAAAACTTGGTATAATAGTTTGCCACCTGATTCTATTAATAGTCCAAAAGAATTGCTTGATGTTTTCTTCCGGAAATACTTTCCTGCTAGTGCTCAACATATTGCTTTGCAGAGAATTTATAACTTTGACCAGGAAGATGGAGAGAAATTGCATGAGGCTTGGGCTAGATTTTGCACTCTTATTAGAGCTCGGCCTGAACATGATTTGGAAAAGCATGATTTACTTGATATATTTTATAGTGGACTAACCATTGAGTCTAGGGCATACCTGGATAGTTGTGCTGGTTGTGTTTTCAGGAAAAGAACTCCAGACGACGCTGAATAATTATTGGCGAGAATAGGCCGGAATCATGATGATTGGTCTACACCTGAACCAACCCCGACACCAATATTGAAGAAGAGGGGTATGATTAAATTAAATGATGAAGATATGAGGGAAGCCAAGAAATCTCTTAAAGAGAAGGGTATTAAATCCGAAGATGTGAAGAATTTACCTCCCATAGAAGATTTATGTAAGATCACTCCCCCTTCATCCATGATTGAGGTACACTCTCTTGAACGCTTTACTAGAGAAGATATTCCATATTCAAAACCTCCTCCTCAATGCCTAGATGAGTTTGATAATTATATTGTTAAGCAAAGTAATTTCAATATGAGAGTAGAGAATCATTTAATGGAAAATTCTCGAGCTATTGGTGAATTGCATGGTATTGTGGAGAGAACCTACAATGATGTTAAGATGCTTGTTAAACATTTTCAAATGGTTCAAACTCAAATTGATCAACTCACTAAAGTGCAAAATGACTTGTTAAAAGATAATTCTAAAGAAAAACATGCTTATGAAGTAACAACTAGAGGCGGTGTTTCTACCCAGGATCCTCTATATCCTGAAGGGCATCCCAAAAGAGTTGAACAAGATTCTCAACGAACTGAAACTAGTGCTCCATCTAAGAAAAAGAAAAAGAAACATAAAACTGTTGTAGAATCTTCTGAGCCTGTTAATGATCCTAATAGTATTTCTATTTCTGATGCGAAAGTGAAAGTGGTAATGAACATGATAAAGATAATGATAAGAATGATGATTATGATAAAGAAGAAGTTGAAGAAGAACCTGAAAAGCATGCTAAAAATAAAAAGTATACTAAAGAAGATTTTATTGCTAAGAAACATGGTAATGAAAGAGAACCTTGGGTCCAAAAGCAAATGCCTTTTCATGCTAAGAAACTAAAATCAAAGGAAGAAGAACACTATAATAAATTTTGTGATTGGATGAAACCTTTATTCCTGCAAATACCTTTGACGGATGCTATTAAATTTCCTCCTTATTCAAAGTATATGAAAGATATTGTCACTAACAAAAGGAAAATTCCTAATGAGGATATTTCCACTATGCTTGCCAATTACTCTTTCAACGGTAAGGTTCCAAAGAAGCTTGGCGACCCAGGTATACCGACTATTCTTTGTTCTATTAAGAATAATTATGTTAGAACTGCTCTATGCGATTTGGGAGCGCGTGTTAGTGTTATGCCTTTCACTCTTTATAAGAGACTTTATTTAGATAATTTCACTACAAGAAAAGTTGCCATGGCCGAAGAAGTTGAAGTCGCGCCGTGGTTGCTGGTGTACCATGGCCGGCGATTTTTGGTCCCTCCGTGGTGCATGTCAAAACTTTTTTTTCTCGTTTTTGAGGCCACCTAGCCCGATGAAAGCGGCCAAAACGTCGCGTATGGTGGCCCGGGACGTGGTGCATCTCGAAATCTCGGGTTCGCCGGCCGAGTCAACGCAAATCCGCACCACCGAGGGATGTAGGGCCCAGATGGCAGCCTCTCTGGCATTGTTTTTTTTCTCGATCGCGCCATCTCGTTCAACATTCTCCGATCGAGCCGTTTACGATGCAGGATCATGGGTCCCGCATGTCATCCTCTATGAACCAAAATTCTTTCTATTCTTGGATTTTTTTGACCCCTGATTTCTGGCTACTTCCTTTTTCTTTTGATCCCTTGCCGCCTTGGAAACGTTGAGACCGCTGCTGCTAAATGGGACCCGCATGTCATCCTCTATGTTCAATCAACTTTCTTTTCTTGGAGTTTTTTTTGGCACCTCAAATTTGGTCACTTGCCTTTTTCTTTCGATCCCCTGCCGCCTCTCAAACGGTGATACCGCTGCTGCTAACTGGGACCCGCATGTCATCCTCTACGTACTATAAAACTTTCTTTTCTTGAATTATTTTTGGCACCTCATATTTGGTCACTTGCCTTTTTCTTTCGATCCCCGCCGCCTCTCAAACGGTGATACCGCTGCTGCTAACCTGGGACCCGCATGTCATCCTCTATGTACTATAAAACTTTCTTTTCTTGAATTATTTTTGGCACCTCATATTTGGTCACTTACC
>NC_061510.1:104386993-104468080 GCF_022539505.1 Lolium rigidum
TATGTCATTTAATGAAAGTCTAGTAGTTCATGATCTCTCATGTTTAGCTCCAATTTATTAATATGAGTAGCTGATAACGAGTGAAGCACACGTCCGTTGGGAACCCCAAGAGGAAGGTGTGATGCGTACAGCAGCAAGTTTTCTCTCAGTAAGAAACCAAGGTTTATCGAACCAGTAGGAGTCAAGGGCCACGTGAAGGTCGTTGGTGACGGAGTGTAGTGCGGCGCAACACCAGGGATTCCGGCGCCAACGTGGAACCTGCACAACACAATCAAAATACTTTGCCCCAACGTAACGAGTGAGGTTGTCAATCTCACCGGCTTGCTGTAAACAAAGGATTAAATGTATAGTGTGGAAGATGATGTTTGTTTGCGAAGAACAGTGAGAGAACAATGATTGCGATAGATTGTATTCAGATGTAAAAGAATGGACCGGGGTCCACAGTTCACTAGTGGTGTCTCTCCCATAAGATAAATAGCATGTTGGGTGAACAAATTACGAGTTGGGCAATTGACAAATAGAGATGCATACATATCATGATGATTACTATGAGATTTAATCAGGGCATTACGACAAAGTACATAGACCGCTATCCAGCATGCATCTATGCCTAAAAAGTCCACCTTCGGGTTAGCATCCGCACCCCTTCCGAGTATTAAGTTGCAAACAACGAGACAATTGCATTAAGTATGGTGCGTAATGTAATCAACACAAATATCCTTAGACAAAGCATTGATGTTTTATCCCTAGTGGCAACAGCACATCCACAACCTTAGAACTTTCTATCACGGTCCCAGATTCAATGGAGGCATGAACCCACTATCGAGCATAAATACTCCCTCTTGGAGTCACAAGTATCAACTTGGCCGAGCCTCTACTAGCAACGGAGAGCATGCAAGAACATAAACAACATATATATGATAGATTGATAATCAACTTGACATAGTATTCAATATTCATCGGATCCCAACAAACACAACATGTAGCATTACAAATAGATGATCTTGATCATGATAGGCAGCTCACAAGATCTAACATGATAGCACAATGAGGAGAAGACAACCATCTAGCTACGCTATGGACCCATAGTCCAAGGATGAACTACTCACGCATCAATCCGGAGGCGGGCATGGTGATGTAGAGCCCTCCGGTGATGATTCCCCTCTCCGGCGGGGTGCCGGAGGCGATCTCCTGAATCCCCCGAGATGGGATTGGCGGCGGCGGCTCTGGAAGTATTTCTGTATCGTGGCTCTCGGTAATAGGGTTTTCGCGACGGAGAGTTTAAGTAGGCGAAAGGGCAGAGTCGGTGGAGGCACGAGGGCCCCACACCATAGGGCGGCGCGGGCCCCACCCAGGCCGCGCGGCCCTGTGGTGTCGGCGCCTCGTCGCCCCACCTCGTATCCTCTTCGGTCTTCTGGAAGCTCCGTGGAAAAATAAGACCACGGGCGTTGATTTCGTCCAATTCCGAGAATATTTCCTTTGTAGGATTTGTGAAACCAAAAACAGCCAGAAAACAACAAGCTGGCTCTTCGGCATCTCGTTAATAGGTTAGTGCCGGAAAATGCATATAAATGATGTAAAGTATGTATAAAACATGTGAGTATTGTCATAAAAGTAGCATGGAACATAAGAAATTATGGATACGTTTGAGACGTATCAAGCATCCCCAAGCTTAGTTCCTACTCGCCCTCGAGTAGGTAAACGATAACAAGGATAATTTCCGAAGTGACATGCTATCATAATCTTGATCAATACTATTGTAAAGCATATGAAGTGAATGAAGTGATTCGAAGCAATGGTAAAGACAATGATTAAACAACTGAATCATATAGCAAAGACTTTTCATGAATAGTACTTTCAAGACAAGCATCGGTGAGACTTGCATAGGAGTTAACTCATAAAGCAATAAATTCTTAGTAGAAAGTTTTGAAGCAACACAAAGGAAGATATAAGTTTCAGCGGTTGCTTTCAACTTCAACATGTATATCTCATGGATAATTGTCAACACAAAGTAATATGATGAATGCAAATAAGCAAGTATGTAGGAATCAATGCACACGGTTGACACAAGTGTTTGCTTCTAAGATAGAAAGAAGTAGGTAAAGCTGACTCAACATAAAGTAAAAGAATGGCCCTTCGCGAGAGGGAAGCATGGATTACTATTTTTGTGCTAGAGCTTTTATTTTGAAAACATAGAAACAATTTTGTCAACGGTAGTAATAATTCATATGTGTTATGCATAATACATCTTATAAGTTGCAAGTCTCATGCATAGAATACCAATAGTGCCCGCACCTTGTCCTAATTAGCTTGGATTAACACGGATTATCATTGCATAACATATGTTTCAACCAAGTGTCACAAAGGGGTACCTCTATGCCGCCTGTACAAAGGTCCAAGGAGATAAATCGCATTTGATTTCTCGTTTTTAATAGATCTCAACCATGGACATCCATACCGGGACAACATAGAAAACAGATAATGGACTCCTCTTTAATGCTTAAGCATTCAACAACAGATAATATTCTCATAAGAGATTGAGGATTAGTGTCCAAACTGAAACTTCCACCATGATTCATGGCTTTAGTTAGCGGCCCAATGTTCTTCTCTAACAATATGCATACTCAAACCATTTGATCATGAAAATCGCCCTTACTTCGGACAAGACGAACATGCATAGCAACTCACATGATATCCAACAAAGGTGTAATAGTTGATGGCGTCCCAGAAACATGGTTACCGCTCAACAAGCAACTTATAAGAAATATGATACATAGCAACATATTCAATACCACAATAGTTTTTAAGGCTATTTTCCCATGAGCTATGTATTGCAAAGACAAGGAATGAAATTTTAAAGGTAGCACTCAAGTAATTTACTTTGGAATGGCAGAGAAATACCACATAGTAGGTAGGTATGGTGGACACAAATGGCATAGGTTTTGGCTCAAGGATTTTGGATGCACGAGAAGTATTTCCTCTCAGTACAGGGCTTTGGCTAGCAAGGTTGTTTGAAGCAAACACAAGTATGAACCGGTACAGCAAAACTTACATAAGAACATATTGCAAGCATTATAAGACTCTACACTGTCTTCCTTGTTGTTCAAACACTTCACCAGAAAATATCTAGACCTTAGAGAGACCAATCATGCAAACCAAATTTCAACAAGCTCTATGGTAGTTCTTCATTAATGGGTGCAAAGTACATGATGCAAGAGCTTAAACATGATCTATTTGAGCACAACAATTGCCAAGTATCAAATTATTCAAGACAATATACCAATTACCACATGAAGCATTTTCTGTTTCCAACCATATAACAATGAACGAAGCGAGTTTCAACCTTCGCCATGAACATTAAAAGTAAAGCTAAGAACACCGAGTGTTCATATGAAACGAGCGGAGCGTGTCTTTCTCCAACACAAAGAATGCTAGGATCCGAGTTTATTCAAACAAAAACAAAAATCAAAATCAAACAGACGCTCCAAGTAAAGCACATAAGATGTGACTGAATAAAAATATAGTTTCACTAGAGGTGACCTGATAAGTTGTCGATGAAGAAGGGGATGCCTTGGGCATCCCCAAGCTTAGATGCTTGAGTCTTCTTGAAATATGCAGGGATGAACCACGGGGCATCCCCAAGCTTAGACTTTTCACTCTTCTTGATCATATTGTATCATCCTCCTCTCTTGATCCTTGAAAACTTCCTCCACACCAAACTCAAAACAAACTCATTAGAGGGTTAGTGCATAATCAAAAATTCACATATTCAGAGGTGACATAATCATTCTTAACACTTCTGGACATTGCACAAAGCTACTGAAAGTTAATGGAACAAAGAAATCCATCAAACATAGCAAAACGAGGCAATGCGAAATAAAAGGCAGAATCTGTCAAAACAGAACAGATCCGTAAAGACGAATTTTTCTGGGGCACTTAACTTGCTCAGATGAAAAAGCTCAAATTGAATGAAAGTTGCGTACATATCTGAGGATCACGCACGTAAATTGGCAGATTTTTCTGAGTTACCTACAGACGGGGCTGCTCAATTTCGTGACAGTAAGAAATCTGTTTCTGCGCGAGTAATCCAAATCTAGTATCAACCCTACTATCAAAGACTTTACTTGGCACAACAATGCAATAAAATAAAGATAAGGAGAGGTTGCTACAGTAGTAACAACTTCCAAGACTCAAATATAAAACAAAAGTGCAGAAGTAAAATAATGGGTTGTCTCCCATAAGCGCTTTTCTTTAACGCCTTTCAGCTAGGCGCAGAAAGTGTGAATCAAGTATTATCGAGAGAAGAAGCATTGACATCATAATTTTCACAATTTTTCACAATAGGTATATTATATGCTCCATCATCCATAGTGGTACTAAGGGCTTTGTCAATTTTAGGCCTATAATAGTTTTTTGGCTTAGGCACCTTAGAGACATACATGAACTTTTGCTCCTTACCCACATAAGCTTTCTCCTTAAACTTAAGAGAAGAAAAAGTTGAACCCAAGGTTCCCATAGCTTCTTCAAGTTCTCTAATCCTATGGGTTTGATTATCATGAGTAGCACAAGTTTCTAGGATAGCAATTCTCTCATTAATTCCACCTAGAGATTTATCAAGTTTATCAGTGTTATTAAGTAATATTCCCAATTTAGTCTTAATACTTGGAAGATTTTGCTCTATGGTCTCCAACTTTTTCATGACATCTTCAAGAGAGATTTCAATTTTAACTTCATTAACAGGTGGTATTCCAACTAGACTCTCAATAATGCAACTAGCTTCTAAAGCAGGAGTGCCTAGGAAATTACCTCCCGCAAGAGTATCAAGAACATACCTATTCCAGCTAGAGATACCAACATAAAAGTTCCTAAGCAGGATAATAGTGGAGTGTTTCTTAGTGCACCTATGATGAGCATCACTAATTCTATACCAAGCATCTTTAAAACTTTCTCCCCCTTGTTGCTTAAACGAACGAACTTCAACTTCAGGATTACTCATTTTTAGTAGTAATAAGTAAAGCAAACTAAATAAAGTAAATGCAAGTAACTAATTTTTTTGTGTTTTTAATATTGAGAACGCAAACAAGACAAATGAAATAAAGTAAAGCAACTAATTTTTTTGTGTTTTTGATATAAAGTAAGAAAACAAAATAGAAAACTCAAATAAAGTAAAGCAAGACAAAAACAAAGTAAAGAGATTGGAAGTGAGAGACTCCCCTTGCAGCGTGTCTTGATCTCCCCGGCAACGGCGCCAGAAATTTAGCTTGATGACGCGTGAAGCACACGCCCGTTGGGAACCCCAAGAGGAAGGTGTGATGCGTACAGCAACAAGTTTTCCTCAGTAAGAAACCAAGGTTTATCGAACCAGTAGGAGTCAAGGGCCACGTGAAGGTCGTTGGTGACGGAGTGTAGTGCGGCGCAACACCAGGGATTCCGGCGCCAACGTGGAACCTGCACAACACAATCAAAATACTTTGCCCCAACGTAACAGTGAGGTTGTCAATCTCACCGGCTTGCTGTAAACAAAGGATTAAATGTATAGTGTGGAAGATGATGTTTGTTTGCGAAGAACAAGTAGAGAACAATGATTGCGATAGATTGTATTCAGATGTAAAAGAATGGACCGGGGTCCACAGTTCACTAGTGGTGTCTCTCCCATAAGATAAATAGCATGTTGGGTGAACAAATTACGGTTGGGCAATTGACAAATAGAGATGCATACATATCATGATGATTACTATGAGATTTAATCGGGGCATTACGACAAAGTACATAGACCGCTATCCAGACATGCATCTATGCCTAAAAAGTCCACCTTCGGGTTAGCATCCGCACCCCTTCCGGTATTAAGTTGCAAACAACAGACAATTGCATTAAGTATGGTGCGTAATGTAATCAACACAAATATCCTTAGACAAAGCATTGATGTTTTATCCCTAGTGGCAACAGCACATCCACAACCTTAGAACTTTCTGTCATTGTCCTAGATTCAATGGAGGCATGAACCCACTATCGAGCATAAATACTCCCTCTTGGAGTCACAAGTATCAACTTGGCCAGAGCCTCTACTAGCAACGGAGAGCATGCAAGAACATAAACAACATATATATGATAGATTGATAATCAACTTGACATAGTATTCAATATTCATCGGATCCCAACAAACACAACATGTAGCATTACAAATAGATGATCTTGATCATGATAGGCAGCTCACAAGATCTAACATGATAGCACAATGAGGAGAAGACAACCATCTAGCTACTGCTATGGACCCATAGTCCAAGGATGAACTACTCACGCATCAGTCCGGAGGCGGGCATGGTGATGTAGAGCCCTCCGGTGATGATTCCCCTCTCCGGCAGGGTGCCGGAGGCGATCTCCTGAATCCCCCGAGATGGGATTGGCGGCGGCGGCGTCTCTGGAAGTATTTCCGTATCGTGGCTCTCGGTAATAGGGTTTTCGCGACGGAGAGTTTAAGTAGGCGGAAGGGCAGGGTTGGAGGCGGCGCAGGGGCCCCACACCATAGGGCGGCGCGGGCCCCTCCCGGGCCGCGCCGCCCTATGGTGTACGGCGCCTCGTGGCCCCACTTCGTATGCTCTTCGGTCTTCCGGAAGCTCCGTGGAAAAATAAGACCTCGGGCGTTGATTTCGTCCAATTCCGAGAATATTTCCTTTGTAGGATTTCCGAAACCAAAAACAGCGAGAAAACAGCAAGCGGCTCTTCGGCATCTCGTTAATAGGTTAGTGCCGGAAAATGCATATAAATGATGTAAAGTATGTATAAAACATGTGAGTATTGTCATAAAAGTAGCATGGAACATAAGAAATTATGGATACGTTTGAGACGTATCAGTAGCATGTCATAGATATTTTCTTGCATTGTTTTATTCATAGATAGGTATGACATTGTGGTATCCCCCTCTGAATAATTCATTTGGATTGACTTGGTACATGCTCACGCATGCATATGAATGAAAAACAAAAGTCAATTAAGCCTCGATGATTTACTTTGCTTCAGAGTTCTTGTATCACTTTTATGCGTCCGTTAATTTTATTCTGTCGCAAGCATGATTATGACAGTTATTGCTCTCTTGATTGGCGCTTCCCAGTCTATTGCTAGCCTTCACTTGTACTGAGCGGGAATGCTGCTCGTGCTTCCAAACCCCTGAAAACCAAGTTATTCCAAAGTGTCCACCATAAATACCTATGCATGGCATTTCAAACCATTCCAAGTAAATTTCCATGTGCTACCTTTAAAACCTTCAAAGTACTTCTCAATTTGTGTCAATGTTTTATAGCTCATGAGGAAGTATGTGGTGTTTTATCTTTCAACCTTGTCATTTACTCCTGACGGACTTTCACCAATGGACTAGTGGCACATCCGCTTATCCAATAATTTTGCAAAAAGAGCTGGCAACGGGGTTCCCAGCCCCAGTTAATTAACTTTCATTAATAGTTCTCTTCACATGTTTTGCCCCGATTTATCAGTAAGCAACTTAATTGCAAATAGACACTCCTCCATGGTATGAGAATGTTGGAAGGCACCCGAGGATTCGGTTAGCCATGGCTTGTGTAGGCAAAGGTTGGGAGGAGTGTCATCCATAATGAAACTAAAATACATGTGTAAACAAAAGAGAAGAGGGATGATAGCGTCCTTCATGGGAGCCGCTCTTGAAAGTCTGGTTGACAAGGTAGTTAGAGTGCCCGCTACCATTCGTTGACAACAACAAACACCTCTCAAAACAATTTTACTCTTGTCTTTAGAAAAAAATGAAAAGCTCTAGCACATGTTAATCCCTGCTTCCCTCTGCGAAGGGTCAATCTTTTACTTTTATGTTGAGTCACCATCCTTTCTTTGAGCACCTTCTTGAGAGCATAATTGTCATTCTTAGTGTAATATGCTTGTCCCAGAATATGGCTAACTGTGGTATGACTTTGATGCTTTTATCTTTGATAGTCTTTACTTCTAGTCTTCCCATGAACTTCAGAGGTGCCTGGGCATTTATGTTTTGCTTGTACAAATACGGGCAAGCGAGATACCACTTTATCATATCTTTTTATGAACATTGCAATCCTGCGATAGATATGATTCATGATGCTTATTATTAGTTTGTTGGTATCTTTTTCATGATTGACATAACTATTAGATGACTTTATTTGCATTTATCTTATTATGAATTGCCTAAGTACTCATCCATATAATAAGAATATTTACATCATATGGGCAAATGTGTTCGTGAAAGTTCTTTTATCGCACTCAGTTGTTAACTGAATTGCTTGAGGACAAGCAATAAGCTAAGCTTGGGGCGAGTTGATACGTCCAAAACGTATCTACTTTCCCGAAAACTTTTGCTATTGTTTTGCCTCTAATTTGTGTATTTTGGATACAACTAACACGGACTAACGCTGTTTTCAGCAGAATTGCCCTAGTGTCTTATTTTTGTGCAGAAAATCAACTTTCAGGAAAATCCCCGGAAATAATTGCGAAGGGCCTATTTTTACAGAAGACACACGGAGCCAGAAGGGCAAGCCAGGGGGAGGCCCACGGCCTCCACACCATAGGCCGGCGCGGCCAAGAGGGGGGGCGCGTTTCCTTATGGTGACGCCACCTCGGCTAGCCCCCGACGCTCCCCTCAGGACTACTTAAAGCCCTTGACCTAAAAACACGAGGGGATTCGACCACTTTTCCAGAAGACATCCAGAACTCCGCCGCCATCGCGAAACCCAGTTTCGGGACCAGAAACTCCGTTCTGGCATCCTGCCGGGACGGGGAATTGGAGGAGATCATCGCCATCATCACCACCGACGCCTCTCCATCGACCATCCATGTTTCCCCCATCCATGTGTGAGTAATTCTCCCGCTGTAGGCTGAAGGGGATGGTAGGGATTGGATGAGATTGTTCATGTAATAGCTATAAGATTGTTAGGGCATAGTGCCTAGTATCCGTTGTTGGTACTTTTATGATATTGTTGCAACTTGTTATGCTTAATGCTTGTCACTAGGGCCCGAGTGCCATGATTTCAGATCTGAACATGTTATTGATTCATGATGATATTCATTGTTTTATGATCTTACCCGCAAGTTGTATACACATATTGTTGTCCGGAACCCGAGGCCCCAAAGTGACGAAATTGGGACAACCGGAGGGGAAGGCTGTGATATGAGGAACACATGTGTTCACGGAGTGATAATGCTTTGCTCTGGTACTCTATTAAAAGGAGTACCTTAATTACCAGTAGTTTCATTAGAGGCCCGGCTGCCACCGGCTGGTAGGACAAAAGATGTTGTGCAAGTTTCTCATTGCGAGCAAGTTTCTCATTGCGAGCACAATTAGATATGGTATGCTCTCCTCTGCAGGTGAAACGTATACTCCCACGTAAGCTTTGAGTGATTCAAATTGGCGTCAAGTTATGGAGGATGAATATAATGCTCTTATTGAGAACAAGACTTGGCATCTTGTTCCTCAAAGCGATAACAAAAACATGATTGATTACAAATGGGTTTATCGTATAAAGAAGAAGGCAGATGGTTCTATTGATAGATACAAGGCACGACTGGTTGCAAGAGGTTTCAAGCAAAGGTATGTCATTGATTACGAGGACACTTTCATCCATGTGGTAAAAATTGCTACTATCAGAATTGTTTTATCTCTGTCTATCTCTCGTGGATGGAGTCTACGACAGCTAGATGTCAAGAACGCATTTTTACATGGTGTTCTGGAAGAGGAGGTTTATACGAAACAACCCCCAGGTTTTGAAAATCCTCACACTCTGCATTATATTTGCAAACTTGACAAAGCTCTGTACGGATTAAAACAAGCCCCTCGAGCTGGTATTCTAGGCTGAGCTCCAAGCTGTGTGAGCTTGGATTTACGCCATCAAAGGCTGATACTTCATTATTTCTCTTCAACAAGTCAGGTGTTACTATGTATGTTTTGATTTATGTTGATGACATCATAGTTAGTGGTTCCTCTTATTAGAGATGTAATACACCACTCGTATATGTATCCAACTCTGTATTGCCACGCGAGGGGCTATTCCTCGTCAATATTAACATGCAACTGGTGGACCGAAAGGTCACACTGTTCTAACCAAGGAATATTGACGTCAACATGGTATCAGAGGCCCGTCCTCTTCCCATCGTCTAGCCGCCACCGTCGACACTTCCCTCGTCAGCCTCCAGTACCAGAACATCTGATCGCTAGATCGATCACGCCAGGACATCGATCTCCTTCCCCTCGATCGATTCCCAACATTTGTTTTTCCAAAACCATTGACCCATCTCTCGTCAATATTTGTCGCCGGTGACCCTTTTCACCGTCGACGCCAGGACACAGACCACCTCCGATCACAAGATCGGTCACACCAGAACAAAGATGGCACCTTCCTTTACCAATTCCCCAATTCCACTTCCCCTCCAAACCCCTACCCAAAACCTTCCGAAATCTGACCCGAGTTCTCGTCAAACTCTTCGATGGCGTTGTCCTCGACCACCTCTGGAGTGGGTACTGTCGGTGTCCCCCCAGTTATCAAGCTTACCTGCGAAAACTTCCTCTCCTGGCAAGCCCAAGTTCTGCCCACGCTTCGCGGTGCCAGAGTTATGGGTCTCCTCGAGGGATCTGATGTGGCTCCACCCGTGATGCTCGATGTTGAGGATGCGGAAAAGAAGAAGATCTTGGTTACCAAACCTGCCTACGTTAGTTGGATCACTCGGGATCAACAGGTGGTCAGCTACCTCGTGAATTCTCTCTCCGAGGATATCCTCTCCACCGTCTATGGCCTTGTTCATGCTGCTGAAGTCTGGCGCTCTCTTCATGCGCTTTATTCCTCTCAGTCCAAGTCGCGGTTCTCCACCCTTCGTGGTGCCCTCACCAACGCGAAGAAGTTGGACATGACCATCCAACAATACATAACCAAGATGAAAGGATACGCCTCTGAACTTGCTGCTGCCGGGAAGATGGTCGACGATGATGAGCTTAAGGATTACATTTTGAATTGCCTTGATGGCACGTTCAACAACCTCGTCACTGCCATCAACGTTGTTCCTCTACCACCCTCAGTGACATGTGCTCTCAGCTGCTTTCCTGTGAGAATTGTGATGCCATGCTACAATAAACCGGCCAAGCTACTGGGGGTTTTACCTCTTCTGTTAACGATGCCTCTCGCCGTCCTCCTACCTATGGAGTTGCACCTCCACGCCTACCACCACCTCAGCCATACATGCCCCCTACACCCACCTAACAGCCATCATACATGCCTCCTACACCCACCTACCAGCCACCATACATGCCTCCTACACCATACCAACCACCATACATGCCTCCTAAACCATACCAACAATCGTACATGCATCCCCAATACCCGCGGCAGCCAACATATCCCCAATACCCACAGCCGTACATGCCTCCTCAACCATACCAACAGCCATACGTGCCCCCACCGATGCGCCAGCCTCCCCCACCGCAGCGCCCTCCACCCCTTCCCCAAAATCATGGACCACCTAAGCCGGTGCAGCAGCGTCATCCCAAGGGAGGGCGCGGGAAGAAGGATCGTGTGGACACGCCTTGGGAAGAGGGAGTTTTCTGTCAGATTTGTAAGAAGGAAGGACATCAAGCTGGTGATTGTTGGTGGCGCTATGGTGATGATGATGATGATGAGGACACCACCAAGGCGCCTATGGCGTAGACACAAATTGGTACACTGATACTGGAGCGACAAATCATGTGACTGGAAAACTCAACACGCTTCACATTCACGAGCCTTATGAGGGACGTGATCAAGTTCACAATGCTAGTGGACAAGGTATGGATATTTCACATATTAGTCATTCAGTTTTGCACACCCCAAATAGTTCTATTCAAATTTGTATCATTTTACATGTTCCTGATGCCTCCGTGAATTTACTTTCTGTTCATAAAATTATTCTAGACAACAACACATTTATGGAAATCCACCCATTCTTTATCTTGATTAAGGACCAGGCAACAAAGAAAGTCGTGTTTAAAGGTCCTTGTTATGGTGGTCTATATCCTCTAGTTCAAGTTCCTTTGGAGTCTTCCAAGAATGCACTCGTCACCATCAAGCCTTCATCCTCCACGTGGCATCATCGTCTAGGGCATCCATCATCTTTTATAGTTTAGCAGAAACTTAGGAAGCATAATATTTCATATTCCCCAGACATAAATCCTTACATATGTGATCCATGCCAACAGGCCAAGAGTCACCAGCTACCCTTACATATGTGATCCTCCACGTGCCAACTTAGGAACAAAAAAAATTATGATGTATGGGGTCCAGCTCCTCTCTCTGTAGGCAAACATGCATATTATGTAAGCTTCATTGATGATTAAGTAAATCTACTTGGATATATTTGCTTAAGAAACGTTCTGAAGTGTTTCAAGTGTTTCTTGATTTCCAACAATATGTTGAGCGCCAATTTGGTAGAAAGATTATCACCATGCAAACCGATTGGGGTGGTGAATATGAGAAATTAAATGGCTTTTTTCAACGTGTAGGTATTGTTCATCATGTGTCATGCCCTCATGCTCATCAAAAAATGGCTCTGTTGAACGCAAACACCGTCACATTGTTGAAGTAGGTCTGCTCTACTCGCTAATGTTTCCATGCCTCTTAAATACTGGGATGATTCTTTTATTGTTGGAGATATGCCCAAGAGGGAATAGTAAAATGGTTATTATTATATCTTCGTGCTTATGATAAATGTTTACATCCCATGCTATAATTTTATTAACCGGAAATATTAATACTTGTGTGTTTTGTAAACATAGAAGAGTCCCTAGTAAGCCTCTTGTTAAACTAGCTTGTTGGTTAGTAGATGATCATAGTTTCAAGATCATGAACATTGGATGTTATTAATAACAAGATCATATCAGGTGAATGATGTGATGGACATACACCCATAGTATGTGTAGCATATGATCAAGTCATTAAGTTCGTTTTGCTTCGAGGTTTAAGATACATAGTAACCTAATCCTTCCACCATGAGATCATGTTACACCGGATGGATGCTTTGATGAAATCAAACACTACATCGTAAATGGGTAGTTATAAAGGTGGCATTAAGTGTTCGGAAATTATAGGTTGAAGCGCGCGTGGATCAATAGTGGATTTGTCCATCCAAATGACGGATAGATATACTCTGGGCTCTCTCGGTGGAATATCATCCAATTATCTTGCAAGCATGTGACTGGCTCACAAGGGATGTCATATCATGGTACGAGTAAAGAGTACTTATCGGTAACAAGGTTGAACTAAAGATACCGATGATCAAACCTCGGATAAGTAAAATATCGCGCGACAAACGGAATTGGTAACGTATGTGTATGGTTCTTTCGATCACGAAGTCATCGTTGAATGTGTGGGAGCCATTATGGATCTCCAGGTCCCGCTATTGGTTATTTATCGGAGAAGTGTCTCGATCATGTCTGCATAGTTCGCGAACCGTAGGGTGACACAGTTAAGGTTCGATGTTGTTTTAACTAGATATGGAATATGGAATGGAGTTCGAATATTGTTCGGAGTCTCAGATGGGATCCAGGACATCACGAGGAGTTCCGGAATGGTCCGGATAATAAGATCGTATATGGGAAGTCACATTCCAAGTTTGGGAGTGGTCCGGTGAATTTATGGAAGGTTCTAGAAGGTTCTAGAATCACCCGGAATAAGTCACTATGGCAGGTGGAGTCCCGGAGGGACTCCACCAGCCCTAGACGACCTACAAGGTGGGAAGGTGGAGTCCATGGTTGACTCCACCTCCTTGGCCGGCCACATGACAAGGAAAGGGAGAATCCCACCTTGTCTAGGTTTCCCAATTTGGTAGGTTTTGCAATTGGACTCCATTGTGGTTTTTGATTGAACCCTAGGGCTTTCCAAATATTTAAAGGGGAGAGGAGGGGAGGGTCCGACCACACCTTGGCCGCACCACCTCAAGGGCTCCCTGGCCACCACCCTAGCCCCCTCCCTCTAAACCCTAGCGACACCCTCCTCCTCATACCTCCCACACGGCTACGGCGAAGCCCTGCCAGAGTTTTCCGCCACCACTGTCACCATGCCATCGTGCTGCCGATATTCTGAGCAGGATCTACTACTTCCGCTGCCCGCTGGAGCAGGGAGAAGGACATCTTCATCGACACCGTACGTGTGACCGAGTGCGGAGGTGCTGCCCGATTGCGGCATCGTCAAGTTCTTCAACGAGCTCTTGAGAGCGGCAAGTGATCGACTACATCATCCATGAGATTTATCTCGTTAACGCTTAGTGATCTTTGAGGGTATGTTGACCTCATCTCATTGCTGCCATCTACTAGATTAGATCTTGTCTTATTATTCGTTCTTGCGGTAGTAACTTTTTTTTTCTATGCTACGAATCCCAACAATGGTATCAGAGCCGTGTCTATGCACAGATTGGTTGCACGAGTAGAACACAATGGTTTCGTGGGCGTTGATGATTTTGTTGTCGCTTGCTTATTGTGTACTTTGCATCTTGCGGCATGGTGGGATGAAGCGGCCCGGGCTAACCTTACATGACCGTGTTCATGATACTTGCTCCATGCTCGACATGCAACTTGTATTGCGCAAGTGGCTTTGCGAGTGTCTGTCTCTCTCACCATAGTTAAGATCCAATTTAAAATTTGCACTTGACAACACTCGTATCCGCGTTGTGTTTCATGTTCGTAGGTAGATCGGATCTTACTCGAAAACCCCAAGCCACGTAAAATATGCAAACAAATTAGAGGCGTCTAACTTGTTTTTGCAGGAGTTGGTGATGTGTTATGGCCATGATGTGATTGTGATTATATTTTATGTATGATATGATCCTTATTGTATTGTTGTAATAGTTGCTACAAGTGGTGGACAACCTTGACGCCATGTCAACGATGATGGAGATCATGCCCGTTGATGATGGAGATCCTGCCCGTGTTTGGAGATGAAGATCAAAGGCGCAAGATAAAAGGGCCATATCATATCACATTATGAATTGCAAGTGATGTTAATCCTTTTTATGCATCTTGTATTGCTTAGATCACGATGGTAGCATTATAAGCTGATCCCTCTCACTAAAACTCAAGATAATAAAGTGTTCGTCCTTAGTTAGCACCGTTGCTAAGACTCGTTATTTTCAAGCATCACGTGATGATCGGGTGTCATATATTCAACGTGTGCATACAACGGGTGCAAGCCAAATTTGCACATGCGGGAACTAAGGTTTAACTTGACGAGCCTAGCATGTACATACATGGCCTCGGAACACGGAAAACCGAAAGGTAAAGCATGAGTCATATAGATGATGTGATGAACATGTCGATGTTCGCCATTGAAGCTACATCATCTCTCGTGATGACCGGACTTTCTGTAGTGGACTTGCTTCGTGTAATCACTAAGGCTAGGGATGTTGTTTTTGAGTGGGAGTTCACCTAGTTAATTTAAGAGTTAATAGTAAACTCAATTTATCATGAACTTAGTCGGAATTGTATTTGAATTAAATTTTGTAGAATTGGCATCCGTTTTCTACCTTGCGCTAGGCTTATAATTGAGATAGAAACACTGTTAAATCTGACAAGTAACTTTACGGACCGGTACCATATTGTTAAAGAATCAAGAAATGATTAAGTCATATTGCAAACTTTTGGTAATCCTGAAATTGCTGATCCGAAGAGCAATGGTTTCAATTAGTATCTAAAATTATCTTGTCTTTGTTCAAATCTGTTTGAAAAGTAAGGATCTGAAAAGTTTGTTTTCAGAAAGAAGCAAGGTGTGAGATATATGTGATATCTAAGACCTTATTACAAGATTATAGAATATAATTTAGTGAGACTACATAAACTCATAAGTTTTATGGGAATGTACGAAGATTGCAGACGCTAGTCGTCCCGATCCTCCAACTAGTTGGGCACTAACATTACTCATGTATCCACATATAAACCATAGTGGCTTCATCATGAAGTTGTCATGATTTGATGGATACAATTATGAGTGAAATTGTTCATCACATTAGAATATTACTAATAGTGACACTCGGAACACTTGTCCTGTGATGATCAACTTCAAAGTACGAACCTCAAGGTTATTGGTTTTTGACCAACAAGCCTAGAAGTTATTGATGTTGAGCGTTTTCTGAAATATGAGGAGAACCGAAAGAGAAACTACAAAATGATTTTAGCAGAAAGAAAGAAAAGACTAGAAAGTCTAGCTCATGTGTATATAGATGATATACATGTTATGAATGTATTCTTTGATTGATCACACAATGGAATTCTTGGGTACTTGTACCATATTGGTTGGTATGAGATGCCATACAATACAACACAATACAAGAATACAATGGCCTAAGTGACTGACAAGGAATGTGGTAACAATGCACGTCTGGAACAAAATAAATTGTTATTATGTTCGTCGTTGGCATTCTACCTAGCCCTTGAGATTTATTAGAAAGAACTTAATAACTTTTATTTTGCTCTGGTCAAATGAAAGAAATGAGTTGTTCAAATTATGACCAAACTCCATGTATGATGGATAAGTTATTATAAATCTTAAATGGTGAAACACACATGCATAACACTGACGCTAAAATTCCATAAGGCAAATGATAAGAATTCCACTTATTTATGGAACCGCCATTTAGGTCATGTTAGAAAAAATCTCATGAAGAAACTCCATGCAAATGGATTTTTGGAGTCATTTGACTTTGAATCGTTTGGCAGTTGCAAATATTTTCTAAAGAAAATGACTGAAATACCGTTCATAGGCCAAGAGTTGAACGGGCAACTAGCTTAGTGGAAACACACATGATGATGTATATGGTTCATTAGGCATAGTTGTGTGCGAAAGATTCTTCTACTTCATGAAAACTTCCAACAATAAATTGAGTGTATATATATTGATATATTTATTCGATGAGGAAGAAGTCTGAAACAATTGAATATATTTAAATAAATTTCAGCATGAAGTGGAAATCATCATAATGGAAAAGTCAAATATTTATGATTAGATCATGGTGGAAATATTTTAATTACGAGTTTTAGCGAACATCTAAGAGAGTTGCGAAATTGTTCCACAACTCACGTTTCTCGGAACACCATAGCTATGATGGCGTATTCGAGAGACGTATCCAAACCTTGTTGGATTAATGGTGATATAAAATAAAATGATGCAATTATATTTTTGTGGATTATGCTTTAGAGACTACCGCTATTACACTAAATAGAGCGTCATCATAATCCGTTGAGATGACACCATACGAGTTATGGCATGGGTGTAAACCCTAATAGTTCTTTCTTAAATTTTGGTATGCATAGCATAAGTAAATGATCTTACAACCTAAATCGGATGAATGTCTTTGTTGGTTGTCCCAGAGAACAAATTGGGAATTCTTTTCACTATGAAGTCAAAGACAAAAGTGTTTGTCGATGTTTCTTGCTTATTTCCAAGAATTTTTTCTCGAAAAATATTTGAGTGGGAGGACAATGGAAATCGATAAGGTTGATGAACCTGAGCATGATGAGCAGAGTAGCGTAGCTTCAGAAATGGTTCCAGAAGTAGCCATGACGCCCATGGCTCCCGTGTCTACAAAGTGTTATAGACATGGAGATCGAAGTACCTATTGAACCTTGTAGGAATGGTTTACTATGTGATCAAATAAAAGATTTAAGGACAAAGAATTGATTTTGAACAATGATAAACCAACTGCATACAAAGAAGCTATGATGGGCCCTGACTCTGTTAAAATGGCTAAGTGCCATGAAATCCAAGATAGTATCTATAATCAAGCTTGAAGCTTGGTAAACCTTCTGGAGGAATAATTTTTTTTGAAAGTAAATGGATCTATAAAATTAATAGACTTGGATATAATATCTTTGAAGAAGCTCGACTTGCCGAAAGATTGTTTACGAAAAAGTTCAAATAGTTGACTGCGATAAGATTAGATCTTCCGTAGCGATGCTTATAGTCTATACGAATCTTCTATATCTAAATAGGAGACCCCACTACAATATTTCTCTCAACATGCAAGGTGTCCACCTCACCTAGCATTTTTTTAAGCAATCAGAGCCTGCCATGTCATGTGCTCTACCATGTCAGCAATACATGCATGTTCAGCCGGAGTAGTTGGTTGATAATCACCAATTGATTAATCAATTTATTTGACTTCCACCAGCGGACAGCCACTATGTTCCCATACATTCAGCTTCCAACAAAATCCCTTTCTATTCCTACCGCCGGTCAATCCACCACAACTCCACTAGGAACATTCATTAAGTTTTGTGATGAATTGTTGGTCTTTCCCATTAAATCCCCACTGAAGCCTCCTTCAATTCTTCAGCATCACACGTTTCCCCTTCACCCACTTGGCCGGCCTATTTATATATCCCACAAAAACGAGCCAGACACCAATGACAGCTGCCACACTTTGGCTCTTCAGCACCTTTGATCACGATGCAAGCACCGCAGGTCCGCGGCTATGGCAGCCCCCAAGCAGCCATGGGATCACTGGTGAGTGGTGGCCCTAAAATGCAGAAGATACCATCTCCCTCCACCATAGTATCTTCGTGATACATCCAACTACAACCCTGGATCTCTCTCTCCAGCTCACTCTATCTATGTCATGTTAGTTCGTTTAGTACACAAACTTTATTGGTATTTTTGATGGTTTTGTAGAACACTACTCTAGGGATGTTCCAGTTCAATTTCAGGTATGTCGTTCCCTGGACAGTCTCATTTCACTCTGAATACCTTGGGGTCGATCTAACCCCTAAGGGAGACAAATGATTGTCATTGATTTTCCTCTCCTAATACAGGGTTCTACCATTTTATCGATAATCTCTACTATATTAAATGGCTAGAGGTGGTGTCTCATGGTAGGTCGTTTGATTTAAATTACACGCGCTGCCACCGATAAGTCAAAAACACCGGTTCAGAGCACCCTCGAGGCCTCAATCCATCGTGCGTGACTTCCGATCCCCAACCTCCTCCCATGGAACCGCTCATGGTCACGCCGCTCTCCTCCTCCCTTCCAGTCTCCTATTCCAAGCGCCTTGCCGCCTCCGTCTGGTGGAGATCTATGAATTTGGACTCCTGGCCACCGAGGGAAACGCCTCCTCTAGGCCGAACGACCTCAGCTCCCCGCCGCAAAGATTTCCCCGCAGGATCGCCATCACCATCTCGTCCATCTCCCGGTGTGGTGCGGGAGATCAAGGTATGGTTCCTCCTTTCCTAAATCTCGAGATGCACCCTCTCTCCTCTACCCCGTCTTCTCTTGCACCCTCTGTCTCCTGCAATGATGCGAGATGGCGGCAGTTTAAGGGAGACACACACAGAGGAAGCGGCCTAAGGAGGAGATGGAGGCGATGGATTGACGAATAGATTGAGGATTGATGCGGGTGGCGGCGGATGTGTTGTGGAGGCGCATGAGGGAGGCGACGACCTGACATGTAAGGGTAAGCGTGACCTGATCCGTTCCTCCATGTGCAGGCACCGTCGCCCCACCCCTAGAAGGCACTACCATCATCGAAAGCATTGTCTTCCCCAACTTGGTCGTGTTGCTGCTACTGTGTCCTGCTTGGATTAGTGCAAATTTGAGGCAGCTTTGGTGCGAACTACAGATTATAGAGATATAGTGGACAAGGAGTGGAATGATAATTCCTCTGTTGCATTGACATTATAAGATACATGGGTGAATCTGAATTCTCTCTCGGGTTCTCTGATTTTCTGGAGTAAATAGTCTTTTGGTTCAGTACTTCAGTCAACGCCAAGTATGGTGCTGGGTATTGGGTACACCGTACACAACCCCAGCTCAATCGAGTATCCCTCCCTCGAAGGTCTGCTCCCTGCTTTGATTCCTGAGCTCGCCATGGGAGGCAGCAAGAGGGCTGGCGCAGTCTAGAAGGGCACACGGAGGAGAGACCAGAAGAGTGAGGCGAGATGGAATAGGCTGACAGGGGAGGGCTGTCACTGTGACGCTGCGGTGCTAGGGCGTCTAAAGGTATGATTGCTGCACCCCCATGGGGCATGGAGAGGCCATCCACGTTAGGCCACCAGGCGTGCACGGGCTGGGGCGCTGGCTCGGTTCGTTTCCACGGTTGGGCCACGTGTCATGCTGCAATTGGCTCAGCTGAGGACGAAAGAAATATCAGAGCAAGGAAAAGGGGTCGCGCCGATTCGCTAGCGTATGCGGGTGAGAACCCTAGCGCGCCGCCTCCCACTCCCGTGTCCCTCCCTCTCCTCCATCTTCTCTCCTGGCTCTCCCTCCCAATCCCCTCCATCAGAACGTCGTCGCAGGTGGAGCATGCCGGAGTTGCAGGTGGGGCGCGGGCAGCCGGCCAGAAGCGCAGCGGCCAGCCCTCCGCGAGCAAGCAGGAGCAGCGTCGCCGATGGAGCGCGGCTCGGGCGTGTAGGAGCAGCGCCGCCGGTGAAGCGCGCGCGGGCTGCCAGACAACACCGCCTCCTGGTAAAATCCCCTTCCCTTCACCAATCCATCTATTGACCTTCTCCATGACCGGAACATGGAGAGAGAGAGAGAGAGGGACATGAGGATGACATCAGTGGCGCCATGGCTGGAGGACGCAAAGCTCGATCTGGAGGAGCACGCAGGGAAACTGCAGATCGATGTGGGGGATCGACATCCGTAGCCCCTTCCATCTCTGATCCATCTTAATCTTTGCTCCTCTGCCTCTCTGTGCCCCCTGATTCGCCGTGGAGGCCTCCACGACTTCTCTCGGTCTTCTTCATGTACCAGTGGTCTCGATTGAGCCAGGTATGACTCCTCCTCGTCCCAAGATTTTTTTACCCATGTAATTTTCACATCGTTCGATTGGTTGTGAGGTTGAGTTTCCCTGTCATGAGCTGTTGAGCAGGTTCACTATGGTGGAGGGAGGAAGATGTTGGGGCTATCAGACCTAATGAGGTTGACTGGAGGTCGTTGATGAGTCAGCAGTGGCTAGGTCGACACCTATATCCCATTCATGTAAGCCATTGCCGTTGTGACATAGCATCCGTGCGGTCACTTTGTTGTGCCGTGCCGCTGGCAGTAGGTGCCATTCTCCACTGCATTGTATGCAAATGCCCTCATCTTCTGCTACATGTGAAATTATCCTGCAAAAAATATACACACTTTATTATTGATATTATTCCTGTTGAAAGTCGGAGCAATATTCTTTCTATGTGCTTATGTCGAGTGTGTTTTTGTTCTTCTGCAACTTGCAGATATATAATCATGCCACAAGGGGACGTTCTGTTCAGAGCCATCGTCCTGGCCCCCACCTTCCAATAGTCTTTTCAGGTTTCCTTATCCCATTTTACTCTAATCTATTTTTTGCATCTCCTTTGTTTCCGAAAAATTTCACACTGCAAGATGCAATCCGACACCTTTTGTGATTTACTTATTTTTATTTAGAATTATAATCTGTATGTAGAAGTTGCATGATTCCACTTCTGTAGAATCTCATCAAGCAAAGATTTGATGACTGAAATGTTGATTCAACACTGCAATCTTTTTCAAGACAGAATCTCATCAAGCAAAGATTCTAAAATTTGTGTTTTCTTTTGCAGATTCTTTAAAAGGGGAATAAGTATCCAAGTTGTTAATTAATGTTGTTATCAGATTTCCCCAAGAATGTTGAAACCTATGTCCACATGGTATGCATACAATAGATTGGCATTTGGATTTTGGTGTTCCGACTATGACGCTTTCTTTGCCTGGTAAGGATTCTAACTGGTGTTGCCATTCTAATTGCTAGAAAAGCTGAACGGACATGCTCATGTAGGTGCTTGATAAACAGCAAGATGAACCTGATCAGCTGTAGGATAGTAGCTATCGACTTTAAGTGTTGAACCTCTAGCTATGGAGTAGATTTTGGGCATTTGGGAAATATGCTGAAGGTCCATTTAAATTGCTCATATAGTTTATACGTGCTTGAGGTTTCAATGATGTCAGCTAACTATTGCAATTATGTTGTGTTGATGATTATTACTGAACCTCTGACGATTATTCATTTTCCCTTTTTACTCATGGTTATTTAAATCAGTCCATTAATGATTCCTTGGCATGATAATCTTGGAGCTCACACCTTATTTCGTTATGATACCTTATTCGAAAGGTTGGACCAGGAGCGGAACAATACATGAGCCTCTTTCAGTATGAGTAGAACATGGCCTCATTTGGTAAGCTATGTGTGATACTAGACATTCTCCTTGTCTTTCAACCATTTCTAGCTTAGCCCTCGAATCAGTTTTCTCTTTTAATTTAAGCCGTCTTATGTTATTGACATCTTCTCTGATTTTCTCTTATTACACATTCTGTTCTTACTGTACCATTGGATGCTCTAGAATTAGAAAGGTTTGTCCTTAGTGTTTCCTTGTACAGCAGGTTGATGTAGCTTCTTTTGCATAGGAAAAACGGTAAGCACGTTTCTATGTTTATGAGACCAGTTTATAAATTCAACCATAAGATTCTTCATTAAAAACCTCCTGGAACAAATCTTGTAGTGAGGACCTGACAATGAAAACGGCCTTTTTGGTGACCTTGTCTCGACATTGTCAATTAGCGGTTATGGAAATTATGCAGTCTCCTCAAACACACTTTTTTTTATTTTTCTTATGGATAGACTTATTATAACAGAGATGCTTCAGCACATGTATTTCTGGCTCTGCAGAAATAACTGTTTATTCATAGAACTCAACAAGGTCTTTAGACGCTCGATAATCTTTGAGTTGATGCATAAGGTCTTCTACCAAGCAAAAATAAGAGTATACAATGGCCTAGATCCCTAGAGGCATGGATAGCAAGGTTTAGATAGCTCTTTCTCTTTGTTTTTTATTTGCCTCTTTACATACCCTCTTTTATTAATATATATATATACACACAGTATTTGCCTATTGTTGACCTTTTAGAAAAGATTTGCAATTGATACAAATGCTCAAAGGAATGAAATTTGCTTTCAGTGGATGACAGTTGGTTGTTGTTGTCAATGTGTTCTTATTTTCCTTCGGTTGGAAGATAAAATCATATATGACTCATTTATTTGTTTGACAGCTTTGAGACAAAAAAAAAGAGCTATGTTTCCTGCGACTTTTAGTTGACTGTACCCATCTATTCCTATGCATCTATTAGTTAAAAGATTTTTTTTTGTCATAGATGGATAAATGAACAAGCGACCTGATATGGTTGGTTTTTATTTTTCATGTTGCATGTGTGTGGGAAGAGTAATGCATTAAGCATGCAGCGGTTGCAAACCAAGTATACATCCAACTATTATGCGGGCCACTGATATGTTACCTCTTACCAGACTATTTGAATAAGCTTTGCAATTCTGCCGGTTTGTTAACTATGGCAGCAAGTCCACGTTCCACAAATGAGGATGTTTTGAAGCCTTTTCATGTACAAACAACATAAGTAAAAAATAATAACACCAGTAACTTTAAGGTGAGTAACAAAATGCAAGAAAATTACAAGACGTGGGCTGCCAGTATTTTGTACAGCAGAAGAAATATACAAGTGAGTTTGGGACACTTAACACTTACTGGTTCAGTTTTGGAATTTTATCATCATGATTCATGATGGCTCTTTGTTAGTAATAATACTTGATATTTAGTTTATGTTTGGTCCTTCAGTCGGATGATGCAATCATAAGCCTCTTGAGGTGCAGAAAGTTAGTTTAGGAATTTA
The DNA here is from genome assembly GCF_022539505.1 of Lolium rigidum. Taxonomy (NCBI): domain Eukaryota; kingdom Viridiplantae; phylum Streptophyta; class Magnoliopsida; order Poales; family Poaceae; genus Lolium; species Lolium rigidum. Next base: position 104,410,667 of record NC_061510.1, read on the forward strand.
CTCTTTGTGTCTTTTTTCCCTTCTTGATATTTCAGATGTTCTTCATCTGAAACACATGTAGTCAGTGTATACCTAAATCATTTCCATCTATCTAGAACTCATATATGTCTTCACTTAGTTTGGCATTGCAACTAACAAGTTGTAGTGCCCAACATGGTTAATGAATTAAAAAATGAGTCCTTATGCATATTACAAATTAATCGTATGGACTCTTTTTTTCGCGAAAACGCAAAAGATTTGTGTTTCGATGCATTGATAGAAAAGAAGGTTAAGTATGTACATGCCCCCCCGTGGAGGGGCCAACACCCCGCACTACAACTCGACCCAAGAAAGAGACCCTATTCTAGGGGAGTAGAAGGCGAACACCCAGGGCTCCCGCGTCCGCCCATTGCCGCGCCTCAGTCCTGATGTCGTCGAATAAGGAGGGCACCGAGGGCTGTGCGTTGTCGAAGATCACAGAGTTCCGATGCTTCCAAATCCACCACGCCGTGAGCATGATGATTGACGAGGTACCTTTGCGCAGCTGGCGAGGGGTAGTACGCACTGCCAGCGACCACCACTCCACGAAGCTCTGAGCTTGTTCAGGTATTATTACTGAGGGAAAACATCTATTTTATGGATTTAGGTTTTGGAGGTTCTGTTTGCTAAAACTAGAAAAATAGCAGTCTTGACGTGTTTTATCTTCCTATGCGCCAATGGTATTGTTTGTATTTTCTAAATCAATCTATATCTCTGTCATCATATTTTCAGATGCACGTATCAGCTCTAGGCTTTATGATAGGATGAGCATGACAGGGATATGACGATGAACCGGCGACCATGGAATATGACAAGGGCTTCAGGATAATATCCGAACTCGACCTGAGCCTTTTTTTCCCCTCTGGTAAAGCTCCTTTTAGCCTGCGATATGATGTACATTTTCCATGCATATCACTATTTTTGGATTCACCCTGAAGGATGATACTTATGAGCATAATGTTTTACTTTTCTGCTTGGTGCTTAGGCTTCTCCTGCCAGGACTGAGATTGCGTGACAATTTTTTTTATTAACATTACAGTTGTAGTTTCAGTGTTTCTTCGGTTCGGTTGCATCTCTGTTGTGAGCAGATATATAGTACTATAAAAGCCCTTGTTTTATCTTTGGTTAGTTTGTGTCCATGGGAATAAAAGGTTGTCGCAAAACTATTGCTGCTTCTGTACCTTTTCTTGCTTAATCCTTTCTTTGTTGTTCTTGTTCTTCATACATCGATGTATTCAGCCTCTAGGATCTTACCATGATATTCGTATGTATTCTTGTTTCTGGCTATTTGTGCCTTTTTTATGGTTGTTTCTTTCCTTTTAATGTGTATTTATACATGGAAAAAAGGATTAGTGCCCAAACGTTGTGCTTTCTCTAATGTTTTCTCCCTTATACCTGCTTCGGTGTTGGTTCTTTTCCCGTTTCTTGGCATTTCTTCTGGGTGTTTGTTCTTGTTTTATTACCGAGTTATTTTCATGGAAAAATGCCTCGGTGCACACGCGTTGGTGTTTCCCACCTTTTCTTTGTTACGCTTGCTTCAATTTGGTTGCTTCTCGGTTGTGAACAAATAAAGCTCTCAGAAGTCCTTGTTTCCCTTTAATTAGTTTTATTCACAGAATAAAAGGTTGCCGCACAGCTGTTGTTATTTCTATACTTTCCCCTGCTTAACCCTGTAGTGTTGTTGTTGTTGTTGTTTTTTGACCAGCTTTATTGCTTGTGCATTGTGGTTTAGATGTTGGTTTATTTATTTCACTTGCTGCTTGGTCGTTCTTGTTTTTCTCTGAAGTGTTTTTCTTGATACATCTGTGTACGACTTCCAGCCTCTATGATTTACCATAGTATTCTTACGTGTTCTTATTACTGATCATTTGTTGGTTCACCATTATGCTTCCTTCACAAGGTTATGAGCTTATTCTTACCTTCTTTGTGCAAGGCCCTATGAGCTTTTAACCTATGTGGAAGCATTCCCGGTTCTTCACAAGGTAATGTCAGCATCTCTGTATAAGTTAGATCTAATGATCCTTCAAATGGAAGGTTATATATTTGGTTATCTGACACATTCTGCTTCTCTCTCTGCAAAATGATTAGTTAGATTATTGATTATTAGGGTCCATAGTCGTTCACTTCATCATTGGGTAAACGCATTAGCTGTTGGCATGTCCTTCTGCTCAAACTTGATATATCTTTTATTTGAATGCAGGGTTTTATTTACACAAAAATTGTGTCTTCACCATGGACAAAAAGATTGCCATGTACGTATTGCTTTATTTTTCCTTCTTTCCAGAGTTTTTTGTGCATATATTTGTTGATTGCTTCCTTGCAAAAATGAGCTGAGTATACCTTCTGTATTACCAAGTAGATTCTAGCAATGAGTTGTTTTAGCTTCATCCAACTTATTTGTATTTGTGAGCAATGATCAGCTCAAATGGGTATTAACCTAACTATCTATGCTCACCATGGGCAAATATCTCAAGTGAAGACAAGCCAATAGAAGACATATCTTGATGCTTTTTACAATACTGAATACTGTGATTGCATGATGCAACTAAACTCCTCTACCTTTTTGTGTATTTCTATGCCTTCCTATACGTGATACAACTCACACAATAAAATTAGTATGGTAAGGCATCACCTCAATCCAAATAAATTATTACCTCCGTTATGACATATAGTATGTTTTGGGAAGCTACCAAGACATATTACAGTTCCGAACAGAGGTAGTACCATTTTAACTTTTGGACCCATTCTTCTTGGATCTCATATTTCTGTGTGAATTGCAGCGGAAAATTCATAAACGCATTATTGTTTGCCCATCTATTATGTATTAGCGTCATAAAGAATAGAAACTGGTGCGCGAGAGCCACGGGACTGCGCCAAGGCGCATCCCTAAATCACATTCAGAACTAACATATGCATTCCAGTTGTACTCCACTGCCACCAAACCGAACCTTCCAAAACAAGAAATTTGAACGTATGCATTAAATTTTAGTGTGCTTTCCGGTAGATATGATGTGGTCAATTAGGGAGTTACACATTTCCATTATGGTTGAAAACATTTTGTTCCCAGTTTAGCATGGCTCAATTAAATTGTTGTGTCTCAGTAGCATGAACTTCTTAGACTTCCATTCCTTTCAGTGTTCAGTATCTACTTGTAGATATATCGCCACACTGCCAATCCATGCTCTATCATCAATATTCCATCAAGTTTCTGTAATACAAGAAGGGTCCATTGAGGATGTATTTTTCTGCATATTTATGCTTGGGATTGATGAGATACTATGGCAGGGATTGTTGTTTACTTGAGGATGCTTGTTCTTTTTTATTTTCCAGAAACCTACTCTTGTGTTGGACCAATTTCGGAAAGAGAAGTGCCGCTTCTGTTTTGTGAAATAATTATGGTACCAATTGTTGTGTTGTTGACTAACATGCATTTCTTGAGTATGTATGCTTGTTAACCAAACACTGCCATGTTACTGCTATATCTCCATTTTCTTCATTTACTTTGGTCCTATAGTGTGTTAGTGCAATCTTAATCAGTCGTAAGAAAACTAATAATGGAGTGGAGCCTTAGTGCATTTTTTACTAAATTTGTTCTCTTATCGTAAGTGGTAATAATGCACATTGAATGCTTTGAAAATCCTCATATGCAAGCTGCTACGACATGAACTTTTCGCATGCGCTGAAATCATGCAGTGTACTTTCCTCCATTGAAACCGACTCTGTTTTTCTCTTCTCAAGATTCTTCAAAAATGTACTCTGTTATGGTTCACATAGAATGTCATTTACATATTGTGAGTGTCAAATCTTTCTTTGTTCTATATTAGAAACAGGAAAATGTTCTTGTCTGATAAAATGGTTGTCTGAAACTTTGAAGGTGGTGGTGCTCATGGGTATGCAGGCCTGACATCTTCAGCTATGGGAGGTACACCGTACAAAGTACACAGTCGGCCTGAGCGACGAGCTGTTCGATAAGGCATCGCCTGTGGTGGCTGCTACGAGCTCGTGTGCGTGGACAACATCATTTGGTGCCTCGGTAGCCCAACCATCATCTTTACGGCGACTGACTTCTGCCCACCCAACTTTGGACTCGCTGGCGACTTTGGTGGCTGGTGCAACTTCCCCAAGAAGCATCTCAAGATGACTGAGGTCGCGTTCCTCTGGGTTGCCAAGGCAAAGTCTAACATTATCCGGGTGAAATTTCAAAGGTAATGACTGTTGAAATTTTCATAGGTTCCTAAATTTCTGATGTTTTCCAAGGCTACCAAGTATGGCATTATCATTCTTGAGTTTTGCAAGTGACGTAGTGGGTCACTAATTGTTCCAGGGCTGGAGGAGAGGAGCAAAATCACAGAGGTGCAGGTTCTTGGCTAGGTGTCGTGCTGTGTTGGAGTAGGGCGACCTAATGGCCAGAGGAGATCTGGGCGTCCTGATGGCCAGTGGAGATCGGGCGCAAGTGCTCTGTGGGGAAGAAGGTGCTGCCTGGAGATCTAGGCGGCATGATGATCAGATGAATCTGGGTGACCTGATGGCTAGAGAAGATCGAGGCGGAGGTGTTGCCTGGAGGTGCAAGATAGAAGAGGACGGTGCTAGGATCGCTATTGAAGACCACGACGTTGGATCGCGATTCGGCAAAGCGTACCGATGTAATTTCGCTTGCTTTTCACCTGGTCGAAAATATCTAAAACATCTTATATTTTGACACGGAGGGAGTATTTGCTACAATATATTCCCCTATTTATATATGTAAGTGTTTGTTGTGTTACTCTATTTACCCTATTTTCCTGGCTATATATGAGTGTTTGTTGCTTTGTTTGTAGTTTCGTGTGATTTATTCTAATTTCATACTAATAACGGCATTTTGCAAAACCTAAGATATGTGTTACCATATTAACAGATAAATTTACCATTGTTCTAATACAAAATAAATATCGACATGAGTTTTACGGGGTCGTGCGCCAAGGCGCACTTCTAAATCTAGTTGTAGTGAAAGGAGCAGGTTCACGGGACGCGGTGTATACATAATATAAGCTAGCTATGGAGGCAGAGAAATCTGTCCTGGTGGAGACATAAGCATATCAGAAGCGGTGGTGGCGGAGAGAAACCTGAGCTAGCTAGCTTGCTACTGATTTGCACCAGCGATGCTAACTAGCAGTTGCTCCTATTTGTTCGGGAGTGAGATATAACAAGATGTGCTGCTAGCTAGCTTTCTTTGCTTTGGTATCGCTGAGGAGTGCAATATTCTTTATGCTTCACTACTCTATTTTTTCTCCAGGTGAGAACATAAGCCACTATACATATATACATTCTTGGTCTTATAAAGTATTAGAGAGATAAAAAAATAAAATTTCCAAATATAGAACAAGAAAAATCTTGATTTGTAATAGTTTACTAGAATATGTGCGCTCCGAAAAGATTCATTTGATCTCTCACATACTAGGTCAACTTTATTATAGAGTGTTGTTTGAGAACGTTGGTCTAATGTATTTTTCTCTATGAATTACATGTACATTTGAACGTTCAGAAAGAATTTTTTGGGTGGTTAATTTTGTGAAACACATAGACAGGGTTCGATCTTATTTTTTTCATTGTTTTAAACCATATGTGTTCTCTTAATATTTCATTTTGACGGTGAAAATATACAATATATGAACTTCTAAACGTTCTTTGACAAAATCATATGCATGTATGAAATACAAAATCAATGCATTATCATTTTGGAATTAAGTTGTATGATATGGCTGGAGCGCGCTGCCCAACCCGCCCGTACTGGTGAAGGTCAATGTTGGCGCCGATGATGACCAAAAGCATGTCACCACATTCTTCGGCACGCAGACCGACACCGCCGAGGGCCTTCGCCAAGTTTGTGAGATTGAATGTGAGATGTCGGTCTTTCAAAGCTCTGTATCACTTATCCAAAATGAAAATGAAAAATAGATTGTCATTATTTATTATGTTCTATGTCATAGATGCAAATGAATCAGATAGTACATCAAATAAAAACCTTGCCAAATAGGAAATTATTTTAAGAGATGATACATGATAGAGCTCAGTTGCACTTTCCTCAATTCCATGCTTTATTTGATCAACAAAGGTTTTGGGATTGATTGTTCTTTTGTGGCTGTCAAGCATTTGTAGTCGCCCTACATCGTGGTGGGCCACTTATACAACGCGGTGGTGCTGGGTGAGTATAAGGTTCTGGGTGATGATTGGGCTCCTGGAACAGGGCTTCAACACTACCTGCATCACCAAGCTCTTCCCACGCGGTCGCAGGTATAATTATCTTCGCAGTTATATACGTTTACATGTCATCCTACTATTGTACTGAAATTAATTTTGTTGCAAAAAGTCTCAGAATTATTGTTTGAAGACAAACATGTGGCTGTCAACGAAATAGTCTAGCGAACAGTTTTAGGCCTGTGGACAATAAGCTTATTTTGTTGCACTACCAGATACATTGTTGTGGCTTCAACTCAAAATATTTTATACATAAGATACTCTCAAGTTCTCAACTGTTCTATGTTTGCAATGTAGATGGTTTTAAGATGCATTTTTTTTTCTGATAGCCTTTGCTTACGAGTTCTCCAAAAAGTACATGTGCGAGGATGAACCATTTATGCATGTTTTAGGCAAAAAATGGACACATAATAACTGTCACCATTACGAATTGTTTTGCTTGTAGTAGCCATGCCTCCTCCAAACCTTTGTTATACATACAATTTTTATGTATTCAGTCTATCCATTTTGCAAATGTTCAGATCTGTACCCATGTTGTTTTCTCTGCGATCCTTTGGCCACCAATCTGTCAAATAGATACAGTTTGTGATGTTTGTAAGGCTTTGGGTTGCAGTTCAATGTGAGGTTGGACGAGGCATTCACAGGGATCAAGCAGATTGGTGTGCTTTGATGGTGCTCACAGGTAAAAAAATGATCCAGTTATATATGTGTGGATGTATCCTAGATTGGTGGCCAAACTTTGGGTCATATTTTTGATGCTCTTATGAACAATCGACTTATTTAGTTTACATGTAGGCTGCTTTACACTCTCTGTTGGATCATGTCGTCAAAATTATCAGGTCCAAAGGTTGAAGTGTTGTAACTAATGCTGACCCTGATTACGGTGGATTTGGGATGGTTTCCTGGTTTCCCCGGTCGGAATCGCCGAGCATGAGCTCTCATTCTGGGTTCTGGTGGAATTTCATATTGTTCTCTGTCGGGACGAAGGAAGGATTCAAGATTTCCGATGCCCAGACCGGCAAAATGCTCTATGAGAATAGTAAGACTTGTTTTATTTCCCCATTGATAGAACCATTCAATGTTAGCTGCAGATGTTCAATGGAGAAGTAGCGATAGACCTAATATAATATGTAACATGTTATTCAAATACTATGGCACTTTATTTTCTAAGAATTGGTGGTGTACCTCGTTCTACTAAACCGAATAGCTAAAATCACCTGAAGTTCAACTTCTTTGGGAAATCTTTAATAGTATTGAACAGGCAAACACGGCGACGAGACAATCATTGCTACAATAGGAAATTTGAACCAACAATTAACCAGCTAATTTATCCACTGTAAATTCAGTATGGTGTCGTTGAGTCTCCACCACACAAGAGGAGCAAATCAAACTGGGAACGAGGGTCAGAGCCTATTTGCTTACCTCTTATTGCCACAATGATAAGACTAGAACATAAACTGTGTATATCTTTGAACTGTATCTATACATGTGTTTGACCTCACAGAAAGCCTTCGAGTAAAAGTAATCTAATGATTTTATAGGCCACATGCATTAGAACTAGAACAGAGGTAGCACTGTAATACTATGTATTTTTTTAACCCTCTGAGTAAAAGTTATTTGTACATTCTGTAGGCCATGTGGATTAGAACTAATGTTGAGAAAATATATTATAGTAACCCACTGCATGGATATGCCATTTTGATTATTACTGCTAACACTGAATAAAGATTGCTTTATCGTATTGTATTTAGAATTGCAAACACTAAGGTGCCATTTTTATTGGTTTTATCTTCCATACTATATATGCAGCTGAATATATTCCGAGTTAAGCGGACCTCGTCCAGCAAGCAAGATAATGCAAATCCAACGGAGCTTGAGAAGTACCCACACCTACAACATGACATGTTAAATACAAGTATCCCTCACACTCATTTGTTAGAACTTTGATGTATTCATGCTATTCTAAAATTTCATTGCTTTATAAAGAACACCGATAACATTTGCATTATGTGAAATCAGTTGAATTTACATTCCTTTTTGTATTGAGACTTGAATTTTGGATATTTGAATAAAATTAGCTAGATGTTTAACTTAGAGGTCACAAAAAGCACACAAAAATATCTTGGAATGACGTGTGCGAATGGTTACATATTAAGGTGTTCTTTATTGATTCTAATGATATCTTTATTTTGCAATGCTAGCGGCTTGTCAACGTGCAACTTGCAAGCAATGATGGAATTGTGGATATATCATAGACCTGGCTTGGGCAATATAGAACGGAAGTGGCACGACAAAACGCTTGATGAAGGCATGAAACTCATGCATAGTGGCAGTGCTAACTGGGTGTCAGGTGTCAGTGCCAACTGAATGCTATTGACAAAGTGCAATGGCAGAACCAACCGGGCTATACGAGCTGAGCACGATGGGAGAGCCGTGGAATGTGTAGTACATGCTCAAATAATTTAACACTAATTATGTTGATGTATATATGAGCTTAATAGATAAAGTGGATAGTTGCTTCTGTTTTGATGATTGCTGGTAGCTAGCTATGTCACACTTCAATTAGGAATCCTTGTAATCGTCCATTGCCGAGAAATGCATGGGGACTCGGTACATAGTTGATTCATATGATCTCAAATTATAGCATTTATAGAGTTATACTCCCTCCGGTCTCTTTTAATTGACTCAGATTTAGTACAACTTTGTACTAAATTTAAGTCAATTAAAAAAGAACGGAGGGAGTACAATACAAAAAGTAAAATCTTAAATTTTTTTGAATATTATGTGGATACGTTTTCATTCATGTGAATTTTCACATGCATTATATTGCGCTAAAATAAGCATAAAAGCCGTAGCAACGCACGGACATTTAACTAGTCTACTAAAATATATGGAAATATGAAGCGACTCTTAGGAACAGACTTGCTTTCAATCTACAATTCAACATTGAAAGAGGGCATCTGCATAGTGATGGATAAACATTAGCCAGAGATGGAGACATCCATACCCTTAAGGTATGAGATAGTAATCATACTATACCTCATTATAAAACGCACATCCTGATTTTTAAAGGTCTACTTTTGTTTCCTTAATTTTGCAGGTGGATTACTAATTACAGGTGCCTCATCGTGTTACTGTGTGTGATGTTGAATGCTCAACCTAACTGCATCTTGATTTTTCATCGGTGTTCTACTAAAATGGAGAATGCAACATTCTGCTCCCTTGGGATGATCCAAGTTTCAAGACACGTAAACCGGTGTGTTTTCCGGTTTGAAGATAGATGATACCATTTCATTGTATGTCTATATGCTAGAGGAGGAACTGATTTTCAGTTTCCAACCTTGCATGTGTAAATAATATCCTGTAAGGTTAAGCACTTATTATCGCTTCAAAACAATAACTTCACTTGGCAAATGTAAGCTTCTAATTAACTAAATCTATTGCCAACAGTATGTTGTACTGAAGTACCGAATGTAGTTCTGTGGTTGAAGTTCCACTAGATTATTCTGGTGAAAATAATAAGCCTAACATAGTTGAGAGGATCAACTATCGCCGGCTCTGATAGCTTTCTATTCAATATTGTTCTATGTAGGCTTGCCGTCTGTTAAAATAAGATGTAGTAGTTGTATACATGTCTTCCTACTCAGGCACCATCTTATTTTGTATACCTTTGGTTATTCTTCCACTCAAAATTTATCAAGGTGACCATACGATGTATATTTGTGTGAATCTAAACTGCAAGGCTCTAATATCATGAATCCTCCCCGTCTCTTGCTCCAATGCACTTATAGTGTAGTAAAGTTATATTACTTGAAAACTCTATTATTTTCTCATATTGGCTATGCATATTAATTATGCAAATATGAAGATACTATGATGCCCGCTGCAACGCGCGGGGTATCATCTAGTTATTCTAGTAATCACTACATATTTATTTTATGAGACATGTTAGTAGGATGGCAGAAACACATTCCTTTGCAGAAGTTTGTATTAAAGGTGTATACAAGATACAACCGAGTGTTTTGCTAGTCCGTAGAATACTAGATAGGTATAAAAACTTCACTGGATGAAGTGGGTATCACGGAGTTGGAATCTTCACCGGACGAAATAATCAAAAAGTTTTGATTTCATCAGAAACGTTCAAGATGCTTGCATTTGCAAGATATTAAGTGGGAGCGCTGAGACATATTTATAATACTTTATATAGATGGCATATCATTGATTAGAAATGATGTAATTATGAACTTGATATGATTAAAATGTTTCACTGAAACTTAACTTCAATGAAAGGATATGGACTACAAACATATTTAGCGTCAAGATCTATGAAGATAGATTGAAGCGCATAATAAGTTTAAGTCAAAGTACATAGAATAAATATTGAAGTAGTTCAATATAAAAACGTCAAGAAGGTGTTCTTTTCCATGTGTAGTTTTAAAAAGACTTGAGTGTAGTTTGACACTCAATGAGTAAAAATACATGAGTGATTTTAGATCACGAATAATATGTACACACTCAGATATCCTGTGCTCTAAGGTGTTACGAGCATATATCAGAATGATTCATATGATGATCATTGAACAACAGTAAGAATATCCCTGAGTGCTTTTTTAGCCGAGGATATAAATGTAGGGATTCGTAGCATAGAAAACAAAAAAAAATCCTACCGCGAGAACGCAATCCAAGCCAAGATGCAATCTAGAAGACGGTAGCAACGAGGGGATGAACGAGACTAACCCTTGAAGATTTCCAAAGCCTACGAGAGGAGGCTCTCGTTGTTGCAGAAGATGATCACTTGCCGCTTTCAAAAGCGCGTAGAAGATCTTAACGGTGCCACAATCGGACAGCACCTCCGTACTCGGTCACACGTTCGGTGTTGATGAAGACGACGTCCTTCTCCCCGTTTTAGCGGGCAGCGGAAGTAGTAGCTCCTCCTTGAATCCCGGCAGCACGACGGCGTGGTGGCGGTGTCGATGGAGATCTCCGGCGGAGCTTCGCTAAGCGTTTGCGGGAGAGGTGGAGGAGGTGAGGCGGCTAGGGTTTGGGAGAGGGGGTGGCCGGCCACTATGGGGTGCGGCCAAGGCTTTGGCTTGAGGTGGCCGGCCCCCTCCCCTTGTCCCTCTTTTTATAGGTGGAACCCCCAAGAGTTGGTCTACAAGTGTTCGAATAAGACCCCAAACCAAAACCTTCCATATGACATGAAACCTACCCAAGGAGGGATTCCCACTTGAGGTGGGATTCCCACCTTTCCATGAGGGGGGGTGGCCGGCCCCCTTGGTGGAGTCCACCTGGGACTCCACCCCTCTAGGCTTGGCCGACCAAGCTTGGTGGAGTCCCTCCGGGACTCCGCCTTCCATAGTGATTTCTTCCGGACTTTTCTAGAACCTTCTAGAACCTTCCATAAATGCACCGGATCATTTTCAAACTTATAAAATGACTTCCTATATATGAATCTTATTCTCCGGACCATTCCGGAACTCCTCTTGATGTCCCGGATCCCATCCGAGACTCCGAACAAAACTTCTAACTCCATTCCATATTCAATATCTACTAATACGACATCAAACCTTAAGTGTGTCACCCTACGGTTCGCGAACTATGTAGACATGGTTGAGACCTCTCTCCGACCAATAACCAATAGCGGGATCTGGAGATCCATAATGGCTCCCACATATTCAACGATGACTTAGTGATCGAATGAACCATTCACATACGATACCGATTCCCTTTGTCACGCGATATTTTACTTGTCCGAGGTTTGATCATCGGTATCTCTATACCTTGTTCAACCTCGTGTCCTGACAAGTACTCTTTACTCGTACCGTGGTAAGTGGTCTCTTATGAACCATTCATATGCTTGCAAGCTATTATACGACATTCCACCAAGAGGGCCCAGAGTATATCTATCCGTCATCAGGATGGACAAATCCCACTGTTGATCCATATGCCTCAACTCATACTTTCCGGATACTTAATCCCACCTTTATAACCACCCATTTACGCAGTGGCGTTTGATGTAATCAAAGTACCTTTCCGGCATAAGTGATTTACATGATCTCATGGTCGAAAGGACTAGGTAACTATGTATCGAAAGCTTATAGCAAATAACTTAATGACGTGATCTTATGCTACGCTTAATTGGGTGTGTCCATTATATCATTCATATAATGATATAACCTTGTTATTAATAACATCCAATGTTCATGATCATGAAACTATGATCATCTATTAATCAAAAAGCTAGTTGAGAGGCTTACTAGGGACTCATTGTTGTTTACATAACACACATGTATCAATGTTTCAGTTAATACAATTATAGCATGGTATATAAACATTTATCATAAACACAAAGATATATAATAACCACTTTTATTATTGCCTCTTGGGCATATCTCCAACAGTCTCCCACTTGCACTATAGTCAATAATCTAGATTACATTGTAAGGTACCTAACACCCATGGCATTCTGGTGTTGGTCATGCTTTTCCCTAGGGAGAGCTTTAGTCAATGGATCTGCTACATTCAGATCAGTGTGTACTTTGCAAATCTTTACTTCTCCATCTTCGATGTACTCGCGAATCAAATGATAACGCAGCTTGATATGCTTCAGCCTCTTGTGTGACCTTGGTTCTTGTGCATTGGCGATGGCACCCATGTTGTCACAGTAGATGACTAGTGGGTCCAATGCACTAGGAACCACACCGAGCTCTACAATGAACCTCTTCATCCATACCGCTTCTGATGAAGCCTCTGAAGCCGCTATGTACTCCGATTCTGTTGAAGACTTTTCCACCGTGCACTGCTTCGAGCTTGACCAGCTTACTGCAGTACCATTCAATATAAACATGTACCCAGACTGAGACTTAGAGTCATCAGGATCAGTGTTCCAACTTGCATCGGTGTAACTGGTTACAACGAGCTCTTGGTCACCTCCATAACAAAGAAACATATCCTTAGTTCTTTTGAAGTACTTCAGGATATTCTTGACCGCTGTCCAGTGTTCCATTCCTGGATCACTTTGATATCTGCTAGTCAAACTAACAGCATGTGCTATATCCAGTCTAGTACATAGCATGACATACATGATAGAGCCTACTGCCGAGGCATAGGGGATCTGATTCATCCTTTCTCTTTCTTGTGCCGTAGCTGGACCTTGAGTCTTACTCAAGACCTTACCTGGTAACATAGGTAAGAACCCTTTCTTACTTTCGTCCATTCTAAACTTCTTTAGAATCTTGTCCAGATATGTACTCTGTGAAAGCCCTATTAGGCGTCTTGATCTATCTCTATAAATCTTGATGCCTAAAATGTGCGATGCTTCACCAAGGTCTTTCATTGAAAAACTATTATTCAAATAACCATTTACACTGCTTAATAGTTCTATATCATTCCCAATCAATAATGTCATCTACATATAATATCAGGAACGCTACAGAGCTCCCACTCACTTTCTTGTAAATACATGCCTCTCCATGACACTGTATAAACCCGAAGTCTTTGATCACCTTATCAAAACGTCGGTTCCAACTTCTGGATGCTTGCTTCAGTCCATAAATTGAACGCTGAAGTTTGCACACCTTGTCAGCATTTTTAGGATCGACAAAACCTTTGGGTTGTACCATATACAACTCTTCCTCAATGTCTCCATTAAGGAACACCGTTTTGACATCCATCTGCCAAATCTCATAATCGAAAAATGCAGCTATTGCTAACAAAATCCTCACAGATTTTAGCTTCGCTACAGGTGAGAAAGTCTCATCGTAGTCAACACCTTGAATTTGTTGGAAACCCTTTGCGACAAGTCAAGCTTTATAGACAGTAATATTACCATCATCATCTGTTTTTCTTTTGAAGATCCATTTATTCTCGACAGCCTTGCGGCTATCAGGTAAGTCTACCAAAGTCCACACTTTGTTATCATACATGGATCCCATTTCGGATTTCATGGCTTCTTGCCATTTGTTGGAATCTGGGCTCATCATCGCTTCTTCATACGTCGCGGGGTCTTCATCATTGTTGTCCACAATCATGACATTTAGACAAGGATCATACCAATCAGGAGTGGCACGTTCCCTTGTCGATCCGCGAGGTTCGGTAGCTATCTTATTCGAAGTTTCATGATCATTATCATTAGCTTCCTCTCGTTACAGTGCGAGCGGCACGGGAACAACTTCCGGTACTGCGCTACTCTGATCAACGAGAGAAGATTCAGTAATCTCGTTGAGTTCTACTTTTCTTCCAGTCACTTCTTTAGTGAGAAATTCTTTCTCAAGAAAGGTTCCGTTCTTAGCAACAAAGATTTTTCCTTCGGATTTGTGATAGAAAGTGTACCCTATAGTTTCCTTAGGGTATCCTATGAAGACGCATTTCTCCGCTTTGGGTTCTAGCTTGTCCGGTTGTAACTTTTTTACATAGGCTTCACAACCCCAAACTTTAAGGAACGACAGCTTAGGTTTCTTATTAAACCATAATTCATACGGTGTCATTTCAACGGATTTAGATGGTGCCCTATTTAAAGTGAATGCAGCTGTCTCTAATGCATAACTCCAAAATGATAACGGCAAATCAGTAAGAGACATCATAGAACGAACCATATCTAAGAGAGTTCGATTACGACGTTCGGACACACCGTTTCATTGTGGTGTTCCCGGCGGTGTCAATTGTGAAAGTATTCCTCATTTCTTTAAATACATGCTAAACTCATAACTCAGATATTCACCTCCGCGATCAGATCGTAGAAATTTAATCTTCTTGTTACGTTGATTTTCTACTTCACTTTGGAATTCCTTAAACTTCTCGAAAGTTTCAGATTTATGTTTCATGAAATAGATATACCCATATCTACTCGGATCATCCGTGAAGGTTAGAACATAACGATAACCACCGCGCGAAGCTACACTCATTGGTCCGCACACATCGGTATGTATGATTTCCAATAAGTCCGTAGCTCGCTCCATAATACCGAGAGAATGGAGTCTTAGTCATTTTTCCCATTAGACATGCTTCGCATCTATCAAGTGACTCAAAGTCAAGTGATTCAAGTAATCCATCGGTATGGAGTTTCTTCATGCGTTTCACTCCAATATGACCAAGACGATAGTGCCACATATAAGTAGAATTATCATTCAATTTAATTCGCTTAGCATCAACGTTATGAATATGTGTATCACTACTATCGAGATCTAATAGAAATAAACCATTCTTCTCAGGTGCTCGACCATAAAAGATATTATTCATAAAAATAGAACAACCATTATTCTCGGACTTGAATGAATAACCGTCTTGCATTAAACAAGATCCGGATATAATGTTCATGCTCAACGCGGGTACAAAATAACAATTATTGAGGTTTAAAACTAATCCCGAAGGTAGATGTAGAGGGAGTGTGCCGACAGCGATCACATTGACCTTGGATCCATTTCCAACGCGCATCGTCACTTCATCCTTCAATAGTCTTCGTTTATTCTTTAGTTCCTGTTTCGAGTTACAAATATGAGCAACCGAACCAGTATCAAATACCCAGGTACTAGTACGAGAACCAGTAAGATAAACATCTATAACATGTATATCAGATATACCTTCTTTCTTCTTCTTGACAAGGCCGCTCTTCAGATCAGCCAAATACTTGGAGCAATTACGCTTCCAGTGTCCCTTCTCCTTGCAGTAATAGCACTCAACATCAGGCTTAGGGTCATTCTTAGGTTTCACAGGAGGCGTGGCAGCTTTCTTGCCACCCTTCTTGAATTTCCCTTTAGACTTGCCCTGTTTCTTGAAACGGGTGGTCTTGTTGACCATCAACACTTGGTGCTCTTTCTTGATCTCAATCTCAGCAGATTTCAGCATGGCGAAGAGTTCAGGTAACTCTGTGTACATGTTCTGCATATTGTAGTTCATCACAAAGTTCTTGTAACTAGGTGGCGGTGATTGAAGGACACGATTAATCCCCAGTCTGTTAGGAATCACTATTCCTAGATCACTGAGTTTCTTCGCATGCCCGGTCATGGCGAGCATGTGCTCACTAACGGAGCTGCCTTCTTCCATCATGCAACTGAAGAAGTGTTTCGATGCTTCATAGCATTCCACGGCCGCATGAGTTTCAAAGATAGCTTTCAGCTCATTGACCAACTCATGAGGATCGTGGTGCTCAAAATGTTTTTGAAGATCGGCTTCCAGACTGCATAGGATGGCACACTGAACTTGAGAGTACCGAGTTTTCCGAGTCGCGTAAACATTCTTTACTTCATCGGTTTCAGTTTCTGCAGGAGGGTCACCTAGCGGTGCATCAAGCACATATTGCAGGTTTCCACCAGCGAGGAAAATCCTCACATGACGGAACTAGTCGGTGAAGTTGCTACCGTTGCTCTTAAGCTTTTCTTTCTCTAGGAACTGGTTAAAATTGATTGGGGACGCCATAATCTACAACATATATTTGCAATAGTTTAGACTAAGTTTATGACAAATTGAGTTCAAATTTTAATTCAACAAAATTAAAAACTAGGTGAACTCCCACTCAAAACAATATCCCTCGTATTGTCTTAGTGATCACACGAACCAAATCCACCACACCAAGTCCGATCATCACGAGACAAGATGTAACTTCAATGGCGAACACTCAAAGTGTTCATCATATCAATCATATGATTCATGCTCTACCTTTCGGTATCACGTGTTCCGAGACCATGTATGTACATGCTAGTCTCGTCAAGACAACCTTAGTATCCGCGTGTGCAAAACTGGCTTGCACCCGTTGTATACACTTGTTGAATCTATCATACCCGATCATCACGAGATGTTTCGAAACGACAAGTATTGGTAACGGTGCTACTAAGGATGAACACTTTATTATATTGATATTTATAGTGAGAGGGATCATCTTATAATGCTACCGTCGCGATCTAAGCAAAATAAGATGCATAAAAAGGATTAACATCACATGCAGTTCATATGTGATATGATATGGCCCCTTTGTCTTTGCGCCTTTGATCTTCATCTCCAAAGCACGGACATGATCTCCATCATCAACGGGCATGATCTCCATCATCGTCGGCGTAGCATCAAGGTCAATGGCGCCGTCTTCATGATTGTTCTCCCATGTAGCAACTATTACAACTTCTTTGAAATACTACTCAACATGAAATTTAAAGACAACCATAAGGCTCCTGCCGGTTGCCACAATACAATAATGATCATCTCATACATATTCATCATCACATTATGGCCATATCACATCACCAAACCACTGCAAAAACAAGTTAGACGTCTCTAATTTGGTTTGCATATTTTACGTGGTTTAGGGTTTTCGAGTGAGATCTAATCTACCTACGAACATGAACCACAACGGTGATACTAGTGTTGTCAATAGAAGAGTAAATTGAATCTTCACTATAGTAGGAGAGACAGACACCCGCAAAGCCACTTATGCAATACAAGTTGCATGTAGAGCGTGGAGCAAATCTCATCAACGCGGTCATGTAAAGTTAGCCCGAGCCGCTTCATCCCACTATGCCACAAAGATGCAAAGTACTCAAACTAAAGACAACAAAGCATCAACGCCCACAAAACAATTGTGTTCTACTCGTGCAACCATCTATGCATAGACCTGGCTCTGATACCACTGTAGGGATTCGTAGCATAGAAAACAAAAAAATTCCTACCGCGAGAACGCAATCCAAGCCAAGATGCAATCTAGAAGACGGTAGCAACGAGGGGATGAACGAGACTAACCCTTGAAGATTTCCAAAGCCTACGAGAGGAGGCTCTCGTTGTTGCAGAAGATGATCACTTGCCGCTTTCAAAAGCGCGTAGAAGATCTTGACGGTGCCACAATCGGGCAGCACCTCCGTACTCGGTCACACGTTCGGTGTTGATGAAGACGACGTCCTTCTCCCCGTTCCAGCGGGCAGCAGAAGTAGTAGCTCCTCCTTGAATCCCGGCAGCACGACGGCGTGGTGGCGGTGTCGATGGAGATCTCCGGTGGAGCTTCGCTAAGCGTTTGCGGGAGAGGTGGAGGAGGTGGGGCGGCTAGGGTTTGGGAGAGGGGGTGGTCGGCCACTATGGGGTGCGGCCAAGGCTTTGGCTTGAGGTGGCCGGCCCCCTCCCCTTGTCCCTCTTTTTATAGGTGGAAACCCCAAGAGTTGGTCTACAAGTCTTCGAATAAGACCCCAAACCAAAACCTTCCATATGAAATGAAACCTACCCAAGGTGGGATTCCCACTTGAGGTGGGATTCCCACCTTTCCATGAGAGGGGGTGGCCGGCCCCCTTGGTGGAGTCCACCTGGGACTCCACCCCTCTAGGGTTGGCCGGCCAAGCTTGGTGGAGTCCCTCCGGGACTCCGCCTTCCATAGTGATTTCTTCCGGACTTTTCTAGAACCTTCCATAAATGCACCGGATCATTTTCAAACTTATAAAATGACTTCTTATATATGAATCTTATTCTCCGGACCATTCCGGAACTCCTTGTGATGTCCCGGATCCCATCCGAGACTCCGAACAAAACTTCGAACTCCATTCCATATTCAATATCTACTAATACGACATCAAACCTTAAGTGTGTCACCGTACGGTTCGCGAACTATGTAGACATGGTTGAGACCTCTCTCCGACCAATAACCAATAGCGGGGTCTGGAGATCCATAATGGCTCCCACATATTCAACGATGACTTAGTGATCGAATGAACCATTCACATACGATACCGATTCCCTTTGTCACGCGATATTTTACTTGTCCGAGGTTTGATCATCGGTATCTCTATACCTTGTTCAACCTCGTCTCCGACAAGTACTCTTTACTCGTACCGTGGTAAGTGGTCTCTTATGAACCATTCATATGCTTGCAAGCTATTAGACGACATTCCACCGAGAGGGCCCGGAGTATATCTATCCGTCATCGGGATGGACAAATCCCACTTGTTGATCCATATGCCTCAACTCATACTTTCGGATACTTAATCCCACCTTTATAACCACCCATTTACGCGGTGGCGTTTGATGTAATCAAAGTACCTTTCCGGCATAAGTGATTTACATGATCTCATGGTCGAAAGGACTAGGTAACTATGTATCGAAAGCTTATAGCAAATAACTTAATGACGTGATCTTATGCTACGCTTAATTGGGTGTGTCCATTATATCATTCATATAATGACATAACCTTGTTATTAATAACATCCAATGTTCATGATCATGAAACTATGATCATCTATTAATCAACAAGCTAGTTAAGAGGCTTACTAGGGACTCATTGTTGTTTACATAACACACATGTATCAATGTTTCGGTTAATACAATTATAGCATGGTATATAAACATTTATCATAAACACAAAGATATATAATAACCACTTCTATTATTGCCTCTTGGGCATATCTCCAACAATAAATATATAGTTTTATATGGGGTAGTGACAAACAAATCGCTGTAAGGTGTTGCACCGATTCAGATGAGTTCTAAATATTATGATGGAAGATTCTACTAACGAAGGCAGTTTTGACAATACCCGAGGGTGTTTTATGTCAAGGAGTTCTTTTAGCACTTGGTGTAGTTCCGGTAGTGTCAGAACCTTGGAGCTATATAAGGTTCCACCAAAAGACCAAACATATACGATTAATGTCAACTCATTTGAGAAAATGAGTGATGCGTAGAGGCGCATATGAATTGCAAAGTACACACAGATCTTAATGTGGCAGATCGTTGACTAAACCTCTCCCTAGAGCAAAACATGACCTACACCAGAACGCCATGGGTGTTAGGTACATTACCATGTAATCTAGATAATTGACTAGATCTAGTGCAAGTGGGAGACTGTTGAAGATATGCCCAAGAGGAAATAGTAAAATGGTTGTTATTATATCTTTGTGTTTATGATAAATGTTTGCATTCCATGCTATAATTGTATTAACCGGCAACATGAATACTTGTGTGTTTTCTAAACATAAAAGAGTCCCAAGTAAGACTTTTGTTAAACTAGCTTTTTGATTAATAGATGATCATAGTTTAATGATCATGAACATTGCATGTTATTAATAACAAGATCATATCATTAGGTGAATGATATGATGGACATACACCCATAGTAAGCGTAGCATATGATCAAGTTCTTAAGTTTGTTCTGCTTCAAGCATATAGATACATAGTAACCTAATCCTTCGACCATGAGATCATGTTAATCACCTTGACCGGATGGATGCTTTGATGACATCAAACACTACTTCGTAAATGGGTAGTTATAACGGTGGCATTAAGTGTTCGGAAAGTATAGGTTGAAGCACGTGGATCAATAGTAGGATTTGTCCATCCAAATGACGGATAGATATACTCTGGGCCCTCTCGGTGGAATGTCATCCAATTAGCTTGCAAGCATGTGACTGACTCAGAAGGGATGTCATATCACCGTACGAGTAAAGAGTACTTATCGGTAACAAGGTTGAACTAGGTATAGAGATACCGGCGATCAAACCTCGGATAAGTAAAATATCGCGCGACAAACGGAATTGGTATCGTATGTGTATGGTTCTTTCGATCACGAAGTCATCGTTGAATATGTGGGAGCCATTATGGATCTCCTGGTCCCGCTATTGGTTATTTATCGGAGAAGTGTCTCGATCATGTCTGCATAGTTTGTGGACCGTAGGGTGACACACTTATGGTTCGATGTTGTTTTAAGTAGATATGGAATATGGAATGGAGTTCGAATATTGTTCGGAGTCTCGGATGGGATCCAGGACATCACGAGGAGTTCTGGAATGGTCCGGAGAATATGATTCATATACGGGAAGTCACATTCCAAGTTTGGGAGTGGTCCGGTGAATTTATGCAAGGTTCTAGAATCATCCGGAATAATGGACTCCACCAGCCCTAGCCAGACTGCACCTCCTTGGCCGGCCTTGTCTAGGTTTCCCAATTTGGTAGGTTTTACAATTGGACTCCAATGTGGTTTTTGATTGAACCCTAGGGTTTTCCACCTATTTAAAGGGGAGAGGAGGGGAGGGGCCAGCCACACCTTGGCCGCACCACCTCAAGGGCTCGCTAGCCGGCGCCACCGTCACCACGCCGTCGTGCTGTCGGGATTCCGAGGAGGATCTATTACTTCCGTTGTCCGCTGGAACAGGGCGAATGATGTCTTCATCGACACCGTACATGTGACCGAGTGCGGAGGTGCAGCACATTTTCCTCTGCAGATTCTTCCGCTCAGTCCGTCTCGGCTGGCTCCCAGGTGGCTTCGGCTGGCACACCTGCCGCGGTCCCCTCTGCGCTTGCACACGCGAGCCACCGCTCGGTCGCCACGTCGCCTGCTACGCCTACGGATGCCGTGTCGCCGCGCACGTCGCCTCTCCACACGCCCATGCATGCAGTGCGTGGTCCAGGGGACAGTAGCACTGATGACCAGCACGGCAGTGCTGCTGCCGACAGCGTTGTCCCTCCAATCATGCGTCAGCTACACTTTGATGCACCACATGCTGACGGTGACAGCAGTGGCTAGGCTGCTGATTCGTTCGTACGGGACAATCTTTTGGGATTTTCTGCTCCGCCCACACCTGCAGTACCACCTGTTGCTGCACCTGGAGCTCAAACTCGCCTGCAAAAAGGTACACGTCATCCGTAAAAATATACTGATGGTACTGTCAGATATGCTTTACTCACATCTACACGAGAACCAACAAAACTTGTTGTGGTGACCCGGCATACCACTGCATGGTGTAGTATGCAAGTCTGATATAACACCAATGAAACACCGTTCCACTAGTATTATATCGCTCAGAGTGGTACAACAGAAACATATGCGGGTCCAAGGCATGTCTATAGAATTACAACATTGACTACGTTACATAAGATCATCACAGCCTCCTACTTTACAATGAGGTAAAACTGCAAATCAACTCCAGAAGAACGACTCGTAGTCTAGTCTTATCACGAACTCTATTTGTAGAGTATTTAACTAGCTATTGAGGCTATGAATAGATTCTAGCTAAATAGGAGCTAGGTTTAGGAAGCTAGTTCCCTTCTATGGCTAATCTAGGTTTTCTCCTTGTTGGATGTGTATTTGACTCTTCGACGGGGTCCTGTCCCTTGAAGTAGTTGTTGACTCCTCGGCCTTCGAGTTGTATTGTAGATCCTGCTTCGAGCCCTCCATATCTAAGCAGGGGATTTAAGAGTGGGATGAGTACGAGCGTACTCAACAAGTTCATTATAGGAAAGAGGTGTTTGATGCACTAGCTACATCATTAGACCAGAAAGTCTAATACCATTGCAGGTTTTCATAACCATTTCTTCAAAAGGTTGCTTTTATTCAGAAGAACTATGTCCGTCGGCCTTCACCGGTTTACTAGAACTTCATGGAGCTCCTTTCCGGCAGCGTTCGCGAGTTCCAAATCCCGGAACGGGGAGTGACAGGTCACGGTTCTTTACACTCTGCGAGAGGTGTGTTGCTTTACCCATAAGAGATCTTAACCTTGGTGCCAACCAAGCTGCGGAGCTTGTCCACACTTCCTATGGTGTGAGGCCCGGTATAAGGTCTAGCCAATCATGTTCCTCCGCTACCTCGAACACCCACCCGTTCTCTGCAAACTCCGACCACGGGTCCACGCCGGCCCCATTATCCCCATAGATTTCGGGGTGGACTGCGACCACGACGCCAATGCGGGGCTCTACCATACATTCCTACGCCGGCGGTTGCAACCCATCATAGACCCCATTACCGTTGGGACTTCTACGGGTTCCCACCCTCGCATCATGTCTCGCAAGATCATGTGCACCCGGTAATGAGCATCCGTTGATGAACGAGAGGTGGAAACACTTTTGACTACTCCGTCCCACTCCGGATCTTATGGTTAACACGGGTATTGCGGCACAAGAATCACTTGGACGACATTTGTTGTTTAATCCTAGATGGATATAAACCCTTGCAATGGAACCTCCACCATATCAACACAATCCATGGTTCCATTGCCCACCACATAGTCATATTCATAGTTATGAAAATAGTGGTTTTGGTTTTTATGCAATAGTGATAACCATAGTACTTTGCAAGTAATTTGATAGAAATACTCAAATGACATGAGCAAGTGATGAACTTGCCTTTCTTGACTCCAAGATTATGCAGGCAAGGTCTTCGATACGTAATAACTCCAAATTCTGAAATAGCATCATCGTCCGGTAAGGATGATGTTCAAAAGATTGGCAAGGATGCAATAATGCATAAGTATGAGATGCAATCGCTCTAAGCGTGACCTAACCCCGATGATTTAGGATCAGTGAGTTGTAATGATTGGTTCAGGGTGTGTTGCACTTTTAGAGTGATTCACATACAAGGTTCTTATTCAGGTGTGATTATTTGGTATTATAAACAGGTACATAATAAAGCATAATAATCAATTGAGCACACAAAGAATGATAATTGGCATAATGTTAACAAGTAAAGAACAGTGGTCAGTTTTAGTACTATATGGCATGGTTAATGATTAATTATCATATACTTTAAAAGAATAACTTTTGAAGAACATGTTCTTTAATAAAGAACAAGTATAATAATTAGGTTGGGTTTCTATGGTTGACTATGGTTTCATGTAGTTGCTGGAGTAAGCAGTAGATGGATCACAACAATGTTGGATTTATCAGCAACTAGGCTTGATTGGTTTTATTTAAACATAAGCAACTTAAGCAATTAATTATACCTGGTTGTTATCATGGTGGTTTCATCTTGTTGGTGATAGCTAGCTAGTGTTTATAGGTCCTTATAAGCAGGGTTGATGATGATTCCTTATTTTCTTCAAAAGAATAACTTTTGAAGAACATACTTCTTAAGTAATAAGAAGTATATCAATTAGGTTTGAGGTTGTCTAGGTTTTGTTATTGGATTCACTGAGTAAGGAATGGTGGTTTCCTAAATAGGATGTTTAATAATTATTTCACACTAATAGGGTTTAGTGTGTAGGGGATATAATGATAAATATTGGGTATAGATGCTATTGGATCACATCACCATGGTGTGATGCTGGTTAAGGTTAATTAAGGATGAGATCCATGTGATAGGAACTAGGTTTGGCTAAAATGAACACATGGGATGCTAATTAGTAGTGTTAGGGTCTCCATATATTATGTGGATTTGAACAAGCATTTAGTTGCTAAATCTGAATCTATGATTACTAAGGAAGTAACATGATTACATGTTACTTGGGTTTTAGATTTGGAAACAATTTAGGGTTCATATTAAGTAATGGAGCTAGGGTTTCTAATTGAATTAGGGTTTTAGGTTTCACATGAAATGATAATGTTGTAATACCATTCAATATGGAATTAGGGTTTACTATTCACCATATAGTTCTAAGATTAATAACTTCATTTTTTTTAAAGTTGAAGTTATTAATAACTTTGAAATAAAATAATATTGAATTTGGCATTTTATTATTTTTAAACAATTAATAATTAGGGTAATTATTAATTAGGGTTTAAATTCTGCTAATAAGGATTTGCCAAATTAATAAATAAAGAAAATTAGTTTTAATGTTTGCTTTATTTGTTTACTGGTTTTTTTTTAATTTGGAAATTTTTCCTAATTATTGAATTTTAATTGAATTTAGAATTAATAAATAAGGCTTAAATAACAAGTATTAAATAATTAAATTTTTATTAAAAATAAAAATTTCATATTATATTTTTATTGGATAGAGTTTATTTTTAGGAGCATTTTGATATCTTATTTGTATTTTTCTGAGTTCAAATGAATTTTATAAATTCTTGCAAAGATTCAACAAATTTCTGTATTTTAAAATTGGTAACGAAACGTTTTGTACCGTGGCAGACCCTAGCGCCAGACACTGACCAGTGGGGTCAGTGCCACGCATGCCGCCATGCAAGCGGAGACTGGTCAACTTTGACCAGGTTGTTTGACTCTACCGGCGGTTAAACGCCGGCGAGTCCGTGTGCGGCGGCGCCGACGAAATCTGGCATCCCTGGACGCGCGGATAGGTTCTCCTGAACCCCCGCGACACGCTGAGTGCGGTGGCGGTGTTGGTTTTCCCAAATGACTACCGGAGCGTCGCTGGAGAACAATCCCGCGGCGGAGCAACTCCGGTGATCTATCTACAGCGAGCTACATGCTATGAAACTAAGCAAATAAGGGCTCTGGAGATGCGTATATGTACCCTGGTTGTGTTGGTGTGATCGACGAAGGCAGTGATGACCGGAGACGAGCTCTCCGGTGAGAAATCCCCAAAAGCATCCGAGAAAGGGAATACTCAAATTTTTCCGATTGAGACCACCCCTTCCCGATTCCTTCTACCAGGATGATCCTCTCACCCGTGCGCTTCTCTTGGACTACCACGGTGTCCCTGGCCTCCTACGTCGAGTTCATGCTCAACACCGGCGACTACTGTGAGAGGTTGGCGATAGTTAGAGAGGTTCGGAGGGCAATTGAGTGAGCGGAGAGGCATTAGGGTTCTACGGCGGAGCTTATCGTGGCCTTTATAGCACAATGCGAGGCTGGACTCGGCGTCTCACCGGCGGCAATGGCCTGGATGCAAACGGCGATGTCGATCATTTTCTGGGCGCGAATCTTGGCGAGAACAGATCATACGGACGCAGAGCAACTTCAATCGATCTTTGGACGTGGTGTTGGCGTCCAGAGTCCTCCTTATCGGCGACGAGGACGTGGCCGGCGAGCTCCTCCTCCGTGTCGATCTCAGGGAAGAAGAAGAACGTGCTTTTCTTCTTTTTTTATTCCGAATCGTTACGTGGGTCAGGCTGGAGTAGTGTTGATGGGCTTCTGCTGGGCTCGTTCGGGCTGTGTTGGCCTAGGCTCCTGGGCTGAGGTGGCCCGATAGGTAAGGCAGGTGAGCCTTTCTCCCTTTTCTCCCTTTTTTTCTGTTTCTTTATCTTTCTTATTTTCTGTTTTGAATTCTCATTTGTTGAATTCAAATTTGAATTCAATTTATGCTTTTAGATGTTTCCACTATTTTAATTAAGACTTAATAACAAAAATCACTACATTGTTTTGGTTGTTCTGAACATTTATTAAATATATGTGAGCTTCATTGAATTTTCAATTAGTCATGATTTTATGTACTCATTCTAATTTCCCTATTCTTGTAGAATTAGTTCTGTTTAAGTTATTTGAGCTTGCCTTATTTTTCATGGTATAGATATTAGTGGTTCTTGGTAATGGCTTAACCATATTGGTTGTTTACTTATATTTTAAATATAGTTAACTTTCAAATAGGATTCTTAATGATGTTAATTCAATCTATCACCCTCTTGGATATAAGAATATTTTATTAGGGTGGGTAAGATTTCTTATAAATATCTATGGTTATTTATCTGTATTCCTTTCATGAGAAATTAATTTAGAGTGGACCCATTACTTCATTTCTTCTTTGATAATTTGGTCACTTGCTTATTATTTTATGTGCTCATCTCTTGGCTAAGAATCTAAGAATTGGTTCTATCTTATACCAGTGGTCTTCTATTAGTGTCCTTAATCTATTATTAAAGTAACTAAAGTGGTTATGGTTCTTTTTATAGTTAACTTTGGTCTTATGGATGAATGGTTTCTCACCATATTAAATATGGAGTTTTACTCTAAGGTTTTCTTAGGTTCTTTATTTTATGAAATATAGGTATGGTAGGATTCTACTTATGATCACCAAATGGTTCACAAGTAAAAGATAAGATATAAACCTCGGGTTGCTTACTAGTTATCTTCCTATAATTTCATGTGGGAATGAAATCTACTTATTCTAGTAGGGTTTAACTTATCCTCCCATACTTCAAGAGCATGTTAATGGTTAGACATGATCCACTTGTTCTTGATATCTTTACCTCAAGTTCTTAGGGTTTATGATCATCACTCAATTTATAATGATCAAGGTTTGGCTTCCTAAATTATTTCTAATGGAATGGGTTCTCACTTCCATGATCAAGCATTGTCTTGATCAACTAGGATATATCACTTCTATTTTACTTTCTAGGATGGTCATGGTCATGGTTGTCTCAATAGTTTTATATCCCAGGGAAATGCCGAGATATTTACTTAAAGTTCCCTCAAGAGCTGATGGTTTTACCATTTGGATATTTGAATAGATAGAACTAGGATTAGTATGGATGGTCTCTCTCATTTGGGAAGGACATCAATACTAACCTAATATTAGGCTCCACAGAGGTTGATGTGATCGTCAAGATCTATGTTTAACATCAATGGTTATCTCTCTCTAGGGTTGTCTTGAAGATGATGATTTGAATACTTGGATGTATATCCAAGGTTTAACTCAAGGTTTGTTATTGCTTCTTTAATAATTATAATAGAACTCTCACCTCTCTAGGTTTGATGTAAAACTATTTGGAATAGGGAAGAATATATATTTCTTAAGTTGAATCTCCTTGTCTTGTTTCCAAGGTTACGGTAGAATGGATATCATAGGGTTTATGATAAGTGCATGGATTAGTTTAAGACATGGAGAAGATAAGTGAAGAATAGTTTCTCCAATTATTGTTACTTGATTTCCAAATAGATTGATGTTCATAGGTTATGGCAAGGAATACAATGTTATGATCTTTAATAAGATCCGATAATTGTTCCTTGATTCATATGTTCTTGTGTTGGTTTTAATTCCATTTGATCTAACCCCTTAGATCAAATCATCTCTACCCAAAACAAGGTTTTAGTAAAGTCACATCGAGGTTTATAGCGCTTGACTTGATGAGCTACTTCAATTCCACCAAGGTCAAGTGAAACTTCAGTTACTGTGACTGTTTTACTTTAAAGCGCGAAAATTTCCCGGATTTTCTATGCATGAATGCAATGCACACATCTGTTTCCTCTATTTTTGTAACCCCAATACCTGGGATATTACAGTCTCTACCCCTTAAACTAAACTTCGTCCTCGAAGTTTGATCTCTCTCACGTTTCGGAATGTGAATCTGACTTGTGCAGACTACGACTTTTCTCGAACTCCGTGGTAATCTCACTGGATATAATTGTATATATCCCTTATCCAGATTCTTCCTGGAATCCATTAGGGTTTGTCTCTGAACATTAGTTCTTACTCCAGTTCTATGATTTTTCTCTGGAATCTAATAATACCCGTCTCTGAGCCATGGCTTCTAACTTTAATTATTTGATTTCTTTCAATATCATAATCTTGTTTCCTTTCTCATTGAAGATTCAAGGATTGGGACTTCTTCTGTTGTTGCTAGTCTTAACTGAAGACTAATTTGATAACCTACTCCTAATTGGTAAATAGGTCTTTGTTTTCCCTTACTACCAAACTGCAATAATGGTACTTGTAAGGTATAATTGATACCTATGACTCTTTAGATTCATTTAGGTTCCATGAAAGGAATCTTTCATGTTGTCTCCGATTCTGGTATGGTCAAATCCCTTCAGTCTTTGACTTCCTTGAGCTATATTTGGTCTCTGATATTTCCTTCGTCCAACTTCTTTATCTTTGACTTACTTGAGCTTAAGTACTTCTGAGTAGATATTACTTACTTGCTCAAGTTATAATCCACTTCTTACGTCCTCGAGGTATGAACCTCGGCTTCGAGTCTGACCTTCTTCGAAGGTATTGTTCAACAATCTTATGAAAATAAGATCGAACTTCCTCTCAGTTCAGACCTTCTTCTTCTATTATGCTCAAAGTATTGAGTTATTGTACATCCAACTCAATATTTACTCTACCGCCCCTTAGAGTTTTCTTATGGTCTTCAACTCCTTTTCTTCCAACTATTGGACTTATGATTAGAATATTGGTATAGGTCTTGTTTATAATTTATATTCCTCTAAGGTTTTGCGAAGAAACTTTGTGGTGTATCCACTCAATTGTGGACATCCATTATGAATCCTTTGACTAAATCTTTATAGATCTAGCTATTTGG
Source organism: Lolium rigidum (assembly GCF_022539505.1). Lineage (NCBI taxonomy): Eukaryota > Viridiplantae > Streptophyta > Magnoliopsida > Poales > Poaceae > Lolium > Lolium rigidum. The sequence goes on from NC_061510.1 coordinate 104,439,788, forward strand.
CTGACAAGATTTTTATTTGTTCACAAACTTATGTTACAACTAATTAAATCGTGGACTATTTGTAATACCAACTGATACCAGCTGTGGCTATTTGATATCTAAAAATGGATTCTATTATAGGTTCTGATCAACTGGACGAGACATCTTCTACTTTATCTCGCAGTATTGATATTATACCAATTGTGGTCTTCTGATATCGACTATGGTCTTCTTATGTCTGCTATGATTTCATATATCACCTTCCTTCATTCAGGGTTTATTTTGCAAGAAAACCACTAGCTGACACTATGATTATAGTATCCCAAGTGATTTCCCATGCATTCCCTCTTCCATGTTGACTATGGATCTGCTTCAGCTTCACCATAATCATTATATTTCTCACCTTCATGCTTCTTTCGTACAAAAGTACTCCTCTGTTGAGGTAAGCATGAGTTTCGCTTGCACTTCCTTCAGAGTATTGTGGTTACTTCCCACAACTTAACTTCCTGTTTCTGATGAACCTTCATCTTGTCTTTGAAATCTTCAGAGTTCGTCGCTTCCTCACACGAATACTATTACCCTCTAGATCTATAGCATCAAGTAAGAACTTGATATAGCAACATGCATTTGCATACCAAAGTCAAACTTCATGTATGGATCTAGTCAAACAATGAAAATCCAATAAAATTCAAGAAGATTCAGCTTTGTGCTTATAATACACATCATCATAAGCCTGAATATGATTGTTGAGTAAGACATCTCTAAACATCAGGCTTTGATGTGTAGTATAAAACACCACATAATATAGGTTTATATCGTGATACTTAGCACGAATATAGGGAATTCTACTATTTGTCTCAACCTTTACCTTAATTGAACATTTGCAATGAGATAAACTTGAAACAAAGTGGTCTAGGATAGTTGTGGTTAACCTAATTTTCTTTGGAAGTACTAACTTAGCTTCCATTTTGTTGAGGACTACTTCAATGCTATGTCTGGTTCTAACATCACTATTCTAGACACATAACTATTGGAATATAGCTCCTATACTTCCAAGTTATTGTATCGTAAGGCTATGGACCTAATGTTCTTGACACAGTTCCCATATTTTTGGAACATAATTCTTGCACTATTGTTTAGCACTTGGCTTCTCATTGTACTCCTCCAAAATACTTATAATGTTCTATTCCATCACATAATGATTCTCGGGTGAATCATATATGATTAACAACTCTACCATGTAAGTAATCATATTTTATTCATATCTCTCTTCCTTATCTCCCATGATTGACTCATCATGGTCTATACTACCTCATATGACTCATAGTTATCACTTACTATCAATGGTTTCACATGTCTAGATAGTTTTACTTACTCATTACTTAACTTGGTCTACATCTTCTATTAGGATATCTTAATTATCTTCATCAATTGATATAACTCCTATTATAGATCTGGATAACTCTTACTAAACCATAACATATGTTGGTACACATCTTCCAATAGGATATCTTCCTTATGGTTGTATCCTCTCTTTGGACTACCATGTATTGCATACCAACTGTGGTCTACTCATAATTATTTTAGGGTCTTAAGAGTATCCTACATAATTTGAGATTAGCTAGCTAACATTACTTAGGAAATATAGGTAAGAAATGTTGACTCAAGTGTGTCGAGGATTATTCTCAAGTGAATATCCATCTCAAGTCATAAAAAGATTTGGTTCACCTAAGACAACTTCCTATAGACACTACCAATCCTATAGGTCTCCTTTAAAGGGTTTTAATCCTAGGGTCAAAGCATTTGCTCGATACCAACTGTGGTGACCTGGCATACCACTTGCATGGTGTAGTATGCAAGTCTGATATAACACCAATGAAACACCATTCCACTAGTATTATATCGCTCAGAGTGGTACAACAGAAACATATGCGGGTCCAAGGCATGTCTATAGAATTACAACATTGACTCTGTTACATAAGATCATCACAGCCTCCTACTTTACAATGAGGTAAAACTGCAAATCAACTCCAGAAGAACGACTCATAGTCTAGTCTTATCACGAACTCTATTTGTAGAGTATTTAACTAGCTATTGAGGCTATGAATAGATTCTAGCTAAATAGGAGCTAGGTTTAGGAAGCTAGTTCCCTTCTATGGCTAATCTAGGTTTTCTCCTTGTTGGATGTGTATTTGACTCTTCTGACAGGGTCCTGTCCCTTGAAGTAGTTGTTGACTCCTCGGCCTTCGAGTTGTATTGTAGATCCTCCTTCGAGGCCTCCATATCTAAGCAGGGGATTTAAGAGTGGGATGAGTACGAGCATACTCAACAAGTTCATTATAGGAAAGAGGTGTTTGATGCACTAGCTACAGCATTAGACCAGAAAGTCTAATACCAATGCAGGTTTTCATAACCATTTCTTCAAAAGGTTGCTTTTATTCAGAAGAACTATGTCCGTCGGCCTTCACCGGTTTACTAGAACTTCATGGAGCTCCTTTCCGGCAGCGTTCGCGGTTCCAAATCCCGGAACGAGGGAGTGACGAGTCACGGTTCTTTACGCTCTACAGAGGTGTGTTGCTTTACCCATAAGAGATCTTAACCTTGGTGCCAACCGAGCCGCGAGCTCGTCCACACTTCCTATGGTGTGAGGCCCGGTATAAGGTCTAGCCATTCATGTTCCTCCGCTACCTCGAACACCCACCCGTTGCTGCAAACTCCGACCCTGGGTCCACGCCGGCCCCATTATTCCCATAGATTTCAGGGTGGACTCCGACCACGACGTCAATGCAGGGCTCTACCATACATTCCTACGCCGGCAGTTGCAACCCATCATAGACCCCATTATCGTTGGGACTTCTACGGGTTCCCACCCCTGCATCATGTCTCGCAAGATCATGTGCACCCGGTAATGAGCATCCGTTGATGAACGAGAGGTGGAAACACTTTTGGCTACTCCGTCCCACACCGGATCTTATGGTTAACACGGGTATTGCGGCACAAGAATCACTGGACGACATTTGTTGTTTAATCCTAGATGGATATAAACCCTTGCAATGGAACCTCCACCATATCAACACAATCCATGGTTCCATTGCCCACCACATAGTCATATTCATAGTTATGAAAATAGTGGTTTTGGTTTTTATGCAATAGTGATAACCATAGTACTTTGCAAGTAATTTGATAGAAATACTCAAATGACATGAGCAAGTGATGAACTTGCATTTCTTGACTGCAAGATTATGCAGGCAAGGTCTTCGATACGTAATAACTCCAAATTCTGAAATAGCATCATCGTCCGGTAAGGACGATGTTCAAAAGATTGGCAAGGATGCAATAATGCATAAGTATGAGATGCAATCGCTCTAAGCGTGACCTAACCCCGATGATTTAGGATCAGTGAGTTGTAATGATTGGTTCAGGGTGTGTTGCACTTTTAGAGTGATTCACATACAAGGTTCTTATTCAGGTGTGATTATTTGGTATTATAAACAGGTAGATAATAAAGCATAATAATCAATTGAGCACACAAAGAATGATAATTGGCATAATGTTAACAAGTAAAGAACAGTCGTCAGTTTTAGTACTATATGACATGGTTAATGATTAATTATCATATACTTTAAAAGAATAACTTTTGAAGAACATGTTCTTTAATAAAGAACAAGTATAATAAAGAACATTAGTCATACATGGTTGACTATGGTTTCATGTAGTTGCTGGAGTAAGCAGTAGATGGATCACAACAATGTTGGATTTATCAGCAACTAGGCTTGATTGGTTTTATTTAAACATAAGCAACTTAAGCAATTAATTATACCTGGTTGTTATCATGGTGGTTTCATCTTGTTGGTGATAGCTAGCTAGTGTTTATAGGTCCTTATAAGCAGGGTTGATGATGATTCCTTATTTTCTTCAAAAGAATAACTTTTGAAGAACATACTTCTTAAGTAATAAGAAGTATATCAATTAGGTTTGAGGTTGTCTAGGTTTTGTTATTGGATTCATCGAGTAAGGAATGGTGGTTTCCTAAATAGGATGTTTAATAATTATTGCACACTAATAGGGTTTAGTGTGTAGGGGATATAATGATAAATATTGGGTATAGATGCTATTGGATCACATCACCATGGTGTGATGCTTGGTTAAGGTTAATTAAGGATGAGATCCATGTGATAGGAACTAGGTTTGGCTAAAATGAACACATGGGATGCTAATTAGTAGTGTTAGGGTCTCCATATATTATGTGGATTTGAACAAGCATTTAGTTGCTAAATCTGAATCTATGATTACTAAGGAAGTAACATGATTACATGTTACTTGGGTTTTAGATTTGGAAACAATTTAGGGTTCATATTAAGTAATGGAGCTAGGGTTTCTAATTGAATTAGGGTTTTAGGTTTCACATGAAATGATAATGTTGTAATACCATTAAATATGGAATTAGGGTTTACTATTCACCATATAGTTCTAAGATTAATAACTTCATTTTTTAAAAGTTGAAGTTATTAATAACTTTGAAATAAAAATAATATTGAATTTGGCATTTTATTATTTTTAAACAATTAATAATTAGGGTAATTATTAATTAGGGTTTAAATCCTGCTAATAAGGATTTGCCAAATTAATAAATAAAGAAAATTAGTTTTAATGTTTGCTTTATTTGTTTACTGGTTTTTTTTAATTTGGAAAGTTTTCCTAATTATTGAATTTTAATTGAATTTAGAATTAATAAATAAGGCTTAAATAACAAGTATTAAATAATTAATTTTTTATTAAAAATAAAATTTTCATATTATATTTTTATTGGATAGAGTTTATTTTTAGGAGCATTTTGATATCTTATTTGTATTTTTCTGAGTTCAAATGAATTTTATAAATTCTTGCAAAGATTCAACAAATTTCTGTATTTTAAAATTGGTAACGAAACGTTTTGTACCGTGGAAGACCCTAGCGCCAGACACTGACCAGTGGGGTCAGTGCCACGCAGGCCGCCACGCAAGCGAAGACTGGTCAACTTTGACCAGGTTTTTTGACTCTACCGGCGGTTAAACGCCGGCGAGTCCGTGTGCGGCGGCGCCGACGAAATCTGGCATCCCTGGACGCGCGGATAGGTTCTCCCGAACCCCCGCGACACGCTGAGTGCGGTGGCGGTGTTGGTTTTCCCAAATGACTACCGGAGCGTCGCCGGAGAACAATCCCGCGGCGGAGCAACTCCGGCGATCTATCTACGGCGAGCTACATGCTATGAAACTAAGCAAATAAGGGCTCTGGAGATGCGTATATGTACCCTGGTTGTGTTGGTGTGGTCGACGAAGGTAGTGATGGTCGGAGACGAGCTCTCCGGTGAGAAATCCCCAAAAGCATCCGAGAAAGGGAATACTCAAATTTGTCCGATTGAGACCACCCCTTCCCGATTCCTTCTACCAGGATGATCCTCTCACCCGTGCGCTTCTCTTGGACTACCACGGTGTCCCTAGGGTGGCCTCCTCCGTCGAGTTCATGCTCAACACCGGCGACTACTGTGAGAGGTTGGCGATAGTTAGAGAGGTTCGGAGGGCAATTGAGTGAGCGGAGAGGCATTAGGGTTCTACGGCGGAGCTTATCGTGGCCTTTATAGCACAATGCGAGGCTGGACTCGGTGTCTCACCGGCGGCAATGGCCTGGATGCAAACGGCGATGTCGATCATGTTCTGGGCGCGAATCTTGGCGAGAACAGATCATACGGACGCAGAGCAACTTCAATCGATCTTTGGACGTGGTGTTGGCGTCCAGAGTCCTCCTTATCGGCGACGAGGACGTGGCCGGCGAGCTCCTCCTCCGTGTCGATCTCAGGGAAGAAGAAGAACGTGCTTTTCTTCTTTTTTTATTCCGAATCGTTACGTGGGTCAGGCTGGAGTAGTGTTGATGGGCTTCTGCTGGGCTCGTTCGGGCTGTGTTGGCCTAGGCTCCTGGGCTGAGGTGGCCCGATAGGTAAGGCAGGTGAGCCTTTCTCCCCTTTCTCCCTTTTTTTTCTGTTTCTTTATCTTTCTTATTTTCTGTTTTGAATTCTCATTTGTTGAATTCAAATTTGAATTCAATTTATGCTTTTAGATGTTTCCACTATTTTAATTAATACTTAATAACAAAAATCACTACATTGTTTTGGTTGTTCTGAACATTTATTAAATATATGTCAGCTTCATTGAATTTTCAATTAGTCATGATTTTATGTACTCATTCTAATTTCCCTATTCTTGTAGAATTAGTTCTGTTTAAGTTATTTGAGCTTGCCTTATTTTTCATGGTATAGATATTAGTGGTTCTTGGTAATGGCTTAACCATATTGGTTGTTTACTTATATTTTAAATATAGTTAACTTTCAAATAGGATTCTTAATGATGTTAATTCAATCTATCACCCTCTTGGATCTAAGAATATTTTATTAGGGTGGGTAAGATTTCTTATAAATATCTATGGTTATTTATCTGTATTCCTTTCATGAGAAATTAATTTAGAGTGGACCCATTACTTCATTTCTTCTTTGATAATTTGGTCACTTGCTTATTATTTTATGTGCTCATCTCTTGGCTAAGAATCTAAGAATTGGTTCTATCTTATACCGAGTGGTCTTCTATTAGTGTCCTTAATCTATTATTAAAGTAACTAAAGTGGTTATGGTTCTTTTTATAGTTAACTTTGGTCTTATGGATGAATGGTTTCTCACCATATTAAATATGGAGTTTTACTCTAAGGTTTTCTTAGGTTCTTTATTTTATGAAATATAGGTATGGTAGGATTCTACTTATGATCACCAAATGGTTCACAAGTAAAAGATAAGATATAAACCTCGGGTTGCTTACTAGTTATCTTCCTATAATTTCATGTGGGAATGAAATCTACTTATTCTAGTAGGGTTTAACTTATCCTCCCATACTTCAAGAGCATGTTCATGGTTAGACATGATCCACTTGTTCTTGATATCTTTACCTCAAGTTCTTAGGGTTTATGATCATCACTCAATTTATAATGATCAAGGTTTGGCTTCCTAAATTATTTCTAATGGAATGGGTTCTCACTTCCATGATCAAGCATTGTCTTGATCAACTAGGATATATCACTTCTATTTTACTTTCTAGGATGGTCATGGTCATGGTTGTCTCAATAGTTTTATATCCCAGGGAAATGCCTGAGATATTTACTTAAAGTTCCCTCAAGAACTGATGGTTTTACCATTTGGATATTTGAATAGATAGAACTAGGATTAGTATGGATGGTCTCTCTCATTTGGGAAGGACATCAATACTAACCTAATATTAGGCTCCACAGAGGTTGATGTGATCGTCAAGATCTATGTTTAACATCAATGGTTATCTCTCTCTAGGGTTGTCTTGAAGATGATGATTTGAATACTTGGATGTATATCCAAGGTTTAACTCAAGGTTTGTTATTGCTTCTTTAATAATTATAATAGAACTCTCACCTCTCTAGGTTTGATGTAAAACTATTTGGAATAGGGAAGAATATATATTTCTTAAGTTGAATCTCCTTGTCTTGTTTCCAAGGTTACAGTAGAATGGATATCATAGGGTTTATGATTAGTGCATGGATTAGTTTAAGACATGGAGAAGATAAGTGAAGAATAGTTTCTCCAATTATTGTTACTTGATTTCCAAATAGATTGATGTTCATAGGTTATGGCAAGGAATACAATGTTATGATCTTTAATAAGATCCAGTAATTGTTCCTTGATTCATATGTTCTTGTGTTGGTTTTAATTCCATTTGATCTAACCCCTTAGATCAAATCATCTCTACCCAAAACAAGGTTTTAGTAAAGTCACATTGTGGTTTATAGCGCTTGACTTGATGAGCTACTTCAATTCCACCAAGGTCAAGTGAAACTTCAGTTACTGTGACTGTTTTACTTTAAAGCGCGAAAATTTCCCAGATTTTCTATGCATGAATGCAATGCACACATCTGTTTCCTCTATTTTTGTAACCCCAATACCTGGGATATTACACTTGTTGAGGCTTTATCTGATACAAATTGGAAGCATGTCATGCAAGATGAATATGATGCTCTTGTTTCCAACAACACCTGGCACCTGGTGCCCCCAGCTCCACCAAAAATATTATTGACTGCAAACGGGTTTACCGCATCAAGAAACATGATGATGGCTTTGTGGACGTGTATAAGGCACGTCTTGTTGCAAAAAGATTCAAGCAACGGTATGATATTGACTATGAAGATACTTTCAGTCCTGCTATCAAAGGTGCTACTATCAGGCTCGTTCTGTCAATAGCAGTTTCCAGAGGATGGATTTTACGGCAGCTAGATGTCAAGAACGTGTTTCTACATGGTGTTCCAGAAGAGGAGGTTTATATGAAGCGGCCACCTAGTTTTGAGCCTTCCGCTATGCGAAACTACATATGCAAGCTTGACAAAGCTCTGTATGGTCTGAAAGAGGCCCCACGAGCTTGGTACTCTCGTCTAAGCTCGAAACTTCACACTCTTGGTTTCATTCCATCCAAGGCTGACACCTCACTATTTCTCTTTGATAAGTCAAGGATCACTATGTATCTTCTTATTTATGTTGATGACATTATTGTTATGAGTTCCTCTGATCAGGCCATCTCAGCCCTTCTTCATAATTTGAGTTCAGAGTTTGCTCTTAAGGATCTTGGAGAGTTTCATTATTTTTTAGGCCTTGAGGTTCACAAATAGTCAAATGGTTTGCTCTTAAATCAAGAGAAATATGAAATAGATTTTTTGACACGTGCTGGTAGCACGCCATGCCCTACGCCACTTTCAACTACTGACTGATGGCTCTCCTCTTTGCTCTGAGGATGTTACTGCATACCGGAGTATTGTTGGTGCTCTTCAATATTTGACCCTGACTCGACCTTTATTTTCTTTTCAGTTAATAGATACCGGATGTCAGTATCTTCATGCTCCACAACTGCACATTGGACTGTTGTCAAACGAATTTTGAGGTATATTCATGGCACAAGCCGAGTTGGTTCAACCTTTCATAGGTCTTCCTCCACTCTCCTTAGTTCTTATTCAGATGCAGATTGGGCAGGTGATTTAGATGACAGATGCTCTACTGGTGGGTTTGCTATATTTTTTTGGTCCCAATCTTATTTCTTGAACTGCCAGGAAACAACCTAATGTGTCTCGTTTTAGCACTGAGGCTGAATATAAAGCACTTGCTATGCCACTGCTGAGCTTATTTGGGTTGAAGCTCTTGTCCGAGAACTTGGTGTGACACTCAAGGAGAAACCATGTCCCTGATGTGATAATCTTGGTGCCACCTACATGTCTGCTAATCCAGTTTTTCATGCTCGTACTAAGCATATTGAGATTGATTTTTTCTTTGTTCCGGAAAGGGTTGCTATCAAACAACTTGATGTCAGGTTCATCTCCAGCAAGGATCAGATGGCATATGGCTTTACCAAAATTTTATGTTCTAAGAAACTAGATGAGTTTAAACGTAATCTAAACCTCTCACATGTCTAGATTAAGGGGGTATTAGAGATGTAATACTGATACATATACGAGCGTATACGTATCCAACTATGTATTGCCCCGCGAGGGGCTATTCCTCGTCACTAGTAACATGCAACCGGTGGACCGAAAGGTCACACCGTTCCACCCAACGAATATTGACGTCAACACTTCTGATCATGCCATTAATTACTGCTCTTCTTCGAGATTTGAGTGAAAACTTTGCTATCAAAGATCTGGGTAATTTGCATTACTTCCTTGGTATTGAGGTAAAGAAGGTATACAATGGTATACTTCTTACACATGAAAAATATGCTACATATTTACTTAACAGAGTTGGAATGAGCAGCTGTAAGTCTACCTCTACACCTCTGTCTTCCTCTGAACAATTGTCTCTGGCAGATGGTACACCTCTTGGCTCTGAGGATAGTACTCAATACAGAAGTATAGTTGGAGCTCTTCAGTACTTGACATTGACACGCCCTGATTTAGCCTTCTCAGCAAACAAGGTTTGCCAGTATATACATGCTTCAACTACAGAACACTCGACAGCTGCAAAACTTATTCTCAGATATGTGAAAGACACACTGCAACTTGGAATTACTTTCACAAAATCCTCATCCACATTCTTGAGTGCTTTTTCAGATGCATATTAGGCTGGCTGTCTAGATGATAAACGTTCTACAGGTGGGTTTGCTATATTTGTTGGACCAAATCTAGTTTCTTGGAGTGCCAGAAAATAATCCACAGTGTCTCGGTCTAGCACTGAGGCTGATTACAAAGCCTTAGCAAATATCACAGCTGAATTAATTTGGGTTGAAACTCTTCTTGTTGAACTTGGAGTTAAGTTAAAGGAAAAAAACCAAGTTTTTGCTGTGACAATCTAGGTGCAACCTACTTGTCTACAAATCCAGTATTTTATGCTCATACTAAGCACATTGAGATAGATTTTCACTTTGTTAGAGAAAGAGTTGCTAACTAAAACTTAGCTATTCGGTTTGTCTCAAGCAAAGATCAAGTTGCAGATGGTTTTACAAAGGTCTAGATTAAGGGAGGATGTTAGAATATGTAATAAGCTTTGCGTTTTCGTGTTTCTGCTCCAAATACGTATGTGTAAAAGTCCCTCCTTTATACAACTTGACCCATATCTAGCCCTATACTTAACACGTAACCGAGGAAAGACGAATCCACTAGTTCCAAACCTAGTCTACTAGCAGTTCGCTCGCTCGCCCGCATCACTCCAACTCTTGTCTAGTTGGGTCTGGCCCAAGCGGGAGACAACACACGCGGCCAGCATGTACGTACCTTTTCCTAATAGAATGTTCTAGCTAATAACCATCCACACATATAAGAAAAGGGTATAGAGTCAATTTTTAAAAATTGTTCCCTATTTTTTCAAAAGTTCAATTTAAAAAAAATCACTCGATGGAAAGTTTTAGATTTATTAAAAAGTCACTCTGTAAAATTTCATATTTTAAAATGTTAATATCCTAAAATGTTCACAATTCAAAGAGTTAATTGTGACCTTACTTACAACTGGGATAAAAAGATAAAAATCGGGTTTAGCGCAGGATATGCAACATTTCGCTCTGAGTTGCAAAACTCACTTGCAAATTAGGACAAACAAAAACTAGGTTTTTGCATGGATTTTGTGAACCATTCTGATAAAGCAAGCAGATTTTAAACTTTTTAGTGAAATGGACCCCAATTACGACTATAATTGCAACTGGTCAACCAAGTACTAAAAAGTTTAAAGGAACTCCAGTTGTGACTATACTTGCAACTGGTCAACCAACAATAAAAAATGTCAACCAGTCCGTAGTTGCGATTCCAATTGCAACTAGTCAACTACCTACCCAAGAAGGTCGAACTGATCACAGTTACGACTCCACTTGCAACTGGTCAACTAACAAGCAAAAGAGGTCAAGACCCCACTTACGACTCCACTTTCAACGGGTCAACGAACTAGGGAAAAAAGGTCAAACGGCTCCCAGTTGCGACTCCACTTGAAGTGGTCAACCAAAAATAAAAAAGGTCAACTAGCCATCCAGTTGCCACTACACTTGCACCTAGTCAATCCAACTACCGAAAAAAATCAAGCGAAGCTCAGTTGCGACTACGCTTGCAACTGGTCAAACAAATTCAGTTGCAACTCCACTTACAACTGAAAAAACCTCAGTTGCAACCACACTTGCAACCACACTTGCAACTGAAATAATCTCAGTTTATTTTAGTTACAGTGCCACTTGCAACTGAAAAAATCTCTGTTTCAACCACATTTTTAACTGAAAAAACCGCAGTCAACGCCAGTTGCAACTGAAAAAATCTCAATTGTAACCACACTTGCTACTGAAAAAACCTCAGTTGCAACTAAAAAACCTCAGTTGCAACCACCGCTGCAACTGAAAAAACCTCAGTTGCGACCACATTTGCAACTGCAACAAAATCTCAGGCAACTAGAATAACTTCCGTTGATGTATGTCGAGACTAACTTAAGTAGTCAGTTATGCACAAGTCAAAATAAACAAAAAAAGCAAAATGGCATGGAAAAAATAGAAAAAGACGCAACAACATATAATATAACAAGTTTTGATCAACTAACTAGCAACTAACATATGCATCCTGGTGGCTTGAGTAGTTGGCACGTATGCTGGAGGTTGAGGGATCGAACCTCACGGTAAACTTTACCCATTTTCGTTATTCTTATTATACTAGGTTGGTCCATGCAAACAAAACCCCTTATTAATTGAAGATTGCATTCATGATAAATTACGAGCTAAAATGCACCCTCGCAAGAGAACATAACGGAGACCAGGACACAAGTCTGAACATCCCCGAGACCAACGCTGTATACAGACACGCTCATCCCCGCGCTGCCAGCTGCCGCATCTTTCGACTACAATAGCGCCATCACGCGCCGCCGTCACCAGCCCCAACATACATTGCTGATGCCACCGCGAGCACTGAAAAACACCACTGATGTCACAACCTGTAGGAAAGGAGAAAAAGACCCACCTTTTGCACATCCATATTTATGTCAGCTAGCGTCAAATGGGCTAGTATATAGACCTGCTCGGTGACCCTGCAGGCGGCTGCCATTTTAATCTGCCTCTAAAAACTTAAATTTTGCGACGGTACGTTTTATGGGCCAACTCACTATTTTCCGGAGCCGGCCACAAATTAAAGACGCCTAGGGCATGTACAATGGTGATATCTTAGCAGTGCCACGTAGGATAAACGCTGAGGTGGAGAAAAGAGAAAGTTGGAAAATGGGTGTGCCTTCTCTTAATTAAGAGATGATCTCTTAGCACAATTTGTCTCACCACAAATTTAGGATATCTGGTTAATAGAGATAAGACTAAAAAATAGCGCATTCTACATCATGTTTTATTGTCATGTCTAGATGTCTAGATTACGTGGTGTGTTAAGATAAGATGGGTCTTATCAACCATTGCACATGGGCGCCCTAAATTTTTTTCCATTGGTGGTGGGCATTTTGTTAGAACAACACTCCAAATATTGGGGCTCGTTTTTAGCTCTGGCCGTCTCCAAAGATATTTTTGTGGAGGCCGATATTTTCTTTAGAGTCACCTATAGTTTTCTAAACAAAAGGGCCACCGTTTAGAGCTAGTCCTTTTTGTTTCCAGCCAGAACTACCTCCATGCAATAGCTCTGATAGCCGTTTTTCTACTAATGGGGAATCCCCAAATATTCGAAAGGACAAAGAGCATGATTCCCTTCAGAATAGGAGTTTGTAGGTTTCGTTCTCTTTGGCTTTGCCAAAGAAAAAGACCTAACTCTCTTGTCAAAATATATCTTCAAACCTAGCAGTTGTTTGAAAATACATAATATTATCTTCATATTCAAAGCCTCTTCCAAATCATATTCCATAAATATTATTGTATTGTCTGTGTGTTTGAAAAGATAACAAAGACTATCCTTTGTGGCAGAGAAAGATGCATGATAACTATCCATCATGGTAAGAACAAATACCTCCGACAAGGCATTTCTGAACCCGGGTGTAGATGCTCATGGTTTAATAAAAAAAAATCGAAAAACATAGAAAAAATGAAAATTTTGGACATTGAACATGAACGAGTGTTCTATCTGCATATCAAAACTCTCCGGAAAAAGACATATGTAGTGGTTTGTGCAAAAAAGACAACTCAGAGTGATGTAAGAAACAAATCTAGATGTTCGCAACAACACCGCATTTTGTCTTTTTTTCGCACGGACCAATACACATGTATTTTCTCGGAGAATTTCGATGTGCAGTTAGGATATTTGTTTATGTTCATTTTCCAAAATTTCCCAATTTTTTAGAATTTGTTTACTATTTTTTTAGATTTTTTATTTAATTAGGAGCATCTACACCAAAGTTCAGAACTGTTTTTTTGCAAATACCCCTCTGTTCCCATAATAAAGGCATATATAATGCTTTTGCGTTTTCATCAGAAAATAAGTGATAAGTATGGAAACAAATCTTCTTGTGTGGTTCTCTTAATCCTAGAGCCAGAATTTTTACGTCTTAACCATAGGAACGAAGGAAGTACTACAGTCACGCACACAGCACACACAGCTGTCACAAGTACAAATGCAGCCCCACCCTCTCCGGCCGTTAGCTCGTTGTCAGCTATAGCCGCATCCATGTCACCCCCGCATAGCAACAGCGCTAATCCTTAAAACATGTACAGCATGGGTAACGCTAGCCGCAGGCTCGCTCGAGCATGCATTGATCGTCCTTTACGTGGTGCGCGTCCTTGCATGCCCCTCTCAAATCGACTGATCGATCACCGTGCGATCGCCGCTGGGCGGGGACGCTCTGCACGGCTCCGGCAGCTCCTTGGCCTGTCGTGTCGCCACTTGCCGGTCGCCATATCATGCATGAATGCAGGTGTCCTTCCATTTAGAGAATCTCCACCCGGCGCCCCCCAAATAGGCGACGGCAGGATGCCGGCACAACCGTATGGCGGCGCCGGCACAGCATCTCTATTTGGGAGTGCTGCCGGCGCACCCTAAACCGGCGGTTCCGATAGATCATTTGAATAAAAACTCATAAAACATGCATAGAAATTCGACTAGATTTTCAATTATGAAGTTTAGACCAATATACTGCCACCAAATTTGAATGAGTTTTCGAATATGAAGTTTGGGCCAACATACGGCCACCAAATCGCCGTCATAGTCCGGCTGAAAAACAACTTGGACTTTCAGGGCAAATGATCAGATGAACGGGGTCATGGGCGGCTGAACCTCGATGACGTCCTCATCGTCGGCGAGCACCGGCGACACCTCCATCGCGGGAACCGGCTCCACGGGCATCGGAGGAGGCATGAACGTCAACGGTGTCGGCGCTATCATGGACGCCGACGGAACTCACGCCGCCAACACCTCTTGGCCGGTGCGCTCGCGGTACATGTCATATTGTTGGGTCATCTTCGAAATATCCGCCATCAAGATCTTGGATTCTTGACTCATCTTGGCCAACGGAAGCTGCATCGTTTGGTTGGTGGCTTTCATGGCGGCGGCGGCGTGAGCTTCCATTTTCACCGCCTCCACATTCTCCCTCTCCAACTCAATCTTCACATCTTATTTCTCTAGTATTGATTTCCACACGACGACTTCGGCGTTGTACGCCTTAGATGTATCTACACCTGTGAGCTAAAGTGGATTTTCCCCGGATCTACACCTGTGAGCTAAAGTGGATTTTCCGTCCTGTGATCTCAAAAGAAGGTCGAATCTGCATTTTTCCCATGGACAGGCCCGCGAAGAAAAAAACTGGAGAAATGTTTCATTTTTCTGTGTCAGACTGTACGGCCATCTCACATAGCATGCGGCCACCGACCGTCGGGTTTTGTCTGCGTTAGCACCTGATCCACCATAAATTCCCTCTCAGAGCCACGGATTCAGATCATCAAATCATACGTTGATGTCCATCAAACGCCGCTGCACTGCTAGGCAAGGAGATTAGCGCCCAGCGAAACCGAAGCTGAGCTGCCGCGCCCCGGTCCACGGCGTGGCATACCACGGTGCAGCGCCGAGCTCGAGGGCGTGACACCAGCGTACGGTAGGTGCATCGCCGCGATCTACGGCGTGACACAGTGGGCTGTGACGCCCTAGATACAGGCGTGGCAAAAAAAAGGTTAGTTTCGTGAAATTGTTTTAAGAGAAGTTTAATTTTCAAATTTGTTTTATCTTTAGGTTATTTTTATTTTTGTCGAAATAGCCGCTAAACTATAAGATGCAGTAAGTTAACCCCATGCTTGATCAGCACCACCTGACAATAATCAGGCACGCGCGCGCGGCGGGCAGATCACCCGATCGATCCGCCCCACCTGGGCCCATGTGCATGCATGAGGCCGCGACCACGCAAGCTCATGCATGCATGCACGCCGTAAACGAAAAGCGACCAGAGTGCACTGCCGATAACACGTACACAGCACATGCCTGATATGATCGTTACCACCCTGATTATTCGTTTAGTGCGTTCATGTGGTCTCCATTGGTCCTCGATCTCGAGGGCAAAACACGCACCCCGGCCCCCTCTCCGGGCGCGCTCACGCATGCAGTGCAGCCTGCATGCACGTACGCATGTCTGCCCGTACGTCCTGCCAATGAGGGTCTCTTTGGTTGATGTTGAGTTGGAGCCAGGTTCCACGACGACTCACGGCCTAGTCCAGTAGTCCTCTAGAAACGATGCAAAAAAAATAACGTTGTCAGTTCGTTTGGCAGCTCGCGGCGTATTTGATGGGCTTTTGTAGGATTTGGGGCTATGTATTTAGTCGTGGGCTGCGTCCTCCGTGCCCGCATGGGTAACAATCGTGTACAAGTATACAAACATGCACCTGATCGATCCACTGCAAAAATTTGAGTAGCTAGGTTAGCTCATTTGCACGTACAACTACGTTCCAACCCTTTGGAAAATCATAACTCTTGAACAGTTTGTCAAAACTGTAATCTGTTTTTACCATTATAATGTATGATGAATTTCACACACTGTGGACTTTTGACTAAATATAAACGACATGTTTAAGAAATGGAGTTAGGGCATCTCCAACGGGGCGACGCAAATCGAATGCCAAAATCGGCTGCGTCTGTTTGCGTCGACACGTGGACACCGAAATAGACATTTTGACCGCGCGTCCGTTTGCGTTTGGGTGTGCCTCCAGCGACTCGACGCATATTATATTTCTAACAATTTTTTCATTCAACTGAAAAGCATACTGTACATACGGAATAAAGGAAACAAAAAAGGAACACGGCCCTAGACTACTTGTCGCCCCTCGGGGCGGTTGATGGCCTGACCCCATCGTTGCCTCCCTCCTTCCTCAGCTTCTCCGCCGCCCGTCGCTCCATCAGCCGCGCGGTCGCCAGAGCTCAATGGGCCGCCGTGTCCTCCAGTAGCAGCTTCTGCATCGCCTCGTTGGCGTCATCCTCGACCTTCTTCAGCGTTTCGAAGGATGCGACTAAGGCCCTCTGCTCTGTCACCTTCTCATCCGGGTCAGGCCAGCTCCTATCGAACTCGAAGTCGGTGGACTCCTCCTCTGTGGCCGCCGCCTCCCTGTGGTGTTGCTGCTCCGCGTCAAACGCCGCGTGGGCCGCCCGTTCTGCCTCTGCCTCCTGCACCACGCTAGCCATGAACTTCGCACCCATGGCCGCTTCGATGACGTTGTCTGAGCTATCTTCATTTAGTGTCACCTTGCACAGCTTCGCCCGCCCCTTTGTAGCCGGCATCTTCTTCGG
Source organism: Lolium rigidum (assembly GCF_022539505.1). Lineage (NCBI taxonomy): Eukaryota > Viridiplantae > Streptophyta > Magnoliopsida > Poales > Poaceae > Lolium > Lolium rigidum. The sequence goes on from NC_061510.1 coordinate 104,456,999, forward strand.
GTCATGTGGGAAACGACGGCTGCTGGGGGAGCATGCACTAGAGAGGAGGGCGGGAGCTGGAGTGGCGGGTGGGAGAAATGAAGCGGCGGGAAGGGGAAGGAAATTAGGGAATAGAAGTAGGGATTTAGTGCAAGTGACCGTCAGGCAGGGCCCACGAAAAAAATTCGACGTGTCGCTAGTAGTCGGCACGCCCAATTGAAGCCTCGCCCACAATGGTTGGAGTGGAGTTGCCGGGTGACGAGGACGTTTGACATATGCACTGATTTAATTAATTAATTCTAGAGTATGATATGACACCTATAATTAAATGATGGTATTGAAAATCAAAATAGCAGTAGCAGCAGCTAGAGGGGAAGATGGTCTTCACGATGACTTGGATAGCTAGCTAGCTTCTTGGTGGAAACTCTCCCTTCCTCGCCCTACCCCGCGTCGCCTAACCCTAGGCGACTCGGGGGCGATCCCCCGCCGCCGGCCGCTGCCACCTCCTTCCTCGCTCCGTCCTCCTCGCCGCCGCCGGAAGACCCGCAGGGCAAAGCCCTGGCGGCGACGGCTGACATAGGCATCCCAAATGGGCCTGCCGAAGATAGTACCCGGGGTTTACTGAAGGCCCATTACCCGAAGAATAAGAAGATTCGGGAGCCCAAGATATGTTAAGGAAAGTTAGAGTTGTAATAGGAAGTGCTACTTGTAATTTGGCGGGATGAGTTAGAAACCGTTCCGGACTCTGTAACTTGTACAAAACGAAACCCTCGGCTCCACCTCCTATATAAAGGGGGAGTCGAGGGACGAAGAGATGATCGAACCATTGTTCAAAAACCCTAGTTTTCATAATCGTCGAGTACTTTTTGGCTGAAACCTTCGAGATCTACTTGCTCTCTACTTCTAACTAAACCCTAGCCTATAATCCATAGGCATTGACAAGTTGATACCTTGTCAATTGGCGCCGTCTATGGGAATTAGAGGCGTAAGGATCTGATCTCGATGGCACGTTCAAGATCTTCGACATCGTCAACAGGAAGCAACACAATGGATCGAGGTAAACAGATCGCTACCGGGTCTTGTCGATTTTGTTCCTCACCCACCCTCCCGTTTGGATGCATATGCGTATCTGGCGGAGCCCATGGAGATGACGTTCGGAAGGTTTCACTTTCGCGTCGAGAAGGAAGGATCGTATCGTGTCGAAATTCCGATTTCGTCGGGATCGTCGGCGGTCGATTCTGATTTTTCAAGCTATACATCGTCAACCGAGTCAGGAGAAGAAGAAACTTCGGAAACACGCTACGTCGACACTCGAGCAAGAGAGAAACTCGCCAAGATCTTCAGCGACATGTCGTTTGGGTCATCTGCGGACTCATATATAAGCGATGACTCAAGCGATGTCGACAGTTACGACTTCGTCGACAAATCTCTCACAGTGGGTGATACGTCTCCAATGTATCGATAATTTCTTGTGTTCCATGCCACATTATTGATGTTATCTACATGTTTTATGCACACTTTATGTCATATTCGTGCATTTTCTGGAACTAACCTATTAACAAGATGCCGAAGTGCCGCTCTCGTTTTCTGCTCGTTTTTGGTTTCGAAATCCTAGTAACGAAATATTCTCGGAATCGGACGAAATCAACGCCAAAGTTCCTATTTTCATCGGAAGCATCCAGAACACCCGGGAAGGATCAGAGGGGAGCCCTGGGGGCCCCACACCACACCCCGGCGCGGCCAAGGGGGGGGCGCCCCCTAGGGTGTGGGCCCCCTTCGACCTTCCTGCGCCGCCTCTTCGCCTATAAGAAGCCCCTGGATCAGAAAACCCTATCACGATTGACGAAACCCACGTAAACCTTCCGCAGCCGCCGCCATCGCGAAGCCAAGATCCGGGGGACAGGATCTCTCGTTCCGGCACGCTGCCGGAGCGGGGAAGTGCCCCGGAAGGCTTCTCCATCGACACCGCTGCCATCTCCACCGCCATCTCCATCACCGCTGCTGCTCCCATGAGGAGGGAGTAGTTCTCCATCGAGGCTCGGGGCTGTACCGGTAGCTATGTGGTTCATCTCTCTCCTATGTGTTTCAATACAATAATCTCATGAGCTGCCTTACATGATTGAGATTCATATGATGATGCTTGTAATCTAGATGTCATTATGCTAGTCAAGTGAGTTTTACTTATGTGATCTCCGGAGACTCCTCGTCCCACGTGTGTAAAGGTGACAAGTGTGTGCACCGTGTGGGTCTCTTAGGCTAGATTTCACGGAATACTTATTCATCGTTGAATGGCATAGTGAGGTGCTTATTTATATCTCTTTATGATTGCAATGTGTTTGTATCACAATTTATCTATGTGCTACTCTAGTGATGTGTTATTAAAGTAGTTCTATTCCTCCCGCACGTGTGTAATGGTGACAAGTGTGTGCACCGTGTTAGTACTTGGTTTGTGCTATGATCATGATCTCTTGTAGATTATGGAGTTAACTATTGCTATGATAATATTGATGTGATCTATTCCTCCTACATATGCATGAAGGTGACAGTGTGCATGCTATGCTAGTACTTGGTTTAGTAGCGTTGATCTATCTTACACTAAAGGTTACTTAAACATGAGCATTATTGTGGAGCTTGTTAACTCCGGCATTGAGGGTTCGTGTAATCCTACGCAATGTGTTCATCATCCAACAAAAGTGTAGAGTATGCATTTATCTATTCTGTTATGTGATCAATGTTGAGAGTGTCCACTAGTGAAAGTGTAATCCCTAGGCCTTGTTCCTAAATACTGCTGAGTTACTACTGCTTGTTTACTACTCGCTCGCGTTACTACCGCTTGTTTACTCGTCCCAGGCGAGCACTTTTCTCGCCGTTGCTACTACTTATTCATACCACCTGTATTTCACTATCTCTTCGCCGAACTAGTGCACCTTTTAGGTGTGTTGGGGACACAAGAGACTTCTTGCTTTGTGGTTGCAGTGGTTGCATGAGAGGGATATCTTTGACCTCTTCCTCCCCGAGTTCGATAAACCTTGGGTATCCACTTAAGGGAAACTTGCTCGCTGTTCTACAAACCTCTCGCTCTTGGAGGCCCAACACTGTCTACAAGAATAGAAGCTCCCGTAGACATCAAGCACTTTTCCGGCGCCGTTGCTCGGGAGGAAAGGTAAAAGGCTCTCATACTACGGTCTCAGGTAAAGTATTTTTCCGGCGCCGTTGTGTGTGTGCTCAAAGCTATTTCCTTTAGATCCTGCAATTGCATCTTGTTGTTTCTTGTTTACACTAGTTTGGCATAATGTACAAGAGTGAGCTTCTTATTCTATTTCCTGATTTAAAACATGGATTGTTTGATGCGAAAATTAAAAAACCTATGAAATCTTATTTGCATGCTGGTAGTAATATTAGTATGAACGCTTTGAACACCATTGTTGACAATAATATAGAAAGTTCTAAGCTTGGGGAAGCTGGTTTTCATGATATTTTTAGTCCCCCAAGCATTGAGGAGAAAATTTTCTTTGATGATACTTTGCCTCCTATTTGTGATGATAATAATAGTGGTCTTTTGGTACAACCTACTATGGAGAGTGAATTTTGTTGTGATTATACTATGCCTCCTACACTTGATGAGAATAATAATGATAGCTACTTTGTTGAATTTGCTCCCACTACAACTAATAAAATTGATTATGCCTATGTGGAGAGTAATAATTTTATACATGAGACTCATGATAAGAATGCTTTATGTGATAGTTATATTGTTGAGTTTGCTCATGATGCTACTGAAAGTTATTATGAGAGAGGAAAATATGGTTGTAGAAATTTTCATGTTACTAAAACACCTCTCTATGTGCTGAAATTTTTGAAGCTATACTTGTTTTATCTTCCTATGCTTGTTACTTTGCTCCTCATGAACTTGTTTATTTACAAGATTCCTATGCATAGGAAGCATGTTAGACTTAAATGTGTTTTGAATTTGCCTCTTGATGCTCTCTTTTGCTTCAAATACTATTTCTTGCGAGTGCATCATTAAAACTGCTGAGCCCATCTTAATGGCTAAAAAGAAAGAACTTCTTGGGAGATAACCCATGTGTTATTTTGCTACAGTACTTTATTTTATATTTGTGTCTTGGAAGTTGTTTACTACTGTAGCAACCTCTCCTTATCTTAGTTTTGAGTTTTGTTGTGCCAAGTTAAACCGTTGATAGAAAAGTAAGTACTAGATTTGGATTACTGCGCAGTTCCAGATTTCTTTGCTGTCACGAATCTGGGTCCACCTCCCTGTAGGTAGCTCAGAAAATTACGCCAATTTACGAGCATGATCCTCAGATATGTACGCAACTTTCATTAAATTTGAGCATTTTCGTTTGAGCAAGTCTGGTGCCATTTTAAAATTCGTCAATACGAACTGTTCTGTTTTGACAGATTCTGCCTTTTATTTCGCATTGCCTCTTTCGCTATGTTGGATGAATTTCTTTGATCCACTAATGTCCAGTAGCATTATGCAATGTCCAGAAGTGTTAAGAATGATTGTGTCACCTCTGAATATGTCAATTTATATTGTGCACTAACCCTCTAATGAGTTGTTTCGAGTTTGGTGTGGAGGAAGTTTTCAAGGGTCAAGAGAGGAGGATGATATACTACGATCAAGAAGAGTGAAAAGTCTAAGCTTGGGGATGCCCCGGTGGTTCATCCCTGTATATATCAAGAAGACTCAAGTGTCTAAGCTTGGGGATGCCCAAGGCATCCCCTTCTTCATCGATAAATTATCAGGTTCCTTCTCTTGAAACTATATTTTTATTCGGTCACATCTTATGTGCTTTACTTGGAGCGTCTCGTGTGCTTTTGTTTTTGTTTTTGTTTGAATAAATTGGATTACATCATGCTTGTGTGGGAGAGAGACACGCTCCGCTGGTTCATATGAACACATGTGTTCTTAGCTCATAATATTCATGGCGAAGTTTCCTCTTCGTTAAATTGTTATATGGTTGGAATTGGAAAATGATACATGTAGTAATTGCTATAATGTCTTGGGTAATGTGATACTTGGCAATTGTTGTGCTCATGTTTAAGCTCTTGCATCATATACTTTGCACCTATTAGTGAAGAATACATAGAGCATGCTAAAATTTGGTTTGCATAATTGGTCTCTCTAAAGTCTAGATAATTTCTAGTATTGAGTTTTGAACAACAAGGAAGACGGTGTAGAGTCTTATAATGTTTTCAATATGTCTTTTATGTGAGTTTTGCTGCACCAGTTCATCCTTGTGTTTGTTTCAAATAAGCCTTGCTAGCCTAAACCTTGTATCGAGAGGGAATACTTCTCATGCATCCAAAATACTTGAGCCAACCACTATGCCATTTGTGTCCACCATACCTACCTATACTACATGGTATTTTTCCGCCATTCCAAAGTAAATTGCTTGAGTGCTACCTTTAAAATTCCATCATTCACCTTTGCAATATATAGCTCATGGGACAAATAGCTTAAAAACTATTGTGGTATTGAATATGTAATTATGCACTTTATCTCTTATTAAGTTGCTTGTTGTGCGATAACCATGTTTACTCGGGGAACGCCATCAACTCTTTGTTGAATTTCATGTGAGTTGCTATGCATGTTCGTCTTGTCTGAAGTAAGGGCGATCTACACTGAGTTGAATGGTTTGAGCATGCATATTGTGAGAGAAGAACATTGGGCCGCTGATGGCGTGTATTTCACACGTTCGTTGGGCAACCCCAAGAGGAAGGTATGATGCGCACAGCAGCAAGTTTTCCCTCAGAAAGAAACCAAGGTTTATCGAACCAGGAGGAGCCAAGAAGCACGTTGAAGGTTGATGGCGGCGGGATGTAGTGCGGCGCAACACCGGAGATTCCGGCGCCAACGTGGAACCCGCACAACACAACCAAAGTACTTTGCCCCAACGAAACAGAGTGAGGTTGTCAATCTCACCGGCTTGCTGTAACAAAGGATTAACCGTATTGTGTGGAAGATGATTGTTTGCAGAGAAAACAAGTAAAAACAAGTATTGCAGTAGATTGTATTTCAAGAAAGAGAATTGGACCGGGGTCCACAGTTCACTAGAGGTGTCTCTCCCATAAGACGAACAGCATGTTGGGTGAACAAATTACAGCTTGGGCAATTGACAAATAAAGAGAGCATGACCATGCACATACATATCATGATGAGTATAGTGAGATTTAATTGGGCATTACGACAAAGTACATAGACCGCCATCCAACTGCATCTATGCCTAAAAAGTCCACCTTCAGGTTATCATCCGAACCCCCTCCAGTATTAAGTTGCAAAACAACAGACAATTGCATTAAGTATGGTGCGTAATGTAATCAACAACTACATCCTCGGACATAGCGCCAATGTTTTATCCCTAGTGGCAACAAGACAACACAACCTTAGGGGTTTCGTCACTCCCCGGTGTCAATGCAGGCATGAACCCACTATCGAGCATAAGTACTCCCTCTTGGAGTTAAAAGCATCTACTTGGCCAGAGCATCTACTAATAACGGAGAGCATGCAAGATCATAAACAACACATAAGCATAACTTTGATAATCAACATAACAAGTATTCTCTATTCATCGGATCCCAACAAACGCAACATATAGAATTACATATAGATGATCTTGATCATGATAGGCAGCTCACAAGATCCGACAATGATAGCACAATGGGGAGAAGACAACCATCTAGCTACCGCTATGGACCCATAGTCCAGGGGTAGACTACTCACTCATCACTCCGGAGGCGACCATGGCGGTGTAGAGTCCTCCGGGAGATGAATCCCCTCTCCGGCAGGGTGCCGGAGGCGATCTCCAGGATCCCCCGAGATGGGATCGGCGGCGACGGCGTCTCGCAATGTTTTCCGTATCGTGGCTCTCTGCACCGGGGGTTTCGTCACGGAGGCTATTTGTAGGCGGAAGGGCAGGTCAAGAGGCGGCACGGGGGCCCACACCACAGGCCGGCGCGGCCAAGGGGGGGCCGCGCCGCCCTAGGGTTTGGCGCCCCGTGGCCCCTCTTCGTCTCTCCTTCGGACTTCCGGAAGCTTCGTGAGAAAATAGGCCTCCGGGCTTTTATTTCGTCCAATTCCGAGAATATTTCTTTACTAGGATTTCGAAACCAAAAACAGCGTAAAACGAAGAATCGGCACTTCGGCATCTTGTTAATAGGTTAGTTCCGTAAAATGCACGAATATGATATAAAGTGTGCATAAAACATGTAGATAACATCAATAATGTGGCATGGAACACAAGAAATTATCGATACGTTGGAGACGTATCAGCATCCCTAAGCTTAGTTCTCGCTCGTCCCGAGCGGGTAAAACGATAACAAAGATAATTTCCGGAGTGACATGCCATCATAAACTTGATCATACTATTTGTAAAGCATATGTAGAGAATGCAGCGATCAAAACAATGTGTATGACATGAGTAAACAAGTGAATCATAAAGCAAAGACTTTTCATGAATAGCACTTCAAGACAAGCATCAATAAGTCTTGCATAAGAGTTAACTCATAAAGCAATAATTCAAAGTAAAGGTATTGAAGCAACACAAAAGAAGATTAAGTTTCAGCGGTTGCTTTCAACTTGTAACATGTATATCTCATAGATATTGTCAACATAGAGTAATATAATAAGTGCAATAAGCAAGTATGTAAGAATCAATGCACAGTTCACACAAGTGTTTGCTTCTTGAGGTGGAGAGAAATAGGTGAACCGACTCAACATTGAAAGTAAAAGAATGGTCCTCATAGAGGAAAAACATCGATTGCTATATTTGTGCTAGAGCTTTGATTTTGAAAACATGAAACAATTTTGTCAACGGTAGTAATAAAGCATATGCATCATGTAAATTATATCTTATAAGTTGCAAGCCTCATGCATAGTGTACTAATAGTGCTCGCACCTTGTCCTAATTAGCTTGGACTACCCGGATTATCACCGCAATACATATGCTTTAACCAAGAATCACAAAGGGGTACCTCTATGCCGCCTGTACAAAGGTCTAAGGAGAAAGCTCGCATTTGGATTTCTCGCTTTTGATTATTCTCAACTTAGACATCCATACCGGGACAACATAGACAACAGATAATGGACTCCTCTTTTAATGCTTTAAGCATTCAACAACAATTAATTCTTTTCTCATTAGAGATTTGAGGATGTTTGTCCAAAACTGAAACTTCCACCATGGAACATGGCTTTAGTTAGCGGCCCAATGTTCTTCTCTCACAATATGCATGCTCAAACCATTCAACTTAGTGTAGATCGCCCTTACTTCAGACAAGACGAACATGCATAGCAACTCACATGAAATTCAACAATGAGTTGATGGCGTTCCCCAAGTAAACATGGTTATCGCACAACAAGCAACTTAATAAGAGATAAAGTGCATAATTACATATTCAATACCACAATAGTTTTTAAGCTATTTGTCCCATGAGCTATATATTGCAAAGGTGAATGATGGAATTTTAAAGGTAGCACTCAAGCAATTTACTTTGGAATGGCGGGAAAATACCATGTAGTATAGGTAGGTATGGTGGACACAAATGGCATAGTGGTTGGCTCAAGTATTTTGGATGCATGAGAAGTATTCCCTCTCGATACAAGGTTTAGGCTAGCAAGGTTGTTTGAGGCAAACACAAGGATGAACTAGTACAGCAAAACTCACATAAAAGACATATTGAAAGCATTATAACACTCTATACCGTCTTCCTTGTTGTTCAAACTCAAAACTAGAAATTATCTAGACCTTAGAGAAACCAAATATGCAAACCAAATTTTAGCATGCTCTATGTATTTCTTCATTAATGGGTGCAAAGCATATGATGCAAGAGCTTAAACATGAGCACAACAATTGCCAAGTATCACATTACCCAAAACATTTATAGCAATTACTACATGTATCATTTTCCAATTCCAACCATATAACAATTTAACGAAGGAGAAACTTCGCCATGAATACTATGAGTAGAAACCAAGGACATATTTGTCCATAAGCTACAGCGGAGTGTATATCTCTCCCATAAAGTGAATGCTAGGATCCATTTTATTCAAACAAAACAAAAACGAAAACAAAACGACGCTCCAAGAAAAAGCACATAAGATGTGGCCGAATAAAAATGTAGTTTCAGGGGAGGAACCTGATAATTTGTTGATGAAGAAGGGGATGCCTTGGGCATCCCCAAGCTTAGACGCTTGAGTCTTCTTGATATATGCAGGGGTGAACCACCGGGTGCATCCCCAAGCTTAGAGCTTTCACTCTCCTTGATCATGTTACATCATACTCCTCTCTTGATCCTTGAAAACTTCCTCCACACCAAACTCAAAACAACTCATTAGAGGGTTAGTGCACAATATAAATTGACATATTCAGAGGTGACACACTCATTCTTAACACTTCTGAACATTGCATAATGCTACTGGACATTAGTGGATCAAAGAAATTCATCCAACATAGCGAAAGAGGCAATGCGAAATAAAAGGCAGAATCTGTCAAAACAGAACAGTTCGTATTGACGAATTTTAAAATGGCACCAGACTTGCTCAAATGAAAATGCTCAAATTGAATGAAAGTTGCGTACATATCTGAGGATCATGCACGTAAATTGGCATAATTTTCTGAGCTTCCTGCAGGGCAGTGGGCTCAGATTCGTGACAGCAAAGAAATCTGGAACTGCGCAGTAATCCAAATCTAGTACTTACTTTTCTATCAACGGCTTAACTTGGCACAACAAAACTCAAAACTAAGATAAGGAGAGGTTGCTACAGTAGTAAACAACTTCCAAGACACAAAATAAAAACAAAGTACTGTAGGTAAAAACATGGGTTGTCTCCCATAAGCGCTTTTTTAACGCCTTTCAGCCTAGGCGCAGAAAGTGTGTATCAAGTATTATCGAAGGGTGGTGCATTCTCAGCGAGGTGTGGAGTTTTCTCAACTAGGCATATTATATTAGATACATAAGTTTTAGCATCTCCTTTTCATTAGTCTTAGGTGTGCTACTCTCATCAAACAAATTTTCAGGAACAAGCCAAGCATAATTATTTTCTAGTGCATCATTCATAGCTAGGAGCTTGCATGGTATTGGTGCTTTGATCTCCTCTCCATCATCAATATTATTAGTGTATCTTATTCTATCCATATCCATCTTTTCAAGGAGACTAGCAAAATTAGTAGGAGAACCAAGCATATTGAATTTAGCAAACACCTTTCTAGCTTCTCTTGCTAGACCACCAAATTCTCTAAGAAGGGTTTCTAAAACAAAATCTTTCTTTTCCCCTTCTTCCATATCACCAAGCGTGAAAAACATGTGTTGGATTATAGGATTAAGATTAACAAATTTAGTTTCCAACAAGCGAACTAAATGCGCAGCAGCAATTTCATAAGTAGGCGCAAGATCTATCAAGTGTCTATCTTCAAAATTTTCAATGGTACTAACATGGTTGAAGAATTCTTCTATATTATTTCTCCCGACTATAGACCCACGTCCTACCGGTATGTTCTTTGTAGTAAAATTAAAAGGAAACATGATGAAATAAGTAAAGTGAATGCAGGTAAACTAAATTTTTTTGTGTTTTTGATATAGCAAACAAGATAGCAAATAAAGTAAAACTAGCAACTAATTTTTTTGTATTTTGATATAAGTGCAGCAAACAAAGTAGTAAATAAAGCAAGACAAAAACAAAGTAAAGAGATTGAGAAGTGGAGACTCCCCTTGCAGCGTGTCTTGATCTCCCCGGCAACGGCGCCGGAAAAGAGCTTGATGGCGTGTATTTCACACGTTCGTTGGGCAACCCCAAGAGGAAGGTATGATGCGCACAGCAGCAAGTTTTCCCTCGTAAAGAAACCAAGGTTTATCGAACCAGGAGGAGCCAAGAAGCACGTTGAAGGTTGATGGCGGCGGGATGTAGTGCGGCGCAACACCGGAGATTCCGGCGCCAACGTGGAACCCGCACAACACAACCAAAGCTACTTTGCCCCAACGAAACAAGTGAGGTTGTCAATCTCACCGGCTTGCTGTAACAAAGGATTAACCGTATTGTGTGGAAGATGATTGTTTGCAGAGAAAACAGTAAAAACAAGTATTGCA
>NC_061510.1:104468180-104498010 GCF_022539505.1 Lolium rigidum
TGATACTTCATCTCTCGATAATACTTGATACACACTTTCTGCGCCTAGCTGAAAGGCGTTAAAGAAAAGCGCTTATGGGAGACAACCCATGTTTTTACCTACAGTACTTTGTTTTTATTTTGTGTCTTGGAAGTTGTTTACTACTGTAGGAACCTCTCCTTATCTTAGTTTTGAGTTTTGTTGTGCCAAGTTAAGCCGTTGATAGAAAAGTAAGTACTAGATTTGGATTACTGCGCAGTTCCAGATTTCTTTGCTGTCACGAATCTGGGTCCACCTCCCTGTAGGTAGCTCAGAAAATTACGCCAATTTACGAGCATGATCCTCAGATATGTACGCAACTTTCATTCAATTTGAGCATTTTCATTTGAGCAAGTCTGGTGCCATTTTAAAATTCGTCAATACGAACTGTTCTGTTTTGACAGATTCTGTCTTTTATTTCGCATTGCCTCTTTCGCTATGTTGGATGAATTTCTTTGATCCACTAATGTCCAGTAGCATTATGCAATGTCCAGAAGTGTTAAGAATGATTGTGTCACCTCTGAATATGTCAATTTATATTGTGCACTAACCCTCTAATGAGTTGTTTCGAGTTTGGTGTGGAGGAAGTTTTCAAGGATCAAGAGAGGAGTATGATGCAATATGATCAAGGAGAGTGAAAGCTCTAAGCTTGGGGATGCACCCGGTGGTTCACCCCTGCATATATCAAGAAGACTCAAGCGTCTAAGCTTGGGGATGCCCAAGGCATCCCCTTCTTCATCGACAAATTATCGAGTTCCTCCCCCGAAACTATATTTTTATTCGGCCACATCTTATGTGCTTTTTCTTGGAGCGTCGGTTTGTTTTTGTTTTTGTTTTGTTTGAATAAAATGGATCCTAGCATTCACTTTATGGGAGAGATACACGCTCCTCTGTAGCATATGGACAAATATGTCCTTGGTTTCTACTCATAGTATTCATGGCGAAGTTTCTCCTTCGTTAAATTGTTATATGGTTGGAATTGGAAAATGATACATGTAGTAATTGCTATAAATGTCTTGGGTAATGTGATACTTGGCAATTGTTGTGCTCATGTTTAAGCTCTTGCATCATATGCTTTGCACCCATTAATGAAGAAATACATAGAGCATGCTAAAATTTGGTTTGCATATTTGGTTTCTCTAAGGTCTAGATAATTTCTAGTATTGAGTTTGAACAACAAGGAAGACGGTGTAGAGTCTTATAATGTTTACAATATGTCTTTTATGTGAGTTTTGCTGTACCGTTCATCCTTGTGTTTGTTTCAAATAAGCCTTGCTAGCCTAAACCTTGTATCGAGAGGGAATACTTCTCATGCATCCAAAATACTTGAGCCAACCACTATGCCATTTGTGTCCACCATACCTACCTATACTACATGGTATTTTCCCGCCATTCCAAAGTAAATTGCTTGAGTGCTACCTTTAAAATTCCATCATTCACCTTTGCAATATATAGCTCATGGGACAAATAGCTTAAAAACTATTGTGGTATTGAATATGTAATTATGCACTTTATCTCTTATTAAGTTGCTTGTTGTGCGATAACCATGTTTATCGGGAACGCCATCAACTCATTGTTGAATTTCATGTGAGTTGCTATGCATGTTCGTCTTGTCTGAAGTAAGGGCGATCTACACTCGAGTTGAATGGTTTGAGCATGCATATTGTGAGAGAAGAACATTGGGCCGCTAACTAAAGCCATGATTCATGGTGGAAGTTTCAGTTTTGGACAAATATCCTCAAATCTCTAATGAGAAAAGAATTAATTGTTGTCAAATGCTTAAAGCATTAAAAGAGGAGTCCATTATCTCGTTGTCTATGTTGTCCCGTATGGATGTCTAAGTTGAGAATAATCAAAAGCGAGAAATCCAAATGCGAGCTTTCTCCTTAGACCTTTGTACGAAGCGGCATAGAGGTACCCCTTTGTGAAACTTGGTTAAAGCATATGTATTGCGGTGATAATCCGGGTAGTCCAAGCTAATTAGGACAAGGTGCGGGCACTATTAGTACACTATGCATGAGGCTTGCAACTTATAAGATATAATTTACATGATGCATATGCTTTATTACTACCGTTGACAAAATTGTTTCATGTTTTCAAAATCAAAGCTCTAGCACAAATATAGCAATCGATGCTTTTCCTCTATGAGGACCATTCTTTTACTTTCAATGTTGAGTCAGCTTCACCTATTTCTCTCCACCTCAAGAAGCAAACACTTGTGTGAACTGTGCATTGATTCCTACATACTTGCTTATTGCACTTATTATATTACTCTATGTTGACAATATCCATGAGATATACATGTTACAAGTTGAAAGCAACCGCTGAAACTTAATCTTCTTTTGTGTTGCTTCAATACCTTTACTTTGATTTATTGCTTTATGAGTTAACTCTTATGCAAGACTTATTGATGCTTGTCTTGAAGTACTATTCATGAAAAGTCTTTGCTTTATGATTCATTTGTTTACTCATGTCATTACCATTGTTTTGATCGCTGCATTCATTACATATGTTTACAATAGTATGATCAAGGTTATGATGGCATGTCACTCCATAAATTATCTTTGTTATCGTTTACCTGCTCGGGACGAGCAAGAACTAAGCTTGGGGATGCTGATACGTCTCCGACGTATCGATAATTTCTTATGTTCCATGCCACATTATTGATGATATCTACATGTTTTATACACATTATATGTCGTATTTATGCATTTTCCGGCACTAACCTATTAACGAGATGCCGAAGAGCCAGTTTGTTGTTTTCTGCTGTTTTTGATTTCAGAAATCCTAGTAAAGAAATATTCTCGGAATTGGACGAAATCAACGCCCAGGGGCCTATTTTTCCACGAAGCTTCCAGAAGTCCGAAGGAGAGACGAAGTGGGGCCACGAGGCGGCCACACACTAAGGCGGCGCGGCCTGGGCCTGGGCCGCGCCGGCCTGTTGTGTGGGGCCCTCGTGTGGCCCCCTGACCTGTCCTTCCGCCTACATATAGTCTTCGTCGCGAAACCCCCAGTACCGAGAGCCACGATACGGAAGACCTTACTGAGACGCCGCCGCCGCCAATCCCATCTCGGGGGATTCTGGGATCACCTCCGGCACCCCTGCCGGAGAGGGGATTCATCTCCCGGAGGACTCTTCACCGCCATGGTCGCCTCCGGAGTGATGAGTGAGTAGTTCACTCCTGGACTATGGGTCCATAGCGGTAGCTAGATGGTCGTCTTCTCCTCATGTGCTTCATTGTCGGATCTTGTGAGCTGCCTAACATGATCAAGATCATCTATCTCGTAATTCTATATGTTGTGTTTGTCGGGATCCGATGGATAGAGAATACTATGTTATGTTGATTATCAATCTATTACCTATGTGTTGTTTATGATCTTGCATGCTCTCCGTTATTAGTAGAGGCTCCGGCCAAGTTTTTGCTCTTAACTCCAAGAGGGAGTATTTATGCTCGATAGTGGGTTCATGTCTCCGTGAATGCGGGGAGTGACGGAAACCTCTAAGGTTATGGATGTACTTGTTGCCACTAGGGATAAAACATTGATGCTATGTCCGAGGATGTAGTTATTGATTACATTACGCACCATACTTAATGCAATTGTCTCGTTGTTTTACAACTTAATACCGGAAGGGGTTCGGATGATAACCTCGAAGGTGGACTTTTTAGGCATAGATGCATGCTGGATAGCGGTCTATGTACTTTGTCGTAATGCCCAATTAAATCTCACAATATTCATCATGTCATGTATGTGCATTGTTATGCCCTCTCTATTTGTCAATTGCCCGACTGTAATTTGTTCACCCAACATGCTATCTTATGGGAGAGACACCTCTAGTGAACTGTGGACCCCGGTCCATTCTTTTACATTGAATACAATCTACTGCAATACTTGTTCTTTACTGTTCTTGCAAATAATCATCATCCACACTATACATCTAATCCTTTGTTACAGCAAGTGATACGTCTCCAACGTATCGATAATTTCTTGTGTTCCATGCCACATTATTGATGTTATCTACATGTTTTATGCACACTTTATGTCATATTCGTGCATTTTCTGGAACTAACCTATTAACAAGATGCCGAAGTGCCGTTGTCTGTTTTCTGCTGTTTTTGGTTTCCGAAATCCTAGTAAAGAAATATTCTCGGAATTGGACGAAATAAAAGCCCAGAGGCCTATTTTCTCACGAAGCTTCCGGAAGACCGAAGACGAAACGATGTGGGGCCACGGGGAGCCAAACCCTAGGGCGGCGCGGCCCCCCTTGGCCGCGCCGCCCCGTCATCCGGGGCCCCCGTGCCCCCTCTCGACTTGCCCTTCCGCCTACTTAAAGCCTCCGTGACGAAACTTCCGAGCACCGAGAGCCACGATACGGAAAACCTCACCGAGACGCCGTCGCCGCCGATCCCATCTCGGGGGATCCTCGGAGATCGCCTCCGGCACCCTGCCGGAGAGGGGAATCATCTCCCGGAGGACTCTACACCGCCATGGTCGCCTCCGGAGTGATGAGTGAGTAGTCTACCCCTGGACTATGGGTCCATAGCAGTAGCTAGATGGTTGTCTTCTCCCCATTGTGCTATCATTGTCGGATCTTGTGAGCTGCCTATCATGATCAAGATCATCTATATGTAATTCTATATGTTGCGTTTGTTGGGATCCGATGAATAGAGAATACTTGTTATGTTGATTATCGAAGTTATGCTTATGTGTTATTTATGATCTTGCATGCTCTCCGTTACTAGTAGATGCTCTGGCCAAGTAGATGCTTTTAACTCCAAGAGGGAGTACTTATGCTCGATAGTGGGTTCATGCCTGCATTGACACCTGGGACAGTGACAGAAAGTTCTAAGGTTGTGTTGTGCTTTTGCCACTAGGGATAAAACATTAGTGCTATGTTCAAGGATGTAGTCACTAGTTACATTACGCACCATACTTAATGCAATTGTCTGTTGCTTTGCAACTTAATACTGGAGGGGGTTCGGATGATAACCTGAAGGTGGACTTTTTAGGCATAGATGCGGTTGGATGGCGGTCTATGTACTTTGTCGTAATGCCCAATTAAATCTCACTATACTCATCATGATATGTATGTGCATTGTCATGCTCTCTTTATTTGTCAATTGCCCAACTGTAATTTGTTCACCCAACATGCTGTTCGTCTTATGGGAGAGACACCTCTAGTGAACTGTGGACCCCGGTCCAATTCTCTTTACTCGAAATACAATCTATCGCAATACTTGTTTTTACCTGTTTTCTCTGCAAACAATCATCTTCCACACAATACGGTTAATCCTTTGTTACAGCAAGCCGGTGAGATTGACAACCTCACCTGTTTCGTTGGGGCAAAGTACTTTGGTTGTGTTGTGCAGGTTCCACGTTGGCGCCGGAATCTCCGGTGTTGCGCCGCACTACATCCCGCCGCCATCAACCTTCAACGTGCTTCTTGGCTCCTCCTGGTTCGATAAACCTTGGTTTCTTTCTGAGGGAAAACTTGCTGCTGTGCTCATCATACCTTCCTCTTGGGGTTGCCCAACGAACGTGTGAAATACACGCCATCAACAAGCCGGTGAGATTGACAACCTCGCTGTTTCGTTGGGGCAAAGTACTTTGGTTGTGTTGTGCAGGTTCCACGTTGGCGCCGGAATCTCTGGTATTGCGCCGCACTACATCCCGCCGCCATCAACCTTCAACGTGCTTCTTGGCTCCTCCTGGTTCGATAAACCTTGGTTTCTTTTACGAGGGAAAACTTGCTGCTGTGCGCATCATACCTTCCTCTTGGGGTTCCCAACGAACGTGTGAGTTACACGTCATCAGATATCCAATCTCGATTTTATTCCCATGACTAACCATATTGGTTCGCCAAATGGAACCCGGGGACTGAACCATTAGGGTAGAAGGCAACTTCATAAAGGTTATCCCATGCAATTGGGCAAACTCTTGGGATATGAATGAATGCGATGCTCCAGAATCAAACAAAACTGTAGCTATAATGGAGTTGATTCGAAGCGTACCCATTATGACGCTTGGATCTGCTTCAGCTTCCTCAGCTGTGACATGGATCAGACGACCACGACTAGCAACTGGAGGCTTGGTAGACTTAGTTGACTGTGGAACTCCATGAACACTGTGAGGGCACTCTCTCTTGAAGTGGCCAGGTTGACCACAAGTGAAGCATGCACCAGAACCTGGAGTAACCATGGCGGAACGATAGTTTGTTCCACCAGCATTGCTTGCAGGAGCACTTGGAGCTTGTGGACGAGGAGCATAACCAGAAGACTTTGGTGTATAAGGAGCACGAGGCACATCACTGTATGGAATGAAAACACGGCGGCGCTGATTTCCTGATCCAGAAGACTGAGAAGTATCTCGAGTACGCTTGCGACTTTCCTCATAGTCCACCTTTCCTCTTTCTGCCTTCATAGCCTTGTTGACAAGATCTTGGCAGGTTGGGAAGTCCAGGAGATGAAGATCTCGACGAAGCTCAGGATCCAGTCCCTTGCGGAACAAGGCTTGCTTCTTGGCATCAGTGGAAGTCTCTTCAGGAGCATAGCGAGCAAGGCGATAGAAATTACCTTGGTAGTCACGGATAGAACCACCGCCTCGTCGGCTTCGAAACTCTTCTCTTTTCTCATCCATCGAGACCCTCGCGGGATATGATATGCACGGAAAGCAGCTTTGAACTCCGGCCAAGTTACGACATGACCGGCGAGCTGCATCAACGGGAAATTTTCCCACCATGAACCAGCAGCTCCTTCAAGATGGTAGGTGGCAAAGTTCACCCAATCTGCTTGAGCAGCGTGGGCAAACTCAAGCTTGCGCTCGATGGTGCGGAGCCAGTAGTCAGCATCAAGTGGCTCAGTGGAATAGCTGAACACTGGTGGGGTGAGGCGGATGAAGCTTCGGATCCCCACTTGTTCCTCATGACGCTGAGCTGTGTTACGCTCAATCCTTTCAAGGAGTCTTATGTTGTCCGCACGATTGGCTTCATACATGGCCATAAGTTGGACCATAGAAGGAGGAGGAGGAAGGTCAGCATTCTCCTCGGGAACATTTCCACGGTTATTGCCATGGTGATGACCACGGCCAGCACCACTTCTAGTACCGCCTGACATCCTGAGGAGAAAACAAAAACCATGAGACATGGATTCACCTTAAGGATTCAACAAAAGGATAGCATGTACCGAATGCAATGTGCATGCTGAAGGAAAAGACATGTGATATGAAGATATATCATCGTATCGATCATAGTAGTTAAACAAGCATACAAAATGTACACACTACTAACCGACTCATAAACCATGAAGATGGAATGCAAAGATGACATACCATCACCATGTCGCATAAAGACCAACAATTGGATGCTAAGCACCCGAAGCAAGAATAAAGGGACAATGCTTCATATGAACTGAGGCATTCTGGAAACTCTGAGACAAGCAACCAAATACCGAGTACTGGAGAAAAATAACCCAAACCCGCGTATCCTAGAGATTTGAATTGAAAGGAAAGAAGTGAAATATTTTTCCAATCAAAACCAGGTAAGATGACTCAGCATTAGAGTGACACCAGGTAAGGAGTAAAAAGAATCCTATTCAGAGTTTTGCAAGTAAACTTTAGCTTTCAAATAGTTTTCGCAACAACTAGACTCAACATCGACCAGTGAACAAGGGTTTCCTACAGGCAGTCCTGCTCTGATACCAAAACCTGTGGCACCCCGGGATCGAGGTTAGACAAATACCGAGATCTTCGTCGACATAAGCCTAACCTCGAGCTCGAGAGACTACGATGAGGGAATCGGTAACACAACGGTGACTCTACGACTCAAAAGAATATATTACAACTCTTAACGAGTAAGATCCAAATTATTACACGCAGAGGTCATCGACCCAACATTCAACAAGCAACGGAAGCAAATTATGTTATTCTAAATAACAAGATAGCAAAGGGCTTAAGAAGCCATAACATAAAGAGACGTCCCAGCCCATAAGTCGCAGGCTGCTGCCTGGGAACTCCAAACTAACCATCGATGTTAACGTAGAAACCACCTTCGTACTGTAGCGACTTCATCTGAAACAAAAGCATGCAAAGCTGAGTACGGGGACTCGAGCAAGACTTAGTACAACCTTTTAGCAAAGCGGGTATGCGAGCTTTACGTAGATCTTCTTTTGCGTAAAGCCAATTTTCCTTTGTAAGATGAGAGAGAAGAGAAGTTCGACTACTCAGAACCTTTGAAAGGGGATAAGAGAGCGACATCTCTATCTCTATTGATCATCATGTTGTATCCACCAATCTTCATCATCTCGAACCACTATCCTCGGATCACCCCCTCAACACCCGGAGAAGATATCCGTAAACACACATTGATTGCCAAGTTTTACGGTTAGGTTCAAGTTGTCTATGATCACAGAATCCATTCCCAAGTCGTCCGTAACCGTGGACACGGCTTTTCGAAAAGATATAACCCTGCAGGGGTGCACAACTTTACCCACACGTGCCAACCGACTCTTAATGCCAATATATTAGCTCTCTTCCTTGGAAAGCCGGCAGAGGGTGGTCGACCACGACCTTTACCTTGCTGTCGCCGAGACCATGAGTCACGCGATAAGGATTTTTCCGCCGTAACGGGTCAAGTCCCGAAGTCAGTCCTTAACGATGTGAGGCGAGGTGGGTTTCACCAGGGACTCTAACCCAAGCCACCTCGGCCACGCTTACCTACCTGTATGCTATGCACCTTTTCACAAACATTTTCAATGCATATGTCCAAATAACGCGCAAACGATGTGACTCATGGAATCTACTAGGCAAGTTAGTGAGTCGAGAGGGTACCATAATAGGGCCTCGTGTGGTTGTACGCTCGTTCTTGGTTCAAGAGGCGAGAACTCGGTTCCTAGGGTCGGCAGAAACGAAACAACCCACCACATCCCAATGTGGCCTCTCGTCTGAGCCTTTAATCATGTTTAACAACATCTCTACACTTACCACGTCAACATGTCATGCTAGATTCATTTCATTGTAAGGCTCCAGTCCGAAGACCGGAGTAGTAGCGTAACAACTAAGCATGGCTAAGCATAAAGAGATAAAGGCTCTCGCGACGCACACATGCCAAACCTAGTTATGCTAGGAGCAGTGGATCAGGGTATCGAGGCTACAAAGGTCGGACATGCAATAGATAGGGTAACTCTATCCACCAATAAAAGACAGTTGAATCGTATGCGATATGTAGGAACCACAGATAAAAGCATTTCGAAATCATAGATGAACCAGGTTAGGGCTTGCCTTGTCCCTCAGCCGACGAGTACTGTTCTTCGGTAGTGTTGACATCGGACTCCGGCTCAGATCCTAGCGCGAAGAACCAAACACCGGAAAGGGAAACATACAATCACGACATGGCATAATGCAATGCGCATACAATATGAATGATATGTCATGTTAAAGGAATTCGGAAAACCCTAATTGCATCGTCAGAATAAAGGGGTTCCGGCACCGGATACCGCCATATGAGATTGGTGTATTAGGGTTTTCTACTAAGCTCCACATTTAATGGGTTCAATCATGTATGAAACATGTATAAATGAATAGGAAATGTTTTTCTGATCGAAATGATATACGATTTGGTATTTTTCTGAACTTATATGAAATATTAAACAATTACTGAAAATAACCAGAAAATAGAAAAAGAAAAAGGAAATATGACCTCACGCTGACGTCAGCATGACGTCAGCGCGGCCATGAGCTCTCTGGGAGCTCTGGTCGAGCTCCAATCGGCCGAAATGGTCTCCAATCGAGGCGCGTGAGGGGGGGGGAAGGATCAGCGGGACGCGGGCGACCATTTGGTGGTGGCGCCGCCCGCCAATTGTCGCTGGAACGTCGCCGGCGACGACGTCCGACGGCGGCCGGGCAGGTGGTGCGTGGCGACGGCGCTAGAGAGCGAGAGGGAGCGGGCCGAGTGCATGGGAAGAACCAGGGGCTCACCCTGAGCACGCCGGTGAAGACGGCGTCGCCGGAGGTGGCCGGAATCGCCAGCGAGAGGCGGTGGCCAGCGCGGCAGAGGTCGCCCGATTGGCGCGGTAGGGGGCTCTCCGGCGGCAGCCGCTTGGTGGAGGAGGTCGACGGGGTCTCGGCGGAGCTCCTGGTGGCGTCGGCTGGGCGCGGGGAGGCGCAGAACGGCGGCGACGGCGAGTTGGCCGGGGCTAGGGTTTCCTCCGGCTTGCAGAGAAGGGGAGGGGAGGAGGGGCGGTGGCGAAATGGGGGTCTCCCTGGCGCGGCGGCGCTTTATAAGCCGCCGGGGGCGGCGGGAGGCATCCGGGCCGCCGGCGCCATCGACGGCCGCGGCGGCGCCGGGCGAGCGGCTCGCTCGCGTGCGTGGAGAAGAAGACATGGGGTTTTTGCAAAAAACCCCCTGGTCTTCAGGGTTTTCTCGGGAATTTTTAAAATAGGAGGATTTTTATGATTTTTGGGGTATTTGAACCCATATTTTGAGGGGCTTTTTGCAACAAATTTTAAATAGAGCCAAATACAACATTTGAAATTTTGTTTCAAACCATTTTGGTGCAAGATTTCACAAATTAGATGCAAATGCATGCATGCTTATGAGCAACTAACAACATTTATTTGATTAGCAAAGTTGGTCTGTTACAGTTCAGTCCAGCTCAGCACAATGGGTAAGAAAAGGATATCCTAAGCAAGGGAAAAAGAAGTCTCCTAAGCAAAGAAAATAGAAATCTCCACAGGGTAGTAAAAATATATTTCTAATGACCATTCATGGCTTCATTCATGGCTTACTGATGGATCATTTTGTGTATGCTTGTGCAGGTGCAAAGCCAAGAGCACAATGGAATATTTTGCTTGAGAAGTCACTTGTTGAGATACTCCATGAGCATGAAACTCTGTATCATAGAGGCCGGAATGGTTGGAGTGGTGAATCATGGTCAGCAATGGTGGATATGTTCCACCAACGAAATCCACATGTGAGGTTTGACAAGTCCCAGGTTCATGACAAGGAGAAGGAACTCAAAAGGGATTATAGAATGCTGAAAGATGCCCTTGGGAAAAGTGGAGTTGGGTGGATCGACATCAAGTTCATGTTGGATGCTGAACCTCATCTATGGGATAATCTGGCAATTGTAACTTATTGTGCAATTGTCGTTCTAGTAGAATTCTACTTGCAATATTTTGGTCCAAGTTTAATGCTTCATTTATATATTGCAGTCATTTGGTCCAAGAATCTTGAGGTTTAAGAAAAAGCCCTTTCCTCTTTATGAGACACTTCCAAATCTCTACCATAGTAAGTTTAGCTATCCTTTTGCTTCATTTATCATAGCAAAATCCCTTTCCTCTTTCCTGTCTTTTTCTTCTATGTTTCTTCTCTGTTGCTTTTCCTTTGTCCTCTTGATATTTTGCAACCTAACATCATTCTCTTTTTGATGGATTTACACTGCTGAGGGCAACTTCAACTTTACCTCTACCGCTGACCAAAAACCACACATGGATATCGAAACTGATTCTGATGATGATGAAGTCGATAAGGATGCTGATTTCGAGATCTTAGAGCAACCACATGTGGAGCATGTATAGGTCAATCAAAGGCAGGTTGGGTTGGAGCATGTAGTGGCTACTCAAACACAAGCTACTGTGACAAATGTAGAGACCAATCAAAGAAATGATGATGGTCCCTCAACAAACAAGCCAAGAAAACGCAAGAGCAGCCCCAAGATGAAACCTAAGAGTACCGGAGATGCATTAGTTGGAGTCATAGACAGGTTTGTCAACATCAAAGAGAAAGAAGTCAACAACGAAGCTGCTCAACAATTCACCATAAGCAAATGGATCGCTGCCTTGAGAACCTGGAAGGTTTTGATCCCGCTGAAAAACCAAAAGCCTTTGTGGTCTTCAAAAGTGTTGACAACCGTGAGATATTCCTCAGCTCCGTTGAGGACAATGATGGCAGTGCACTAGCTTGGCTTCGCGGTGAGATGGCCAAGTTACCATGAGGAGCCGATGAACAAGGCGTTTCAGGTATGGTGGATCTGCTTTGCTATGAATGTGATGTGGATATATGGTGTGATATTTGTCATCTAGGATTGTTTTATTTGTGCCATGATCTGTTACTATATGCTATTCACAGTATGGTTGAACCCTTCTATGCTTGTCAGCAATGTTGGCAGCAGGTGCTGCTAGATTAGGTAGCAAATGATCACCTTTTTGCTAGATTAGGTAGCAAATGGTTGAATATGGATAAGTTTTTGAATTTATTCTACAGTACTATCATCAGGGGTGCTAGCTGTGCTAGCTGCTCTTATTTTCGGTCCTGGGTTGAGGATGATTGATCGCCGTATGTCGGACATGTGGGCTTCACGTAGTACATGCATGTACTGCCAAGATCTGAGGGGCGGAGTAGGTGAGCCTGATGGATTTTTTCTACGGTTCCAACAAAGATTAGGGTCTGAGTGTAGCCGTCAGTTTAGTCACCGTGCTCCTTGATTTAAGGTTCCGATATGGTCATATGGGAGCACCTTTCGGTTTCAAA
This sequence comes from Lolium rigidum, assembly GCF_022539505.1. Classification (NCBI taxonomy): domain Eukaryota; kingdom Viridiplantae; phylum Streptophyta; class Magnoliopsida; order Poales; family Poaceae; genus Lolium; species Lolium rigidum. The sequence continues at coordinate 104,480,722 of NC_061510.1, forward strand.
CTTAAACGAGGTTGTCTTCTAAGCAACGGAATTTAGGACAAGAACTTCCGCTGGTACCACCATTCCTTGCAAATGAAGTACTGGTACCAATGTACCAATGGGATGGCTAATAGATTAAAAGAACAGCAAATTCACAGGTGTATAATGACAAATAAGTTACCATGAGGTAATACTTTGTCTTTTTCTTACAGCTATATCTAGTACCGTTACTACAACTTACAGCTAGCACACACAATGTACTCTTGGTTTTTTTAGTTGATAGTTATGCTCGCAGTTGCTTATATGCAGGAAGAGTTTGTTTGCCAATTACAGTAGTAGCAGGTTGTGTAACTTGAGTTCTTTATCACCATGTTGCTTGCGCTGTCATTCCTGACATTAAGGATCAAAAATATGTATCTTTTCCACCTGCCGTTTCTAATCTTTCCTGATTGTTACCTTGGTTAGTGAATCTAGCTACAATATGTCAAGAAAATGAAATTGACTGACCATGGTGCACAGATTAGGTATAAATTGCTTTTGTTTCTTGCCATGCTCAACTAGTCAAAGAAACTGCTGTACCATGCTTTCATGAGTCATGGACTTTTTTCTCAGTTGTTGCTTATTTTTGTACCATCTTCCAGCATTGCCTTCAGATAGAAATATGATTATCCTTTATTTCTAATTTGTCAGTTGCATATTTCAGATCTGATGATGCATGTTCTACAGGCTGCTTCAGGCTACAATTTGACTTTAGATCTGCTGATGCCTATTATACCGATCGGCTTCTATGAGTAATTTTGTAATTCAAGATTCAGACAGCTTCATAGTTTGTTAGTGTGTGACTTGTCAATTTTAATGTATGCTGAACATCAAGTATGTTGCCATGTCGAGAGTTCAAGTCCAGAGTGGCCTATGATTTATTTGAAGACGGTTTATCACTTGATCTAGCTGGTGTACTCCTTCAGGCCGTACTAGTGTTAATTTTAACATGTACTGAAACTCAAGTATGTCTAAGTTTAGAGGTGTCGTGTGGGCCTATGACACAAAAACTGAATCTTTCCTTATGTTTGTTTATTTAATTGACATTGTTGTTGTGCACAAATCCCTGCACCAATCCCTGCTAACAAAAGCCAAATGGCAGTTTTTAGGAGGGGATTAGGGATTAGTGGAAATGGGGTTTTGTGGAGATAGGGTGATGGGTGGGGATTCACCCAATACGCTAGCGGATTATCCCCACTAATCCCAACTAATACTCCACTACCAAATAAGCCCTTAGGGTTTCCCCAAAACCCTAGGGGGTTGGCCTGCCTGGGCCTTATGGTTGTGGTGCGCCTAGCCCATTAGGGCTGGGCTGCACCCCCTCAGCTCATGTGGCCCCTCCCGGGGTCGTGGGCCCACTGGTTGCCCCTCCGGAACCTTCTACAAACTTCTCGGTCTTCCACCAGAAAATTCCCGAACTTTTCCGAACCCCAGAAATTAACTTTCCTTATATGAATCTTATTCTCCGGACCATCCGAGACTCCGAAAAACATTCGGTCTCCATCTCATATTCCAAATCTACTATACGACATCGAACCTTAAGTGTGTCACCCTACGGTTCGTGAACTATGCGGACATGATCGAGACTCCTCTTCGATCAATAACCAATAGCGGGACCTAGCGATCCATAATGGTTCCCACATATTCAACGATAACTTAGTGATCGAATGAACCATTAACATACGATACTGATTCTCTTTATCGCGCGATACTTTACTTATCCGATGTTTGATCATCGGTATCTCTATACCTAGTTCAATCTCGTTACCGACAAGTACTCTTTACTTGTACCGTGGTATGTCATCCTTTGTGACATTGTCACATGCCTGCAAGCTAATTAGATGACATTCTAGCGAGAGGGCCCAGAGCATATCTATCCGTCATCAGGATAGACAAATCCCACTCTTGATCCATATGCCTCAACTCATACTTTCCGAATAGTTAATCCCATCTTTATAACCACACATTTACGAAGTGGCGTTTGATGTAAACAAATTACCCATCTGGTGTAAGTGATTTATATGATCTCATAGTCGAAGGATTAGGTTACTATGTATGGAAAACTTATAGCAAGATGAACTTAATGACTTGATCTTATGCTACGCTTATTATGGGTGTATGTTCAGTATATCATTCTCCCAATGACATAACCTTGTTACTAAAAACATCCAATGTTCATGATCAGGAAATCATGATCATCTATTAATCAACAAGCTAGTTTAACAAGAGGCTTACTAGGAACTCTTTTATGTTTACATAACACATAAGTATTAATATTTCCGGTTAATAAAATTATAGCATGAGATGCAGACATTTATCATAAACACAAAGATATAATGAAAACCACTTTATTATTGCCTCTTGGGCATATCTTCAACACTAACCCTAGTTCCTTTTATTTTCCTTTTGACTACTAAATGGGTTTATTTCTATTTTTGTGATAGTATATTAAAAAAACAAGAATAATCAACCGAAAAACTAATAACTATCTTTTGAGTCTCATATATGCACAACTATCTTTGTACTTTCTAAATATGGGAAATGAGAAATCTTGAAGAAACATGAAAATAAAAAAAGGACAAAAAATAATCCTCTCGTTCATAGGTACTTCGTGTTCTAAGTTTAGTCAAAGTCAAACTTTCTAAATTTTGATTAAATATTTATGAAAAAATATCAACATACAAACTATCAAATTTATTGTATTAGAATCGTAATAAAGTATGTTTCATATTGATGTACTCCCTCCGTCTTAGTTTACAAGTCTTCCCCGTATCACTAGGTCGCCAATTTAAGCTATATAATTTAAATTATATAATGCAAAAATTATATCATTAAAAATAGAAAATCTAAACTTTATAATGATATATTTTTTAAAATATATAACTAATACTAATTTGATCAAATTTGTGATCTAGGGATACCGTCACGCCTAATAAACTGTAAAAGAGGGAGTATTTGAAATTATTAATATTCGGTGACCCCACACACGACTGCATGTTGCAGTGCACAAAGTGTGGCATAACACTCAAGAAACATCATTTCGTAAAATATTACACCCCTTAGAATGGTATAACAAAAACATTGCAGGTCCAACACTCTTTTCTTATTTCTTATCACATTACAAATAGTACAAGAAGATCCATGATCATTTTTGGTCTAAAAGGATTTGCAAATAAATGTAAATTCAAATGCCCTATCTCTAGGGATATGACCTTTTTACACCTAGGAGCATTTGCTCCTGGTTTTTGAAATGAAATTTAGAAGTATTATAAAATATTAGAAAATTATACAAAAATGTCACGCATACATCTTCCATGTTCTTTGTGTTTTTAAAGTCGTTTCACAAAACAATGATATTTTTGTGTCATGTGTTGAAAAGTTTTTTTTCGCATGACACAAAAATATCGGTTTTCCGCGAAACATGGCATGCGCACATAGAATGTCGACATACATGCGTGAAATTTTTTGTTCAGAATTTTTTTATATTTTAAAATATTTATTCGGTGGCACTAGCATATGCTCCCAAGATCAAAAGTACATTTCCGTATCTCTATAGTGTTTGGAGTGATGTAGTACCATGTGGGCTTTAGACTAGTCTATCCTATCTAATTACTAGACCATATAAGTGCGTGTTGCCATGCCTCTCCATTCTATGAAAATAATGATAAAAATATGAAAGAAACAAAAATAGAAACAGTTTAAAACTCTGGACATCAAAGTAATACTCCCTCCGTTTCTGAATATAAATCATATAGTTTTTCGAGAAAAATCCAGAATATTGGCTCTTGTGCGACACACCACTTGTATGGAATTTTTTTTAAGGAATTTAATTATATTTTCTTATATTTTGAAAAGTTATCTATCTTCTCATGTCAAATGTTTAGCGGGTAATCACGTCCAAACCTGATTAATTTTCTCTCAATATGCGTTCTTTAATTTCCGTGTCAAAAACTATATAGCTTATATTTAGGAACGGATTGAGTATCAATCTGAAGGAACTTCAGACATTTCTAAAACGAGTGATGCAATTATGTATTTTTATGCATTGATAATCGGCAAATATAAAGATTTTACAACTGCTAGTACAAATGGACCATGTTGATGCTATATACTACCTCCGATTCAAGGATTAAGGCGTCCTCGTTTTACGTGATTTTTGTTTGACCAAGAATTACTGCAAATATATAAAGATTGTTTGTATGAAATTAGCATCTGATTTTCAATACGAATCCAATGGCTGCACTTTCTACATTCCCAATTGCATCTTCAGGTCATGTTGAAGCAACTCTGTTCTTCAGTCAACAAGCAGTACATGCTCATTTTTTTCTGAGCAGATTGCAGATGTTAGTCTGTCAAGCTCCACGGCCTTTTAATTTTACTTGATTGCCTTGTCAAGTATGTTGCTTATTCAAAAGGTATTATATACCTGGCATACAAAGTAAAACACTTTTAGAAAGAGTAAGATCATAAGGACACTAAAGAGATGGATATGCCAACCAAATAGCAAACGGATTTATAAGACATATAGCAGATTCTGTGAAAAAGAAAATATCAACTATAGTAATGAAAACAGTATAACGTACGCATATAAGTTTCTTGTTATAGTTTCTTGAGCGGAAAACTGCAAATTTGGTCAAAACAGAGAGTTCGATCTCTACCTGATGATGATACCACGGTTTCTGATGACAGCACTATAAATCGGCATATCAGTGTATAGGTAAAAGATGAGTTTGCTGAATGAATAAAATAAACACAAACTACAATAAATAATGCTAAAAATGGGAAATGAACACTTGCAATTGGAAATGTTTAACAAAAAGCTCCTTGAGTCCTTGTTGGTTTGATGGAACCTCGTATTTTTTTTTCTCTTGACAAAATATCAGTTTCAAGGATAATAAGCCAGCTAATTCTTACTCACAGAAAATAGATTTCTAACATAAGTCAGCATATATCATATGCAACTTGAAGGCTATGATTTTCGTCAGCTGAAAAGTCGAACCTTTTTTCTTAGTTGATGGCTCAGATCATTTTCCAATGTAAGATGGAAAAAAAAAATATATATATATATAGAGAGAGAGAGAGAAGAGAGAGAGAGAGAGAGAGAGAGAGAGAGAGAGAGAGAGAGAGAGAGAGAGAGAGTGAACTCATCGGTTTGCAGCTCCTCAAGCTACTAAAACTGCTTCCCCAAACAACTCCATCTCTTAAAACTGCAAGAAAAAAGCATTGTATTCTCTAATTAGATGAGAGATGCTAATCCATATGGTTGTTTGAAAAAGGCAAATGATAACTATTTGGTCTCCACTGGATAACCTCTGAATAGACTTGGCTTGAAAAAAAATTAAAGATTACTCAGATTAATACAAACTTCAGTAATTAACACATAATAATAGATGAAATACACAAGCTTGTCTAAATGGGATTATGAGACCCATTGAATTGATTTGTATTTTAAGATGCTCAAGATATAATTTGTTAAACATTGAAAGTAACTGGTCTGTGCTATAAGTTGGTGTAGAGGCTCATGTTATCAAAACTCTCATGCAGTTCATCATACAAAGTCAAAAATTACATAGTGGCACATTGGTTCCTCCATATTGTAATTATGATATGAAGTACAAATCTATAGATCAGGACATACTGCTTCATATAGTCTCCAAAGGCTAAAAGAATTGGTAGAGGGATGAGTTACCACAACTCGGTCATGTATCATGCATCTTGATGTCATGAACTCATAAGGCTTAGCATCAAACTGAGAACCCTCTTGTGCCATTTATGTCATGGTTGTATCAAACAAAGAAGTGAGCATGTTAAGAAGAAATAAACGATGAAAGGATAGTAAAAGCTGTAATCAATATCATTTAGCAAACTAACCAGTTGTAAAGTAAACACGTCCTACAACAATGGTAATAGCCTCACGAGTAAATAGAGGAGCAAAGCGATTGATGCACCTTGTTTAGCCTTGATAGCTCCCTCATGTAGTACCTCAATAATGTGTAGTGCCACATAACTATACTTCTAATTGAAAAATGGAGAATATATTTCCTGCATAACATGAAATAAATCGTCAGTCCTTTTTCTTCAAGTAAAGATTATGAGCTCTATCAATGAAATTTCAAGCACGACACTGAATGAAAAAGTTGGCACATCATGCAAAAATATAATAAAGCACGAAACATACCTATCTAAAATACCATGTTCAGTAAGCTGCACAAACCAAAGTGTAGTCACAACACCATATCCAGGTACCCATGGAGATAATGGTGGCTGCCAAAAAAATGTTATCATAGCTAGTGTTTGATTTTCTTCAATCGATTGGCCGGCTTAATATCTCTAGCACTCAAATGATTCCTGAAGAATATTTTTTGATAATTACACCATGTTGCAGAAGAAGTAAAGGAAACCATTAATTGTGGTATCAGAATGATAATAAACTGCAAACCTGACAATTTGATCTGAGCTCCGAAGAGGAAATCCTCACTATCTGAAGTAATGCAGGTATATACATGACCCTCATTGCTGAATTGAGCGGAGGGCTTGAGCTTTCAACCATTTCCCCACAATGATGACATTCCAAAATATACAAGCAGTTTGTGTGCTGCAGAATATTAAACATGCTGCATAAGATTAATTATACTCTTAAGTGGATAAATCGCCTTGTCTTATAAATAGTAGGGAGAAGAGAAATTCTAGCAAGCAAGACAGCAGGGTGCAAAGTCACGAATAATACAGTTACCTTCATTGGGGGTAATTCTAGATGGGATATACAGGAGAGTGCCCTTTGCTACCAAGGAATGTTTGAATTTAGAATGAAGGATCAGCTCTATGGTTCAGAGAGATCACACAACCATGCATTGGATTTAGGCTTTTAGATTACTTGATCAGTGTCATCATCTGAAAGTTTAACTTACAATGTAGAGACCGGCGCAAAAATAATCAAACAAACAACCTTTATTCGGGACCTGGAGGTGCACACAACATTTATCAACCTGATATGAGGGTACACATAATCAACTCTAGAAAAGAAAATATCTTATCCTCACGTCCTGTCAGCTCTTGCATCCTCGTGTCCGGCTTTCAGGCTCGATCTAGAAGCAAGAAGAAATTTGAATCAAAACATAGCATCGGCAACAGAAGAAATGAAATCCATGTCGGTATCAAATACGAGTGTTGCCGTGGTGAAGAGGGGAACGCGCGAGAGTCCTGTGGCCGGTGCAGTCTCACGGCCCAGGATGCCAAATCGGCTTGACCCCCGTCATTACCTGCGATCCAAAGGGGACGCCCACCGCCTTCTCATCTTGTGTCGGGATGGAAATATCATCGGGCTAAACGCGGGGACGAAGGCTGGTTTCCGGAGGGCCGGGTAGCCGCCGACTCTGCCTAGTCGACATCGCAGATGAGGATGAGGCTTGTCCTGCAGCGCGGAGGAAAATGAGGTGTCCCCCGGATTCGCCTCGGTCATCTTCAGCGGGGCCGCGAAGATGCAAATGCGCAAAAATGCGGTACGTTTATGTCTCCGCGGATGCTGTGCGGCCTCGTGAGCGTCCGCTCGCTTCTCCCGCGGACCCGCCTGGCAGCGATCCTATCTCGAGCCAGTGTGAATTAAGCATAACAACTGCCGGGGAGGGCAACCGCCGGAGTGGTAACCGTGTCGATCGACGCCCGAACCGCCGGAATGGAGCGCCGAACCGCTGCGGAATAGCAACCGCAGCCATCCATCTTCGTTATACGCGCCAACATTAATCCCCGCTCAATAAGATCCCTGCACCTGCGCTAATTCATCTCCAACCGGCCTGCCATTCATCTTCAGCTCCAACAACGGCGTGCCACTTGCGTGAAGCCATGAGCAACCTATCCTTGACATCGGACACCGACAGCGAGGGGAAACCGCCGGGATGGCGGCATTCACTACAAGAAAAGTTCTGATAGACAACGTCTCAAAATCGTCCGCTAAGGGGTATTTTTCGTCGCCTATGGGCCTAACCCGACGATATGGGTTCTGTTGTGGAAACTGCGTCAGGCAAAGTCCTACGACGATTTTTTCGGTCCGTCGCACTTGGGCGCCCTTCCGCCACGGAAAATCGGACCGTTGCCCAAGTGTTTCCGGGAGCCCGTTGACTGCTGACGTCATGCAAACTGACACATGGCAGACGCCGTTAACTGGCAGTTAACGGCGTTAACCGGCTGAAACCCCGTGGTAGATGGTAGGCCCACACGATGCTTGCCACGTCTTAAGCGGGCCGGCCCATTAAGTTTGCGGGCCGGGCCAGCTGACTTAGTTTGACCGGTCAACTATATAGCTGGGCTGGTCCATTAGTTACGTGGGCCGGGCCTAACCTCTAAGATTGACTGGTCAAAACTTTAATGGGCCGGCCCTCTAAGCATGTGGGCTGGGCCGAATGCACTCGTTTGACCGGTCAACGAGCAAAGGGCCGGCCCACAAGACATGTGGGACCCACTTTCTCGGTATCGGGCCGGCCCATTTACAAAGTGGGGTCCACATTAAAGCAACTGGGCCGGCCCAAGAAGTTAGTGGGCCGGCCCAATTAGCATGTGGGTCCCACTTTCCTGCTATCGGGCCGACCCATTTAGTACGTGGGGTCCACATTAGATCAAATGGGCTGGCCCAACAAGCCAGTGGGCCGGGCCAAAAGCACCCGGTGGGTCCCACTTTCCCGTTAAAGGGCCGACCCATTTAGTATGTGGGGTCCACCATATAGCAAGTGGGCCGGTCCAACAAGATAGTGGGCCGGCCAAAAACACAGTGGGTCCCACTTTCCGGCTAAAGGGCCGGCCCATTTAGTACGTGGGTCCACCATATAGCAAGTGGGCCGCCCAACAAGATAGTGGGCCGGGCCAAAACACCGGTGGGTCCCACTTTCTCGTTAAAGGGCCGGCCCATTTAGTATGTGGGGTCCACCATATAGCAAGTGGGCCGGCCCAACATGCTAGTGGGCCGGGCAAAAAACACGAGTGGGTCCCACTTTCCTGTTAAAGGGCCGGCCCATTTAGTATATGGGGTCCACCATATAGCAAGTGGCCGGCCCAACACGGTAGTGGGTCGGGCCAAAAACACGGTGGGTCCCACTTTCGTCTTAAAGGGCCGGCCCATTTAGTATGTGGGGTCCACCACAAAAGCAATTGGGCTGGCCCAACTAGTTAGTGGGCCGGCCCGGTAGTGGGTGGGGTCCACCTTAAAGCAAGTGGGCCGGCCCAATAAAAGTGTGGGGTCCACAGTAGAATCAAGTGGGCCGGCCCAATAAGTAAGTGGGCCAGCCCGTTTAGTTGCTCGTTTATATGCCGGCGTAATAGGCGCTTTAGGATTTTGCGGGTCGGCACATATGTGATTTCGCTTAATTGGGCCGTTTAAGGGATGGGAATTCGTGATTTAGATACTCGAGAATATTTACTCAAGCATTGATTTCGTTGGATAGCCTCACTTACCACAAGCACCAAAGAAAAAATGCGCGAAAGAACTATAAAAACTAACTAAATATTACATCGACTACAAGGCATTGAAAAAATATTACGAGAACCCGGAGAAATTGAATGGTAATTAAACCTAGCAATACAATGAAGGAATCCGGCAATCTTTTAAGTTGTCCATGCAAGCACCTATATCTCGAAACAAAGACATTACAAGTTAAGACAACAACAATGGAAAGGCAAAGACACTACAATATTGTTTGCCAAAGAATTTGGAACTCATCATTTCGTCGTTATAACAAGATCATTGTAATGCGCACAATAAGCAAACAAAGAGTGCATGCCGCATACCAATGACCAATATAACGAGCATGTTAGAATGAAACAGCGAGACTTACTATCGCCGAGTCCCATGCAAACCAACATGTTCGGGGAGTACAAAATTGGCATGAACAACATAGTAGCAGAGCTATAAATTTTGTAACAACGATCGAGCAAGATGAAGTTATGATGGCTACATCTACGGAGCGAGGAATGTAAACCAAAAATAGAAGTTACGATGGCAAAAGCTAAAGAGGAGGGAATGTGAACCAACATGTGCCAAGTGCAATTACTTCATTTTGGCCGTGAACTAAATAATACTCCCGAACTTATAGTGAAGGGGATGCAAATCAAGATGTTTCGGGATATAAACTTGTAATGAGCAACACATAGAGGATAGTTAATGCCGGAGCTTAGGATGGACCGGATACGTAATATAGTGGGATCACTCGTGAACTTGTATAAGAGGGAATGCAAACCAATATGTTCAGCTTTCCATATGTGAGCGTCATGCCAAGTCATAGAAACAAGTCAATAATGCAGCTTTTGAAGAACAAGATGGCACGCAAAATTATTATCTAGTAGTATGACAAGTTTATTTGTACTACAGGCTAGATAGCAGAGTGATAGCATGCCAAACTAAGTCCTTACTTTGTTAGCTTACAATGAACTAGATACAAAACAATGGCATCACCTACAGGGAATGCAAGCCAACATGTTCATGGAGTAAAAAATTGGCACAAACAACATAGTAGCAGGCCATAATTTTTGTAACAACGACTGAGCAAGATAAAGTTATGATGGCTAGATCTACAGAGCAGGGAATGTAAACCAAATATAGAAGTTACGATGCCAAAAGCTATAGAGCAGGGAATGCGAACCAACATGTGCAATTACTTAAAATTGGCCATGAACTAAATAATAGCAGGATGTTACTATAATACCTATAATTTTTGTAACAACGATTGCGCAAGATAGAAGTTATGATGGCTACATCTACAGAGCAGGGAATGCAAACCAAAATGTTCAATCGCTTAAAGTTAGTAATGAAGTAGAAAATAGCAACGTGTTACGGTCATAGCTAGGAATGAACTAAAAGAGCTTCAGACAAACAAGCATCTGAACCCAGAACATGGCGCTAAAACAAGGGACTTACATTAGGAGAAGCACTCTGTGGGAGTCACAACAGATCTTCCCGGGGTTGATAGATCCGGTGATGAAGTACGCTACATGTGCTACTTGGGGTTGGAGAGACGGCCATTACACTTCATGGTTACTCATCTCATCTGCAAAAAAGTAACGGCGCGTCGTTAGCACAAACAGGTTCCCCCAAGATTAAACAAGAACTTGCAGGCAAGCAATAGAAAAGCGATAGTAGAAGAGTTTAGATCATGCACGGCGCCGGTGAAGCAGATCCGGTTCATGCACAGCGGTGTCGGTGAGCAAGATCCGATGCGGTGGAAGACGGATCCGGCGAAGCGGCTCCGTGGGTGGACGATACCAGCTGAAGCGACTGCGGTAGACTGCTGGATGAGCATATGGTTTCGAGGTACGGCGGGGATGATCCGGTCCGGTTGATGACGGCGTCGATGAAGCGGCTCCGGCAGGCAGCCGGATGACGAGGATCGCGAGGGCTCGGGTAGGCCAGGGAAGTCCGGCGGGGATGTTCCGGTGCGGTGGTCGTGGTGGTGGGAGAGAGGGACTTGGGAAGTTCCGGTGGGTGGTCTGAGGGAAATGTAATTTTTTCTTGGAGGGTTTCCGGGCTAGGGAGGTGGTGATCCAAAAATGACGGGCATACCCCACCGCCCACCACCAACCGACTTTCTCGCCATCTCCACAGGGGTAGAATGGGAATTTGGAAGCGTGTCAAATTTTTGTATTTTGTGGGCGGCAAGTTTTGCCGCTATGAGATTTTGAATTTGGCCACGGTCCAAGTATAATGATTAAAAATTGTGAGACCGTACTAGTACCTCTGTTCAAGGCCGAGTGCAAAATCAAATCATCATCACATTAAATACTAGGTCACTACCATGATCATCATCTATCTCTCGAAATTGGCTCATCCGCTAGATCTTGCAAATTATAGTGATAAAAAATTGTGAGACCGTACTCAGTATTTCAGTTCAAGGCCGAGTGCAACATCAAAACATCATCACGTTGAAAATTTGTTACCCTGATCATGATCTATCTCTGAAATTGGTGCATCCATTGCAAAGTATAATGCTAAAATTTTGAGTGACCGTACTAGTACTTCTGCTCAAGCCCGAGTGCAACATCAAATCATCATCATGTTGAAAATTTGTTACCATGATCATGATCTATGTCTGAATTTGACGCATCTGCTAAATGTTGCAAAGTATAATGATTAAAAAATTGTGAGACCGTACTAGTACTTACGTTGAAGGTCGAGTGCAACATCAAATCATCATCACGTTGACGATTTTTTCTGTTACCATGATCATTATCTATCTATAAGAGCATCTCCACCAGCACAGCATCCTCTATTTGGGGACGCTGCTCCCACACCGGCGGCCCCAAAACGGCAGCCCCGATAGATTTTAAAATTTAAATTGATATCTAAAAACCCAAATTCATACGAAATTTATACCAAAGTAGCTCGAATTTAAACATAACTAAACATAAACTTAATCCTGGTCTACTGCCGCTCGTAGGGCGCCGACGGCCCCGCCTCGTCGTTGTTCTTCGCCATTGCCGCCCGCTTCCGTGCCCGCTTCTCTCCGCTGCTCGCAGCATCCGGCGGTGGAGCATGGCGGCCGGCGTCCGCAGGGGCTTGCCGGCGGCGCTCGTCCCCGCGTCTTCCAGCCTTTCCCGAGAAGCTTCGATCTCGGCGCGCCTCGCCCGCCGGCGAGCGAACGCGTCCTCGGTGGCGATGAGCGCTGAGCCTCGCGAAGCTTCGTCGCTCCGCCTCCTTGAGGCGGCGTCCCGCTCCTCCGTGATCGTCGGCCGGCGCGATATCTCGAGGACGTGCTCGAGGTCCGCGTCGTTGACGAACTCGCGCTCCTCCTCCCTCAACCGCCGGTATCGTTGTGCGCTCGAGCCGACGCGAGGATCGCCGCCTGCTCCGGCCGGCGGGGCCGCGGCGGCACCGATCGCGCTGACTTTCGATCCGCCGCCGCTCCCCGGTCGGCGGGTCGCGGCGTGCAGCCGGATCGCGCCGACTTCCTCGATCCGCCGCCTCTGCTTCCGCTCTCGCTACGAGACATCGTGCCGTGACTCGAACCGTGGGTCCTCGCCTCGCCGGAGCTGTGCTCGCTGTCGGCCTCGCAGCCTCCGGCCTGCCCGGCCTCCGGCCGGCGCTGCCGTGGTGGTGGAGGCAGCGCGCGGCCGTTGAGGCCAAGCATCGAGTAGGTGGTCTTCGCACGGCGCGGCATCTTGATGTGGAGAGTGGAGAATGGAGCGGCGGTGGTGGACGGCGTACGTCCCATATATCTAGCGGTGGCAACCACCCACATTTACGGCGACCGGACGCCGCGTGGCCGCCGGCTGCTCGCGTTTCCGCGCGGGAGGCCATTTAAACGCCGACGACCAACCTTCCCTGCGTCGTGGCCAGCCGATGCGAACCGTCGCGTCCTTCTCGCCGACAAGGCGCTCCACCAGCGAAAACCGTCGTCTCCGCGAGGCACCCGAGCGCCCGATTCGCGCTCGGCGAAGGGCCCTGGCTCGGGATGCCGGCGATTCTACTCGGTTCCACAAATAGCCGGCGCCGTTTGGAGCGCACCGTGCGAGCCCTAAACGACGCTCGGCCCCAAATCGCTATGGGTGCTCCGAATTTGGGGCGACCGCTAAATCTTGCATAGTATAATGATAAAAAATTGTGAGACCATACTAGTAGTTCTGTTTAAGGCCGAGTGCAAGATAAAATAATCATTACTTTGAAAATTTGTTACAATGATTGCAAACTATAGCAATAACAGAAAAAATGCTCAAGGATTACAATAACAAGCAAAATTCTCAAATACAACAAGTCGAAATAACTCAAATGATACAAGCCATACAAATGGCATCATCGGCAAAACCGCATTTCGTTAGGTAGAATTCATCGGAGTGCAAGTAATGCACTGGCTTTCCATTAGATCTCACAGAGTAGATTATTAAGGATCTCGCTCAATCCAAGCTTGCCTATTTTTCAATTCATGTATCTCATTGACCGCTATGATGATATTTGAATCTCTTTTCATCTCTTTGTCGCTGAATTATATCAATTGATTCGTGTGCAAAGGCAGCGATTGTATGCGCTGGAATGGTCGGGACAGAAGCTATCATCTCGACAATCGATGAATTGGCATTGTCACTGCCGTGCTGTGGAAAGACTCGGACACTTGATGTACATGCTCTCGCCATCTCGCCTTCCTTGCTCTATTCAGAGTCAAAACAAGACAAGGCAAGTTACAGAACCATACAATTTGAGAAAACAACCATATTATTAGTTGTCACAGATTTTTGCAAAGCATCAAAACAGATGGCAGATTTTCACAAAGCACAAGGCATAATATAACAAAGCAAGCTATCAACCCCAATGCAACAAGCAGAGCAACCAGATGGCAAATATGAACAAAATAAATCAAGTAACTAGACAAATCTCACCTAATAAAATAAGCCAGAAACCGCATAACAAATTGCCTATTAAAATTGACACTTGGAAGGGGTGCTTCAGATCCCTTAAGTTCCACAAAAGTGGTCATGTGGACAAAACTAGCCAGACATTGTGCAGTTGGAGAATCTCCAATCCCTAAATTTCATTATTTTAATCATCGGCCAGCCATGGGAATGCCTCAGATAAAAGAGAAATATATCCATTTGGTGCCAAATATAAACGAGCAGACCAATTAAGACAGATTAGACAAAGAACCATTCCGGGATTCGTATAAACCGACATATTATTTCAATGTTTAACCCATGAGCGCAATATAAGGGAAGGAGAAACAAACAAATGAACCATTTTGTGCCTAAAAATAAAAGATGGGTCAGCCAAAAAGTAACAACAAATCTTATTTATGATACCTATCAAGGTGGATTTCCTACTACAGAAGGTGGCATTGGATTAATCAACAGTGAAATCCGAAAAAGTCTTACAAAAACAAATATGCTCATTATATCCCACAACAAGCATGCCAGATAGTCGCAAGGTTTATATGTTTTAATCATCAGTAAACTCAATGAATCAAGGACTAATAACCAATTGAATCATCATCTGACTCATATTCACCAAGCAAAACATTCTTATCATTATGGAAGAAATCCGAAGACATAACGGTATGAGGAAGTGCATGAGCAATCAAACATTATGTGGCTGGAATAAAATGCCAGATCATTTAAGTTAAGGTAATCAATTAAATTGGTTTAATCACGATCAAACAAAAAAGATTAGACAGGAAATAGAACAAGTTTGAGAAGCTAGCAGAAAATGAACGAAGACGTGCAACCATACAAATAGCATGATTTATTTCAAACCAAATTATCCTATCTATATGGAGAGTAAATGTGCTAAACACAAACCGGTTCCAAAGACGATAAGCATATCAATACAAAAATGAAAGGTACTTACCGGATTATAGGGGTGATTCACTCAACGATTTGTCATGTTCCATGTGATAGTGCAACATGAAATTACAGCAAAGAGTTAGGTTGCAGCTCTTGAAGAACAAAAACAATGAAGAATTTAAATGTACTGAGCAATGAGTTCACACATGTACTACAAGATGGCAAAAGGATAGCAGTAAAGGAAATAGTAATTGGCATTTACCGTCATTGTTTACAACAAAACAGATGGAAATTATAATGTAAAACCTTGTGAACACATGTAAGAGCACGTAATGGCGAATATAAAACAACATTTTGCAACGAACAAAACAGACATGCGCTATGGTCCCAAGACACAACCCGTCACCCGAGAATAAGAAAAGCAAACAAACATGTAGGTTTCCTAACAAAAATAGATGAATTACATAGCATGCAATTACTGCTTCTAACATTAGGACTAACTAGATTGATATTATAGGGGTGTTTTTGAGAGTTTATAGAGCAGTGGAACGCTTTGCTAGTCTTAGTATGAACAAGACAAAATTAATACTATTTTTTGCAACACACAAGATAATCATAGACGCTCACACGTACATACATACACTCATCACTCAAGCACACACACTACCTCTTCGAGCACCTTCAGTGAAACCGCATCCAAGAAACTGTTCCGACGGGTATTGAGATTGACGTAAGTCACCACTAGCACCACAATGTCATCGGGAACGCCGCATCCCACGTAAGAATATTCCTCCATTTTTGAGACACCAAAGCGTTAAACTGGGAATGCCACTCGCTCTCCTAACCATCCAAACACAAGTTGGTTCTCGGATTTGGTACTTGACATGTACTACATGATATCTAAAATGAAGCTCGGTCGTGCTAACAAGCAGTGGTGCGCGCCGTTGCTTGACGTGAGTCTGTGATGCCATCACAAGATGAAGTGCATGGTCCATGTGATCCTGGATTAGGGGATACTAGCATAATACCCGTGTGTTGCAACAGAGTTAATAACGAAAGATGGCTCCCTCCAAATATAGAATAAATGGAATATAATCGCAATGTCTATGTCCGTGATGTGTGGCCACATGGTCCTCATTTTTCTTTAGAATCTGTGGTACGCGCAAGATT
The DNA here is from genome assembly GCF_022539505.1 of Lolium rigidum. Lineage (NCBI taxonomy): Eukaryota > Viridiplantae > Streptophyta > Magnoliopsida > Poales > Poaceae > Lolium > Lolium rigidum. The sequence goes on from NC_061510.1 coordinate 104,497,156, forward strand.
ACAATGTGCATTATTTTTTGTCATCACCGAGACAACTCGATGCTCGATCGACCGATCCGAGTTGATCAATCGACCGATCTAATTAACATGTTTGAACAAACGATCGAATAATTCATAGTATTTATTGAATGATACTCCTCCGTGCCAAAATAAGGCGTCTAAGGATTAGTTAAAAGTCAATGTTTTTAAAGTTTGACCAAGTTTACACACAAAAATATAAATATTTACAATACTAAATCATTATCAATAGAGTCACCCTAAAGTATAATTTCTTAATATGTCAATTTGATATTGTAGATGTAAATATTTTTTAAAATATTTGGTCAAAGTTTGTAAGGTTTGACTTTTGACCAATCCTTAGACGCCTTTACATTTTGGGACGGAGGGAGTATATCGTAAAAGGTGCCCGCTTTACACCATCTTTTTAACAAAACACTGCGATAATATAAATGCTCACTAAATGCATACTCGCTCCTACGAACGCACAAATGCACATGCAATCTCTATGAACACCTTCGAGATACTTTGTCTGAGAAACTGATTTGTCGAGAACACACGTCGAAACGTGGCCCCAATCGAACGTGATATTTCTCTTTATTAATGAAACACCCACGTATGAAACATGGTTTTTTTAGGGAGAATGTCACTCGCGCTCCAAAACATGTGGTTGATTCTTGTCACTAACCTCTTAAAAGTCAGCAGTGGTATGAAAGCTTTGTTTTTTTAAGGATTTTAGTAGCATAAGTGTTGAGATTTGTATGTCCTACTAATTTTAAAGGGAAAATGCATGCACGTGCAAAAATTAGGAAAAGAAACCAGAGTCATATAGGTTGTCAACGATGCTTATAATGAAAG